>NC_138189.1:707500-907500 GCF_964194105.1 Spermophilus citellus
GACTTCAGAAACAGAAACTCTGAATAGACCCACACGAACAAAGAGCCTAAATCAGCAAGGTAAAGTCACCTGAAGAGAAGCCCAGCAGCCAGGGCCGGCCGGGCACCAACCCCGCTCTGAAAGATGGACAAGGGGGCTACTTTCTGGCTCATCCTAGAGGCCAGCAAGGGTAAACCCATCATCAGGAAAGAAAATTACAAACAGCCCTCTGACTATAGACCCCAAAACATCCCACAAATGCCGACCCACTGAGCCCAGAGACACAAAAGTCACACACGATGAGTGCCGGCTTGGTTGTCCCAGGAAGGCACTGCTGCGAGGCCCCCCGGGAAGGACCCACGTGGCCTTCCCAGGCGAGACGCTGACAGGAGTTCAACCACCTGCGCTCCCTGGTGGGACGCGGCCTGTCCTCCCCCTGAGACCCAGGGCAGGCGCATCCCTCAGCACCCCACCAAGGAGATGGAGGGAGAGCCAGGAGTGTGGCCAGCAAGAAGTAAGACTGTCTCCTCGCAGATGACGTGATGCTGCATGTGCCCAGCAGCCATCCTGGAGCGAGAACCTCCTTTCAGCAAGATGACAGACCCAAGCAACACGGGACAGCATTGCTCAGATATACACCAGCAATGAGCACGGTGAAGAGCACCCAATTCCATTCACAGACCAGCAACAAGAACAAAATACTGAGGAATCCAGGGAGTGCAACTTCTGCACCAAAAACTGCAAGACATTGTTAGAAGAAATCAAAGACCTGAATGAGTGGAAAGGCTCCTCAGGCTCAACCAAGGATATTGCTGGACAGCAGTCTGCCTGCATTCAGCTCGACGCAGAGCACCTCCTCAAAAAGTTGCAACTGCCTTGTTTTTGAAGAAAATGGAAAAACTGATCCTAAAGTTCATGTGGAATCTGAATTCATACAGAGACACCTGGAGATTCACAGGCTCTCACACCCTATACAAAAATTAACTTAAAATAGAGTAAAGACCAAACAGTAACACTAAAGCTAGACAACTCCTACAAGAAATCCTGGGTGTAGATCTTGTGGCCTTGTGTGATCTTAGATAGCACACCTAAAGCACAAGCAAAGAAAAATAAACTATGCTTTATCAAAATTTAAAAAAACATTCTTGTATTTCAAAGGACACTATCAGGAAGGACAAAAGCATGTCACAATATGGGTAAAAATATCTGTAGATCATATATCTGACAAGAGTTTAAGATCCAGAATATATAAAGAGCCGTTTTAACTCAATAATAAAAACCCAACAAAAAATGGAAGAGGCTTTTCTCCAAAGGGATCGGAATTTCTGCACGGCCTTGTTTTTGAAGAAAATGGGAAAATATACAAACAGTAATAAACAAATGAGAAGATGCTGAGTACCAGTCCTCAGGGAAATGCCAATCAAAACCACAGTAGGAGACTCATAGTAAGGCGGAGGGTAAATGAGCCGTCAAGGACGTGAAGGAATCAGTCTCTGGCCGGTCGCCAACAGAAAGGCAGCAGAGGGCAGCAGAGCAGTCTGACAGTTCCTCAAAATGTGAACCTGAAGTCCATGGGACACAGCCAGTCCACTCCTGGGGGTCTGGCTGACGCCCCTTGGAGTCTGCCTTCCACCTGGGGTGCCAGAGCCAGGAGAGTGCCAGAGAGCCTGGGTCCTCCTACCCACCAGTGTGCCGGGGCCCACAGCTGTGGTCTGCAGGGCGGCACAAGGGGCAGCTGAGGAGAGCTCCCGGGAGGGGGCACAGAGCCCCTGCACCTAGCTCTGCCACGCCTGGCTGGTGGCTGGCACCAGCCCACCCTCTGTGAGAGAGGGTGCGTGGCTGGGCTTGCACAACCAACACACACCCACGTGTGACTGTCACAGCAGCTCTGTCCAAGCCACCCAGCAGCACGGACACCCGTCGTGCACCTGTGGGCAGGTCAGAGCCCATCTCTCCACACCAGACGCTCCCTTCACCTGGTGCCAGGTTGACGAGCCCTGGGGCCACTAGGGCACTCAATCCAGCAGCAGATCTGGGGAGGCGGCCTGGGTCGTGGCTTCGGGGCTGGGCAGCAGGAGAGGCCCCAGCACACAGCTCACACCCAGTACACAGGGAGGTGCTCAGGCTGGGAGACCAGGGGTGACCCAGGGCCCAGGGTCCACCCACATGGGTGACCATCAGTCCAGCTTGCAGATCTACTGTGGGGACTTCAAGAGGCCCAAGGGCAGGCCTCTTTGGCCCCTGGCCTCCCGGCCGTGGTGTGCCCAGCCTCTGGCACTGTGGGGTGTGCCTGTGGACCCTGGGCGTCTGGGCTGAGGGTCTTCCCTGAGGGAAGCAACCCATCCCCCATCCTGAAAGCCAGAGTGGCCCTGGGCCTCAGCATCGGCCATCTTATACGTTGGAGTCTCGGGGTGTGCGATCTGTCTATGATGGAATCTGCAAGTCGCTGGCCACCCGCGAGACGGAGCATCTGATCCTCATTTTATCGGCCTCCGCTGACCTCGCTCATGTACTGTGGGTTTCAAATGGCACACTCCTTCTGGCTGTCTGTCCGTCCTCCACGGGCGGCCAGTGTACACACGGTCTGATCCACCCTCCTGCTCTTAAAGTGCTACTGGTGGGCAGAAGTCTTAGCTGACATAGGCCAGGTCATCCATTGTTCCCTAAGTGCTACTGCACCCAGGACCCTTTGAGGGATTTCTGCCCGGAGTGTCGGACTGGGAGGGAGGGACTGGCTGAGCATTCTGGGGGGCACTCAGGCCTCTGGCTTGTTTCCTCAGTGTAAAACGGGATGAGAATTAGGGGCCAATGGCACAAAGACCCTTGGAAGAGCCCCTAGCAGAGCAAAAGACCCGACTGCCTCACACATCACCATAGAATGTTCTAGAAGCACAGCAGTCCCAGGGAGCTGGCTTTAGGGCTCACTCACTTCACAGGAGGCTGAGTGAGGTCCACAGTGCCCCTGAAGGCCCTCTTGGGCTTGGGCAGGAGTTCACACCCAGGACTGCAGATCACTACATCCTGCCCACAAAAGGATCCAGGACAGGAGCCACGTGGGGCAGTGGGCAGCACCCAGGACCTGTGTGAAGTCTGCCTGGCCACCTCCCACTGAAGAACAGCTACCCAAACCCCATGGCTCGAAGCCAGAGCAACCGTTTTGCCCAAGCCCCCACCAGCACAGGGCTCAGGCACACAATGGTCTCTCTTGGTGTCCCTGAGGTGGCTCAAAGGCCCGACAGGTTATCTGCTGTGCGCTCACCAGGCCAGTGACCAGATCCCCAAGGTGAGGCCCTGCTAGGCTTGGGACATGTGGACGTGTTCCTGAAGGAGCAAGAGCCAGGAAGGAGGTGAGTAGCTGCTCCTGGTCCACCTTCTTGATGGAGAGCGGCAGGTCCCAGGTTATACAGGGCTGGCGGTTACACAGGCTCCAGGAAGCAGCCACATCCAGGGCTGCAGGAGCCCCAGGACCAGTCCCGCCCCCCACCAGCTCCTGCCAACAGCCAGCAGGAGGTGGTGCAGGGGACCAAGCTTTGCAACCTCTTCCAGGCCTGGGCCCAAGGGTGCGGGGCCAGGGTGGGGCCCCAGAGAGCTGGGGCTCGAGTTGTCCGACCTGACCTCTGTGACTGGGGCCTGTCCTAGGGGAGGAAGCCCACTCTGAATTCCACTGGGGAGGCCTGGGGACAAGAGGGGTTCACCTACCAGGCTCCTGCGCAGAGGACAGGAGAGAGGCGCGGGGGGGGGGGGCTGCCTGGGGCAATTGGGGGGCGGGCAGGGTTTAGACCTTGATGGCTTGCCGCCAGGGCCCAGGACTCCCGTCCTGGGTGCAGGGGCTCCCAAGCAATGGCCCCTCCTCCAGACCTGTGCCCCGGTCCATGTGGTCTCGTTCCCAGGGCTCTGGGTGTGGGCAGCAGGGTTCACCCATGAGGAGCCGAGCTGGCCGCCTGGCCTGCTTCTCTCGGCCTGGGCAGGAGCCGGGCGATGAGGGTTCTGCAGCAGGCCCCTGCTTGGCTCCTGCTGCCCACTGTCTTCCCAAGGCCTCAGTTCTCAGGGTGGGTGGACCTGGGTTCACCAGATGGCCTCGGCCCCTGCAGCCTGACATGCTTCCCCACAGAGATCACCCGCTTCTCGTGACTCGCACAGGGCTCCCGGCTCTCTGCTCACCTCCTCTTGCCCTGGCAGAGCTGGGTGGCATCAAACCCGGGCGCTGGCTGGGTGGGCACCAGGGTGCAAAGGCTGCGTGTCCACAGGAGAAGTCTGTCCACATCTCCATGTTGGAAATGGTGGCGGTGGTGGCCACGGGTGACAGGGAGCAGAGGGCGACCCAGGCCAGTCCCACGCCCCCAGGCAGAGGCAGCGTGGTGCGCCTATCCTGGTCACACCGACTGACGGCTGGATTCCAGGAAAGCCAGAGCACAGACACTGCTGGACGGTGCTGCTGAGGGCCACAGAGCACCTGTTCTGCCTAGTCCAGCTGCACCAAGACCACGCCACCTCACCCTCACGTCACAGACACCCCGGCAGGTGGGCACTTGCCGGCGCCACAGCCTAGGTCCTGCCAGCAATGAGGCCAGCAGCAAGAAGGGTGGAGCCAGGCCCCAGTGGTCAGACCTGTGCCCAGGTGCAGAGGCCACTGGTCAGGTGGCAGTTCTGCCCCCACCTGCATGGGGCAGGGCCATGGGATGCAGATGTGGACATCCAGCCTGTGGCCCCGCAGGCTCGCGCAGACCTGGTGTGCTGCACAAGCTGCTCCCGTCACCCACGGGCACGGCCAGGGTCCGAGGCTGACCCTGCCGCTGTCCCTGGGGAACATGTCCTGGTGGAGGCCCTGAGCTCTTCTGTGGAGGGGCTGCCTGGACACTGCAGCCTAGCAGCCTGAGGGCCTCCTGTCAGCCCTGCCCTGGCCTGTCCAGGGCCCCACACCCCTCGTCACTGTGTGACCTGGGTAGCCATCATGAGGGGGAGAGCCATCCTGTAGGCCAGGGGCTGACCCTTCTCCAGGAGTCCCACGCAGGGAAGGATCTGGACGGGAGGCCACAGCTCCGAGGAAGGCCGGCAGCTGGAGGAAGGCAGGAGGGGGCCCTTCTCTAGAGGGAGGAGGCTGCGTGCTCCTCAGGCTGGGGTCCCCAGGTCCCCCCTCCCAGAGAGTGCAGACACTCCTGGGACCTGCTCCACTCTGGCAAGGGACAAGGACAGGGTGGTGGCATGGACAGTGTCCGTCCTTCGGTCGCTCCGAGCAGCTCCCTGGTGCTCCCAGCAGCTGCTCCCACGGCCTCACGGCCCCCTCAGCCCCTGTGGGGAGCTGGGCCCCGGCCACGGTCAGGAGGCCGCATCCCTGCTGTGAGCGCAGCCCAGGGCCTGCAGGGGCAAAGACCCCTCCACTGGCCACCATCCCAACCCCCAAGAGGCAACAGGCTCCTCTGGTCTCCAGTTCAAGTCCAGCCTCCCGGGTTCCACTGGGTGGGGTGCCCCGGCCCACACCATGGAGAGAGCGACTTGGGGGCAGAGCGCGGCAGTGGGGCAGCTCCTTCCCCGTCTGGCCCTGTGCTGCCTGCCCCCCCTCCCCCGCCATCCCCGTCCACCCGCAGGAGGACAGTTTCTGGATGGGTGGGAGGTCTGGGTGGGGGGACAAATAGAACGACGGCACCCCACCCTCAGGCCTCGGGCTGCGCAGCCACTACCACCCCCAGCCCAGCAAGGCCACGGTCAGAGGCCCAGAGAGGCCCCGCCCAGGCCCTCCTCCCCAGCCTGGAAAGTCTGAGCTGCCGGCGGGTGGCCCACTTTCCTCCCTGCACACTGTGAATGTGGGTCAGGGTGGCTCACCCGGCCCGCGGCCAGGCCAGTGGGAGCAAAGCCAGCAGCCCCACAGCCGGGCCCGCCCAGGCCAGCAGCTCAGGGTTGGGACTGTGGGGGAGGGTGCCCTGGTCCTGCCCATCCACCCCCTGTCCTCCTCTGCGCCAGGGAGCGCCTGGCTGGCGCACGTCCTCATCCTGCCTTCCTTCCCGCGGGCCCCCAGACTGTCTGGCAGGGGTGTGGCCATTCCAAGGGAGGCACACGGCTCTCCCCGTCCACTTCTCCCCAGAGGCACCCAGACCAGCTGCCACCAGGCAGGACTGGCTGACCTGGTGGCTTCTTGCCCTGCAGAGCTGGGAAGCGTGAGCTGCCTGCCAGCACCCAGGGCCAGGGCACTTCACGGTCTCTCCAAGTCCTCAGTCCCTGGGACAGCTCCTGGGTGCCCTGTCCCCCAGGCCCTAGAAGAGCCCCCAAGCCCCACTGAGGGCTGATGCCCTCAAGAAGGCAGCCCTGCGGTGGGCCTGCACCTGGTGCCGCGCCCTCCTATTGGGCAGGGTGGGGATACAGAGCCCGCGCGTCCACCTGTGGCACAGGGGACATGGCCTGCGCAGGCCTGAGCCTGGGCTTCCTGTCTGGGCAGGCGGTGTGGCTATAGCCCCTCTGAGGGGAGCTGGGTGTCCTCTGGGCAGAGTGAGGCACTGGTCAGCCTGGAGGGAGGGACAGGCGACAAGGCTCCACCCCCAAGGCGCTGAAGATGTCTGAAACACGTTTAGACTTAGAGAAAGTCACAGAAAGAGCAGCGCCTGCCCTTCACCCGGCGTCCCCCCACTCACGGCCACAGCCAGGAGCACAGCTCCATGCCTGCTGCCCACAGGGCTCGGCCTTTAGCAGCTCCCCGGTGGCCTCCGGGGTGCTCCAGGCAGGCCAAGCCCTCAGCTCCACTGCTTCTCCGTGCCCGACGTGGCTCGCGGAAGCCGTCGAGGTTTGCTGCACCCTCATGACCCGGGGGACTCCCCTTCCCGGGTGGCTGTGCCCACCCCTGGTGGCTGCATTTGGCCTGGGAGCAGTCCCAGGTCAGCTGTCGGAGCCCAGAGCCACACACAGGCTCTGGACATGCCCGAGGGCAAGGCTGTGCCCCCCTGGCCCCTCCGCAGGAGACCTGGCCCCTCTCCTGTCCGCCCCCAACAGAGGGCGGTGCATGGGCTACTGTCATTCACGTCCAGGCTGTGCCAGCCGTGAGAGGGTCCAGCCCAGGTGACGAGCGGTGAGGGGTTGGCCCAGTACCAACCTGAAGGGCCACATTCCCAGGAAGCAGAGCTGATCCAGGCTGTGCCAGACCCAGCAGGACCTGTGGCCACCACTGCCCCTGCTCCAGTGGTCTGTAACAGGCCAGGACAGATGGTCTGGGGAGGGCAGAAGGGAGAAGGAGAATGAGCTCCACAGCTCGAGGACAGCAGATGGACAGGTTGAGGGACATGGGCAGAGTGTCCTGCGCCACAGCCGCTGCCCCCACCCCTGTGTCTTGCACCCCCAGGCCTGCAGAGCCCCAGGGAAGGTCGGAGCAGCCAGGGCAAAGGGAAGGTGCTGGCCCTGATGACAGGAAGACCACAAGAGTATCCTCCTCTGCAGCACAGGAGCAGAGGACAGCACAATCCATCCTCAGATTGAGCCCCACACCAGCCCAGAAATGCCACCCGCAGACAGGAGACAAGATGCCAGGGCACACCTCACCTCTGTGTCCTGCCCAGCAGAAGTGCCAGGAGGCCAGCCCAGAAGGCAGAGAACAAGAGGAGGCGCAGAGGTGGGCAAGGAGCCCGGGCATAATGGGAGCACACCTACGTGCACCTTGAGGAGCAAGAACAGTGTTGGGCTGATGGAGAGGCCAGCCGTGAACCCCTAGGTGCTGACCGACCCAGCAGCTCAGCTCACAAAGCCAGCGGACAGGTCAGGCAGGGGCTGCATGGAGCTGCCCGTCAGGCCTGGTGCTTTCCTGACAGAAAGTGCAGCACTGTTGTGAGTTCACGTCTGTCACACCTCCGGCTCAGAGGAGGCCTGAGGGAGCTGAAGCAGGGGGAGCAAACGGCCTTACTACAGTCCAACAAGGCTCAGAGTGACCAGGAGTGGCCTCCCTCCCCACCTCAGCCCTCGGAAGCTGGGGCCCCATCCCAGCTCTACCAGGCGGAGCCGCAGTCAGGTCTGGAGTGGGTGCTCCCTGGACAGCCCAGAAATGCAGGGCATGCCCGAGCCCTGGGCAGACGCGAGGGTCCATCTCCATCTTGATGAACTCCAGGGAAAGCAACAGAACGCGCTTTGAAAAGTAGAGAGGGAGCTATAAAAATAAACTAGGAAGGGACGGAGGAGAAGAGCAGAAAAAGGAGGAACCCGTGGTGTGTCTTAAAGCCCAGCCCCTGGCCCTGCCCCAGAGCCTGGTGAGGAAATGGCTCCCACACGTGGGGTTACCAGGCATGGAGGAGGCTAGAAGATAACCAGCCCCACAAAAACCCCGGGTGGCAGCCGGGAGGCCAGCAGGCAGCCCCAGCAACTCAGGTGGGGGAAGACACAGCTGAGTGGGTGGGGGACGCTAGAAGTGACAGTGGGCAGTCGGGGCACCTGCTATGCCATGCTCATGCCAACTGTGGTCCCCACCTCAGCTCAGCCCTCCCGAGGCATGGGGAGATGGACCACCGTGAGCAACTACAGAGGCCTGGCAAAGGAGAGCCCAGGTCACCACCTGTCCCAAAGAAGCCTTGGGGACAAAGCAGAGAATGGCCAGCAGAGCCTGGAGACTCTGTGTGTGGGGACCTCTCGGCAGTGGGCACGGGCCATGGCGTCGACATTCAGCAGAGCACCCAGGAGCCAGACTGATAGACGCAGAAAGAAATGTGACCACCTCAGCGGCGCTGTTGTCACGGGCTCAGAGAGGCAGAGGAGGCCGCAGGGCCTCTCCCACCATGGAGGCCACTCTATAGACACAAAGCTACGCGTAGGACACAGGAAGGACCATGGAGGCCCAGTGGCCATCATACCCCACCGTCTCCAGGAGGCCTGACAAAGGCCCCACAAAAGAAATGACACAAACATCAGGGAAAACAGACAGGGGATGGCTTTGTGGATGACGGGATCACGAGCCCAGACTCTTTCCACCTTTGTTCAGAACTAGGGAGACCTCGCAGGAGAGGAGCGTAGAGAAGACGCCTCGCCTGCCCCCGCACGGCACCTAGGAACGAACGCGGTGGAACTCCCCAGGGCCACCAGAGCCGCCTGCAGACAAGGTGGCCACGACCAGGTGTCCCAGCCCCAGGGGCCAGCCGTAGCCGTGGGCAGAGCCGAGGAGGCAGAAAGCCGGGCGCAGGCTCCGGAGCGCACGTCTCTGAGGCCTGGTCTGCGAGTGGCCCCCGCCTGCCCTTGCGTTTGCTCAGGGCCTCACAGGCTGCTGGGGCAGGTCACCATCCACCACACACGGTCCCAGGATGGCCGGGCAGCCTCCGCTGCTGGCCATGTCAGAAACAGTGGCCACGGCCAGACAGAACCGGGGGCCGGAAGTGGTCAGGGAAAAGGCCAAGCACGGGGGCCTTGGAGGCCTGTGCCCACCCAAAGGGAGGTGAGCCAGCCCCCCCCCCAGAGTCCAGCCTGGCGTGGACCGTCCATGCCTGGGTGCCGTTGTCACTACTGGCTGGCAGCATCCAGGAGGAGACGCCATGCCCAGCAGCAGATGTGGAAGCCCAGCCACAGGGCCACCCGGTCACTGTCCTGGTCCCTCGCCAGCCAGGTCCGAGGCCCTGGCCATGTTGGTGCTCCTTCCAGGAGCCCGACCTGCTCGGAAGCCACTGCAGGCCAGCACAGGTGCTGACGACCAGCAGAGCGTCCACAGCAGAGCTGGGCTTGGAGCTCAGGACAAGACGAAGCTGGAGAAGGAGCAACACCGACGTGGGGAGCAGGGGGGCCAGCAGGTGGCTGGACGGGCCGATGGGGAGGGGCACCTGGGCCTGAGGCTAAGGATGGGGCTGCTGAGCAGGGGAGACCCCACCCCAGGAGGCCAGGCCCCAAGCACATCCCTAGGAGCTGCAGCCTCTGGAAAGCAGCCCTGGGCAGTCACAGTCACAGGACCCGGGCCCCAGAGAGGCTCTGGTGTGGGCGGGTTGGCTCCACACCCCTGAGAATCCGCCCAGCTCTGAGCTGCCCCCTGTCCTGACCTTATGGATCTGGCCGGAATGTGTAAACCATGAGCTAACCGTGTGGGGAATGTGCTTTCCGCTGACCGCCCTCGCAGTGGACAGCTGTTCCACATCAGCACAGCATCCACCCCACCTCCACGGCCTCTCCTGGCTTTCTGGTGGGAAACCCGGGGCTGCCGCACTGCAGGCCAGGTATAGACGGCCCCCCGGGAGCCCCTCCCACCACATGTGCACATCGCCCAGTGGCCAGTGGGCAGCACCCCTCCCTGAAGGGCTTGGTGTCTGCCCTCACTGTGACCATGTCGAGACCCTCAGCCCCCACGCATGCTCTGAGCAGGCCCCAGCAGTCGGGGTGGATGCCTTGGAACTGACCCTGTAGACCACACCAGGAGGAGGCGGCCCTGAGAGAGTGGTCAGGGAGGAAGGGCATTGCCCAGCAAGGCAGGCCTCCACAGAGGCCACTGAACTCGGAGGCAGCACCCTGGCTGGTGTCGAGCAGTGAGCCGTGTCGAAGCACTGCTCCTGAGCCACCTCCGCTCTGCTGGGCAGCCAGGGACCCCTGTGCCTGGGGCCGCTCCTGCTGCCCTCCCAATGTGCGCCTCAGTCTGTTTGTGCTGGACACCAAGGACCTCTGACTTCTTAGCTCACATGCCAGAGGCTGGAGGCCAAGCCCAGGGCCTGGCGGGTCCCGTGCCTGACCCCCGGGGAAGGCCTGTCTTCAGGATGGCTCTCTACGGCAGGAGGTCCAGCCACTCCGACGGTTCCTTCATCTCCCTGTTGGGGGGCTGGGGAGGGAACTCTTTCCACAGGCTGCCCAGCTGCTGAGCCACAGAGGGCACCGCAGTGGACCAACCTCCCCAGGCCTGGGGCTGCCTGACCCCAGAATGTGAGGCGTGAACTTCTGTCATGACTGTCCCGGGCCACGGTGTGTAGCGCCAGCAGGAGGAGTGGACGGAGACTGCCGGTCCCCTGTACTCCTGCCACCCGAGCACCACTGGTCTCTCTGGGCACCCGGCCTGGTGGGAAGTGACATGGCTCAATGAGGCTCTGCCTGCCTTCTTCGCCTGGCGGAGGGCTTCTGGGCTGTGCCTCCTGCGTGGCAGGAATCGGGCTGTAGTCTTTCTGTGGGTGAGTACTACTCCACGGAGCAGAGCGCGGTCTTGAGCTCAACAGCCCCTGGTGGGTGGCTGTTCCCACCCTGGCTGCTGTGAATGATGTTGCTGCGGACGGCTGCGTCTGCGCTGCTCTGTGGGCGCATTCCCGGGAGAGGCACTGCTGGTCGGCTGCCCTCGGCCGCTCTCCCCTTGCAGGCCCGCAGTGCCGAGTGCTCCCTCGGCCACGCCTGCCCCGGCCCAGCTCGCAGGTGTAAGAGGCGCTGTTCGGCTCCGAGTCGCGCAGCAGCTGACGATGTCTTTTTGCGAGCCCGTTCACCTGGGGTGGGAATGCTTGGGGACAGGTCTGCTCGGGTCCATGTCCTAATTGCGGTGAGAGTTCCTGAGCACATTGGTCTCCAGTGGCCTCAACCAGGGCAGCTCGGCTTTGGTCTGCCGTCTGCCCTGGAAGTTGGTCTGCCGGCCAACGTGATGGGTCGGGAGCCACTTGGCCACTTTCTTAGGACTAAAAACCTGAGTGGGCAGCCGGGCACAGTGTGCTGAGCTGCTCCCCTCCACCCTGGCGTCGACTTAAGACGTGCTCAGCCCTGGCGGTGCCTTCTGGGCCCAGCGGGTCATCCATCTGCACAGGCCGTGGCGTGAGCACCCACGGCAGGCTCTCAGTCCTCTGGAGGGCCAGCTGCTGTCTCCTTCCTGGGGTGCTTCTCATATCATCAACTTCCTCGTCACAGAGGAGCTCTCGGGTGGCTCTGACTGGCCCACGACGGGTCTGCTGGGGTGCCCACACGTCTGCCCAGTGCCTCTTGTGGCTGGCTGGGGCCTGGCAGGCTGTGTCTGCCCCTCGGTCCTCCGAGGCTCTTGCTGCTATGGTGGGTGGTGGCTTCTCTGACGCCTCCCTCACTGGGAAGCCCGGATCTGCCAGGCGCTGGTCTGTGCATGGCTGCTGCCCAAGGCCATGTCCTCCAGTGCTCTTCCTGAGGCCTGTGGAAGTCACACAAGGTGCACGTGTGGGCCCAGCCCTTCCAGGTGAGGCCTGGCTGGCTGATGGCTGAGGAAGAAGGCCCAGGCCCCAGGGCTGCCTGAGAAGGGCTTGGAGCTTGGGCCCCTATGGACAGGGAATGTGGGTGGACAGGATACTCCCAGCCAAGGTCCCCAGGAAGAGCCCAGGCTCTGGGCAGCTGGATGCAGACAGTCAGGCTGGGCGAGGCACCTCCCTGCAGGGCCTCCTCTGAGCAGCAGTCCTGGGCAGATGCCTGCAAGACTTTCTCACTTGACAGACAGCAGTTAGTGCCACCGGCAGGAAGAGGCTTGTCAGGAAGTGCAATGCCTGGCACTCAGGGGCACTCAGTGGGCACGAGGACCTCGGGCCCACCTGGGAGCCCAGGCCTCCAGGCAGGCTGAAGTGTTTACATGGTGCCATGGGACAGTGGCCTCTGACAGGGCTGGTGCCCAGGGAGGCCAGAGCCTCCCAGTGCTATCAGGGGAGAGGCTGGCACCAACCTCCCCTGCCTGCCTGACCTCACACACCCAGGCCCCCGAGAGCCCCACTAGGGGCATGTTTCACCTCAGAGCCAGCGAGCCCTTGGGGGACAGTGAGGCCCTCAGCTTTGGGGGAGGCTCAGGCTCCACAGCCCCAGGAATCGGGGTCTGAGGCAGCAGGATGTCATGGTCTTCTCTGACCCCAGTGCTGTCTCTGTCTCCTGGGCCCCCGCCTGGGCCAGGAAGGGCCTGGGGGCGGGAGGAGGGGGCCGAGGGCTCAGTGGGGGCCAGGGCCAGCCAGCATGTGGTTCTCATCTCGGTGTGACAGCTTCTCCTGCCAGGATTCCTCCCCACACTGGGCTGGGCCACCAGGATGACCCTGCCCCGCCTGGGGCAGCATAGGGCCATGAGTGGACACTCATTCCTCCTGTGTCCCCAGCCCCCTCCCTCAAGGCCAGTCTGTGCTGCCTGCTCACTCATCCTGTGGAAACCCAGCTGCAGCCCCCAGAGCGTCCACCAGCCTCTGCTCCCTGGGTGGATCCCTGGGCCTCTGCAGACCTGAGGGTCCGGGGCTCTGAGCCCTGGGTCTTGCCCTACCTACAGCCCTTCCTGCAGCCAAGCACCCGGACACCCTGTGACCCTGCCCCACCCCTTCATCCCTCACTCTGCCACCCAATGGGCAGTGTGGGGAGCCCCTGAGGGATGGGGGTGGGGCCACAGACAAGAAGGGTGGCAAAGAGAAAGGTGCCCTGGCAGGCCCTGGGCAGGTCCCTCAGCTCCAACAGCCAGTGCAGTCTGGGTCCTGGAGGGCCAGGTGTGACCACAGCGGGAGGCTTGCAGGGCATGGGCCCAGGGCTGGTGCCGATGAGCAGCCTTAAGGGCAAAGGGCAGCTGCTGCCAGCACTGGAGGAGGAGGACCCCTGCCTGGGAGTCCCTGCCCGGTGCCTCCTGGGGGCTGTGACTTCAACATAGGGAGTAACTCTAGGCCCAGACTGGACCTCAGCATTAGGTAGACATGCCAACAGGTGGCTTTGGTCAGCAGGAAAGGGGCTGGCAGGGGGGCAGGAGGGAGGGGACAGGAGGAAGGGGCTGCACTGGCAGAGATGTGGTGGGTCAGGGCTCAGCTGACACCAGTCAGATCAGCTGAATAAAGGCTGGACCACTTCCTCAGAGAACCCATGGCTGAAGGGGCTCAGGCAGAGGCCTGGCCATTACAGAGCTCAACCCAAGAGGGCCCGGCTCAGTGGAGGTGAGGTTTGAGACCACCCCACTCTGTGTCCACCCAGCAGCCGTGGCTACCCTCAGCCCAGGAGCCAGGGCTGCCACTCCCGTCCCTGCTCTGCCAAGCTGGCTGGGCCCATGAACAGGGTTTTTCCTAAGCAATGTCCAGGATTCTGCATTTGCTAAAACACTCACCACCTCTATTGGAAAGCTGGCTCCCAGCCTGAGCCTCAGCCGCCTGTGGACCAGGGGCCCCTGGCCGCTACCAGGCCCATTGGGCCAATGGCAGACCTGGGAGGACTGTGACCCCCCCTCTCCCAGACAGGGACAAAAGGCAGGGAGGGCCGTGGCCCTCCTGACTCCACAAAACCCTGCTGCTCCCCAGCTGCTCCCTAGCGGATAAGCAGGGTCTCCCCAGCCTTGGCCGTGGCTGCCCCACTGTCCCCTAATCACGTGCACCCTGCCACCCTGGCACTGAGCCTGGGCCTCTTCTGCCTGACCCCTGCCCTCACCCAGCCCCAGGCCCCACACGTTCTGGGCCAGGTGTGACCCTCCAGTAGACCCGACCTAGCTCTCCCTCCTGGCTCTTCCGCCTGTGCCTGGGGACGAAGAGCCAAGCAGCACCCAGGCCAGAAGCCCAGACTACACCAGATGCCCAAGAGGCCAGGGTGGGCAGGCGAGGGCCAGGAGGGGTCCTGACCTGGCCCCTGCTCTCCTGGGCTGCATGTGGAGGAACTCAGGCAGAAGCTCAGGAGGGAGGAGGAGCTCCTGGGGAGGGCCAGAGCCTTCCAGGTACAGGCGGGGCTGGCGGGGCTGGCGGGGCTGGCGAGGCTGGCAAGAGTGCCACTCTGACCCTCTGCTGGGGGTAGGCGCACTGCGCAGGGGACACGTGAGAACCGGTGGGGTGTGTCCTCAGCCTGCACTGCCCTGCCCCTGTGGGGTGGGGGCTAGGGGTTGATATCCCCCAGCCCCTCCCGTGCCGGGGACACTGAGCCCCAGGGGCAGGACCTGTCAGGTAGGAGTGTACGGCCCTGTTGGTGTGGGTGCCTCCCCTCAGAGGGGCAGGGCCGGGCTCCCCGCTGAGCGCAGAACCCTCCTGCCAGCGCCTCCCCAGGCTGGCCCCAGGACCCAGGGTGCAGGGCTGGCAGGTGGGATAGGCTTGCCTGGCCTCTGCACTGAGCCAGACTTGCCCTGTGGCCCTGAAGTCACACATCTGCCTGCACAGTCGTTTCTAAGGCTGCCAGATGGACCACAGGTGGTGGGCAATGGGCAGGGAGCACTGGACTGAGCTGGATGCATCCAGGACGTGAAGTCAGTGTGGACGACAGGCGGTCACCAGGCGGAGCAGGCAGCCCCTTGTGCTCACAAGCAGACCCAGGTGCCCACCCCGCAGGTCTGGACCTCCCTTCCTCCCTCCCACACCTCATCCTGAGCTGGGGGTGAGGGCAGAGGTCAGTGTCTGTGGTGTGGGCTCTGTGGGCTCACAGCCCTGGGGCTGGGCCTCAGCATGCTGCCTGATGTTGGTGAAGGCCACGTGGGAGGGGCTGCCCATCTCAAGTGGGGGCCAGAAGGCTGGGGCTGACAGTGAGACCCCATGGGGCTGGCTGGACACTTGAACTGGTCAAAAGTGCCACCCTATGCAGGGCTTCCTGGGGAGTGGCTAGTGGTCGTCCCCTGCTCTGGGTGGTGGGGCCCAAGGCTCCTGCAGGGATGAACAAGGCATGGAGACAGGGACACCTGGGGACCCTGGCTCTGGCCTCTCAGGACTGCCAGGTGGAGGTCAAGTCCCACATCCTGAGCCCAGCTCAGCCCGCCCAGCACTGCCCTGGAACCCCCGTTCTCGGCTCTGGGAACAGTAGCACAAGTGCCAGATGCCAGCCCTAGACAGCGTCTGGCCCTGTTGACTTTGGAGTGTCTCCTCTGTGGGAATCTTGGCTTCTGGGCCAATTAATCCAGACATTAGCCATCTTGGATTGAAGCCCTGTTCCTCAAGAGTGAGCCGTGAGCCTGCTGTCCCAGCCCTGGTCCTTCCGCTGCCTCCCACCCAGAGCCTCCGGGGGGGGCACTCTTCCTTCCTGACCTCCAGGGGCACTGCTGGTCTCCCTCAGGGCTGCACCCTCATCTCCAGCCAAGCAGATGCAGGGCCTCCAGGGGCACCGGCCCCAGGCTCTGGGCTGGGGGATTCTCTTAGGTGAAGGGGCCTGGGGTTCAGCCGGCCTAGAAGCACAGCCTAGGTCTGCGACCTGAGTGGTGGCATCTGGACACGCCCCTCTCCTGGGGACAGAAGCCTGATAGACACCCATTTATTCAATGTTCCCCAAATCATGGAATACAACCCGAGCTAGGGACAGACAGCCCTTGCCCTGAGCATCCCATGTGAAGGACAAACGCAGGCGGGAACAATGGCCAGCACGTGAGTGGACACAGGCAGCTCTTCCCAGATCCAGAAGATGAAGGACCCGCCAGGACTCCCCAGGGGAGCAAGCAGAGGTCCCGGGACAAGGACTCGGGCAGTGTGCCAGCCACTGACGAGTGCCACTGCCGCCTCCCTCTCCACCGTGGAGTCCAGCCTCTGTGAAGAGCAGCGGGCAGCGCCATGACACACAGCTGGTGCCACGCGGGTTCCACGTGCCAGCCTCGGCTGGCCATTCCTTCCCTAGGGACCCACTTCACACGCCGGGCCACTGACGGAGCCTTGACCCCAGGACCAGCCACACACCGACGCTCATGCTTTCAACAGGGAAGGGCTGGAAGCCTCCAGCCGTGCAGTAGCCACGGGCCCGGGCAGCGCCCCAGTCGGGCATCACCAAGGTCGAGAGAGAAGAGAGGGACGCTGCCCTATGGGCAGGAAGAAGCAGGGTGGTTTTACGTCCTTGTTCGTGAACTTTGCCAGGGCGTCCCAGAGGCTGCACGGAGTCTGGCAGGGCCTGCTTGACCTCTTCCTCTTGCACGTCCTGGGCATGGCTCCAGGTCACCCCTGGACAGCCCACTAGAGACATCTCCAAGTCCTGGGACTGGAGGGTGGACCATAGGGTGCAGCGATCAGGTAAGTGGTCAGGAGCTCAGGCCCAGTGTTGGCAGGATGTGGGAGGCAGAGGTGGGTTCGCCAGGTGCTGGTGTTCAGGGGGGTCGGCCGACTTGGGCCACAGCCTGCCAGGGCCACCATGAGGCAGCAGGGCTCAGGGCCAAGATGAGCAGGCCAGGCAGGAAGAGGCCTGCAGGGCCAGCCTGGGGGCAATGCTGGTCTGAGGGGCCAAAGGTCCTCCTCTAGGCTGTGGGCACCAGCCCAGCAGGCTAGATGTTTTTCTTTACTGCAGGGCTGGCCAGCAGTGGGGTGGGCACTGGCCCAGCAGGCCAGATGGTTTTCTTTGCTGCAGGGCTAGTCAGAAGTGGGGTGGGCGGGCAGCTGGCCCCTCTCTACTCCTGGGCTCCAGCACACTGTCTTTTGCTGGAAAATCAATTCTGCAGTTCTCTCTGGGCTCTGGCTGAGGGCAGCTGGGGCACTTCCTGCCCTCCTTGGGGCCTGTTCAGTTGAGGGCCAGCCAGGGTGGGCTCAGAAGCCACGGGGACAAGAGCTGACTCCCTGCCCCATCCTGGGCAACTGTCTGCCTCTTCCCAGCCTCCTGCCCAGGAGTGGCCCCCAGGGCTCCCCTTCTTCCGGCTGCCCAGGCGGAGAGCTAAGGTGGCCACAGCAAAGGAAGCGACTGTGGAGGTACACAGGGCCTGCTGCAAACCCTGTCCAGGCCCCGCTCCTGCTCTCGGGGCTCCAGCTGGCTCTTGCCAACACGGGACCCAAGCGGCCGGACATCAGCTCTCAGTGTTGCCTCTGGGGTAGCAGCCACCATGGGCCCAGCAGGGATGGTTCCATCTTGTTTCACGGCCTATCCTTTGTCTCCCGGTTCACATGCCGCTCCCTGCCTCCCACACTGTTCGCGCTGCACTGAGCACCCACCCAGCCTGGAGTGCTTAGCACCCCGTAGCACCAAGGAGGCTCTGGGAGGGGCAGAGTCTATGGCCGCCTCACCCCAGGCCATTCACCCTGCCTGGCAGGCCCTGCCCCTGGGGCTGTCCCCAGCACGGGAGGGTCTGTGGGATCCACAGCCACAACCCCACAGGCACCAGGGCAATGCAGGCTGAGGGTACCCCACCACCCGGTTAGTCACATGTGACCTGCGCTGGTGGCTCCCAAACACCCCAAAACCAGAGGGTAAAACCCCAGTGACTTGGCCACGTCTCCGGTTGGCACACACATGCACACTCAGCCTGGTGCCCTGGGCTCTCTGTCCTCTGTGTCAGAACCAGCCTGTGGGTCCTGTGTGTGTCTTTAGTACTGCCTTAGGCTCTGGCCTCAGATGCAAAGAACTCTGGTATTCCATGTGAATCTGGGGATAAAAATTTCACTAAAAGTAAACAGCGGGCACTGGGTTTGCAGTGGGCTTATTTATTAACTGGGAAAGTGTGTGCCTGCTGCAAACAGGTGGTCAGCACCTCCTCACTAACCCCTGCTGGGCCAGTACCAGGCTGCCACCAGCTAGGGTGCTGGCTGTAGGGTCATCATTTGGTCAGCCCTGCAGCTCAGAAGTGGGAAGGGACGTCGGAGAGCAGAGCAGGCCTCCCTGGCACCCTGCACTTGTGGGGCCCAGCAGTCTTGGCTTCCACTGGCACTTCTTCCTGTGGATTGGTGCAGAAAGTCTGAGGGGCCAGCAATGGGGCTCGGGTGCAGTCAGCCTGAGGGGTGGACATACATCGTGACTGCAGACCTTCAGGTCTGTTCCAGACATGGGCTGGCCCTGGGGGCTTTCTACACAGCTCATCACCCACTCTCATTGCACGCCCTTGTGGCTCTGGCCAGACCCCCACATGACCTTAGACCCTGTCACCGGCTGCCATTTCAACTTGACCAGGCCGAGGCGAGCAGGGTCAAGCCTCTGAGCTGCACCTTGTGCCGAGGCTCTGCTGCGGGCTCCTGCCTGGGTGAGGGGCTGTGGATGGAAGGTTCATTTCATGGCTCAGGAAATCTCCCCGGGGCAGCGCCTGCTCCTCTCCACCCCTCGGAAGTCCCTTCCAGTCAGGTCTCTTGAGACAGCCCCAGCAGCATCCCTCCTCCAAGGGCAAAGCAGCCTTTCCGCCTGTCCTGGAGGGGAAGGGGCGACCCAAGCCTGTGTCCACTGCACATACCTGGAGGCCTCTGGGGACAGAGGAGCAGAGGCAAGGACGCAGCTCCAAGCAGAGGGTCCTCCAGGCCTCAGGAGATGGCACAAAAGTGACAGCAACCCGTTAAGATGGCCGGGGAGACCTGTGGCCGGAGGCACGTGTGTGCCGTGACCAGCCTGTGACTCACTCAGCGACCCGCACTTGCCGTCCCGCAGCCTCTGACCGTTCCCCTCAGGCCTTCAGCCAGGCTCTCACTGCTGCCCTCTCGAACCTCCTCACACGGTGCAGCAGATTCTGCCATCATAACTAATTAGAACGCACCAGTAAAACATGGAGACAAGAAAGACCAAAGAAGTCTCCAAGCAGGGTGCAGCGGTGCAGGCCTTGGTCCCAGCCGTTCGGGAGGCTGAGGCGGGGGGACAGCAAGCCCCAGGCCACCTGGGCAGCTTGGTGATGAGGCTGTCTTGCCAAGCCATCTGGACGACTGCCAGAAGGCAATGAAGGTCCTCATTTCCCTAATACTGGAATTTTCTTAAGTTTTTCATCCATCTGGACCAAGTTTTATTGATTTTTAAAAGAACCAGCTTTGACCTCTGGACCCTGCCCAGCTGTCTGACTCTCCAGTCCTGAGCTTGCTGCCATCTGTGGGCACCTGTGTTAGCCTGCTGCTGTTTGCTGAGGAGTGGACATACACCCTGACTATAAGACTAGGTGTTCTAGCCGGGCGCTGGTGCAGGCCTGTGGTCCCAGCGGCTCAGAAGGCTGAGACAGGAGAATGGCAAGTTCAACGCCAGCCTCAGAAACTTAGCGAGACTCTGTCCCGTAATTGATGATAATGATAATAATAGGAATTCTTCTAAGTTCAGGGCCACTTACCCATGGGGCTGTCCCAGGGCCCAGTCTGATTTCCCCAGGGCCCCAGGGCTTTGTGGGGAGAATCCACACCCTTTGGCCCTCCTGCTCCGTTGCCTGTGCGTCTCCCACACCTGCCAAAGGCACGCAGGTCTCAGGCTGCAGTGGCAGGGCCCGAGCCCAGCCCTGTGCCTCTCCAGGATGTGGACCCAGCCCAGGAGGTTCACACGGAGCCACTAGTACAGGTTGCAAGCCACAGTGGAGAATCACATCAGGGCGGGGAAGGGGAGTGCAGCCATGGGGAGGAGACCTCAGAGGCCACTGCAGGCTGCTGGAGGACAGGCTGTGGGCAAGGTGAGCGACATGCCTGCCACACTCTCAGGTGTCCCACCAGACCCTCACACAGGGCGAGCCTAGGCCGTGCCACTCCACAGGGCCACACAGAAGCTCAACAGTCCATAGTAAAGGGGGACCTAGGACATGCTGGGCACCCAGATGATACGTCTGGCACTATGGGGGAGGCCCAGGGAGCATAGGCCTTTGTTCTGCTGGCCTGGGCAGCCTCAGGACCACAGTCACAGGAGGGAGGAGCACAGCCACAGCTGTGGTCAGCACAAGAGGGGTGGAGGCCCAGCTGGAGGCCCGTGGGCAAGCTCACGGGCGTCAGGAGGCTGCTCAACCAGTGGCCCAGCTGAGGCAGGGTGGCTTCCCCACAGGCAGAGTGGGCCTGGCACGCGGGGGGCCACAGCCCCTCTCCTGCTGCCCCTGCTCGGGGCCTCCCTGCAGCTGCCTGCTCCCACAAAGCCAAGTCAGGCCCTGGGACATGAAAGTCAGGACTGAGGCCCACAGGTGTCCCCACGAGATGAAGCCACTAAACAGATGCCAGGCGTGCCGGCTCTTTCTGGGACTTTTATTTCTTTAAAATAATTCATACAAATGGTTACAGTCACAAACATGATTTTAACCAAAATATTGCTAGCCTACCACATCAGCAGGACGGCACGGGCGCAGGCGGGACTTGGCGACCGCCGCGCCCAGGACAGTCAGCACAGGGAGCTCCAGGCGCCCCCTCCTCTGAGCTGCTTGAGATGCCGTCTCCATTTGGAACAAGGGGGTTCATGCCAAAATCAGGAAAACAGCCTCTGTTGTTTTTCTAAATTATTCTAAAAATAAGACAAGCAGGTAGAAAAAACAGTGCACTGTGCGGCATGAAGGAAGCGGGAAGGACCCAAGTCCTGAGAAGGGGCCGCGGCGGGCGTCCAGCAGAGGGAGCTCAGACCACGGCTGCAGGTCCCGCGGCTGGCTTTTGTTGACAGCTAAGCAAACGAATCCCCCGTCATGTCCTAAAGACTGCACACAGACAAGAACATCCATGAGAGAATTGACTACTAACTTCTTTTGCTCAACGAGGAACGCAAAGGACACAGGACAGTGAGCCAGCCCACAGGACGGGACAACTACAGTCAACACAGAGGCTGCGCTGCCTCGCGCCCTGCACACGCCTGGGCCAGTCTCTGGGGCGCGGGGCGCGGGCACCTCTCTGCACACTCCGGGCTGGGGTACACGGTGCCCTCCCCAGGCGCCGAGGCTGGAGAGCTCCCCGCGGGCTACAACTGATCACTCGTGTGGTCTCTATCCGCCTCAGGCTTGACAGTTTGGCCAGGAGAAGGGGCATGGGGTGGGTGGGCCACAGGGGGCAGGCCGTGGGACAGGGACATGGCGCTGGGTACGATGCCTTCCACTGCAGCCGGGATGCCAGTGGGGGCCACGCCCACCACGCCTGGGGGGTACCTGCTGGGAGAGGAGGGTGGGCAAGTGAGGTCGCTGTGGGAGGGGCCCCCACAGCAGCACTGACACCGCGGGTCCAGGGCGGGGCAGACCCCGTCGAGCGCCCTCAGTGCCGGAACACGTCCTGCCTGGCCTCTCCAGGTCCTCTCCTGTCCCCAGGACCACTCCGCTCCACTGGTGGCCTCTGCAGGGTGCTGTCCAGCAGGCCCTAGAAGCTCCCCCCATGTGGCTCCTTCCAAGAGGCCCAGTTCTCACAGGATTTCCAAGCAAGTGGACAGCACCACACTCTGTGACCACAGGGCCTGGCTAGGGCCATGTCCTCAGCCTGAGGTCCCTGCGGGGCCCAGAGTCCAGGCTGAAGCCCTGCCTGCTCACCTATAGGCAGCCCCGTTGAGCTCAGGGTGCACCACGGCAGGGTCCATGCTGGCCCAGTGCGTGGCAGCCGTCAGGTGGTCCTTGTTGACGCAGTTTTTCAGGCTATCAGGGATCCGGCCTGGGGATACAGCAGGAGGACAACAGTGCCCAGGTTAAAAATGCTGTCCCCTGCAGGAGACCAGCACCACCTGGGCACAAGGGTGTGGGTGCCTCCAGGCCCCTGGCTGCAGCAGCCCTGGGACCCTTCCTCCCTCAGCCCTGAGCTTGTTCTGCTGGGCACCATGGGGTCCTGGGCTCAGCCCTGTCTATGCCCACAGGAATGCCTGGTAGGGGAACAGAGCACGACACCCTCGCAGAGCAGGCTGCAGCAGACTGTCAGAGCACACTCCCCACCTGTGATGGCTCGCCGGATCTCCCGGGCTGCCTCCTCCCGCATCTCGATGGACGCCTGCTCGCTGTACCACGCAGCATGGGGGGTGCAGATGAGGTTGGGCGCATCCTTCAAGGGCCCCTGGCTGAAACTAAGGATGGCGCATCACAGGTCAGTGGGCTGAGCACTAGAGGGCAGGCCCCCACCCCAGAGCTCCTGACACCCCCCAGTCCTCGGACACCGCATCCCCTCTGGGAAGCAGATGTGTCCCCGAGGCCCTGCCCACGTGGCACAGCCCAGGCCCAGGAAGGTCAGCTCAGAGAGGTGAGGCTGGACACGAAGCCAAGTACAGTTCCCCTGACCCCTGGCTACCACAGGCCACAGCCTATGGAGACCACTGACGGCCTGAGGGCCTTGTGCTCTCCAGGCCTGGGGGGACCAAGAAAGGGACTGCTCTGCTCCTGCCCCTCACCACCGGGCTAAGCCAGCAACTCCCTGCTCCCAGCCAGAGGCCCCTGGAGACCAGGAGACAGGTGCAACACGGGCACACAGACCTGAAGGGCTCCGACTCGTGCACGTCCAGTGCCGCGCCACGGATGCGTCCTTCTTTCAGGGCCTGGGCCAGCGCCTTCTCATCCACCAGCCCGCCGCGAGCTGTATTCACCAGAAAGGCCCCTTGTCTCATCTGGGAAGACAGGACAGCAGGCAGGCAGTGAGCACGGAGCGCCTGTGCCCCAGGGCACATCTAGGAGCAAACCCACCTCCCACCTGCCAGGGAGGGCTTGGGCAGAGGGCAGTGTGTCAGGGACTCGGAGCAGAGAGCAAGTGGCCACTGCCCAGAGCCCACTGCCCCAGCTCTAGGCCTCTGGCCACAGTGCATGCACCAACATGGCTTCCTCCTCTTCCAGGCTGTCCTGGCCTTCTCCAGCAGAGCCTCAACCCACAAGTGGGGGCTCCAACCCTGCAATGAGCCCCCAAAGTCCCAGGATGAGGGAGCATACAGGCAGCTCCTCTGCAGGGGGCTCTGCCGTGGCAAGTTTCACCACCCCCTCCTTCCTAGTAAGGGTTTCTCATGACCCTGTTTCACCCCAGCGACCCAGTCTGGCCGTGGTGGACCATGGTGGCCCAGTGCCACTGGAGTCAGAATGGCTTCTCCTTGGCCCATTCCTGCCCCCTGGCCATACAACCTGGCTCTGAGCAGTGTCATGTGGCCCAGCCTGGCCACTAAGCATCCAGTGGCAGGGGCTAGCATCCTCTGCGTGGCTGTAACAGTCTGGGACGGACAGCAGGTGGGGACCCCAGGGGTGAAGGGCCTGGAGCCCTGCACTCCCCTGCCAGGAGTGGACCCCCAGCTGGCACCCTGCTTGGGAAGGCGTCTGCAGGTGCCTCGCCCACCTGCTTAACGGTGAAGTCGTTGATGAGGTGGTGGTTGTGCTCATTGAGGCCGCAGTGCAGCGTCACACAGTCGCTGTGGAAGAGCAGGTCCTGCAGGGTGCTCACTCGCTGCAGCCCCAGGGCCCGTTCCATGCCATCTGACAGGTACGGGTCGTAGAAGAGCACGCTGAAGCCAAAGGCCTTGGCCCGTAGCGCCACTGCCTGCCCCACACGACCTGGCAGGGTGGAGACGGCATCAGATGTGCCCCAGGGCTGACCCACCAGGCCAGCAGGCAGAGAGGCCCCACACTCCTGCCTGCTCAGCCCCTCCCCAGTCCACCACCAGGTCCATTCATCAAAGGCTGCTGGAATCTCAATTCCAGCCACCCATGAACAGCACAGGAGGAGATACCCCAGGGGATCCTCGTTCCTGAGAATCCAGGGTCAGAGAGAGGTCCCTGCCTTCCTCCCTGGCCCCACGGCATCCACGGCTGCTTCCACCCGGCTGAGGCAGGCACAGCCCTGGCATGGGAGGCTCAAGCTGTGGGCTGCGATGTGGGGCCAGCTGCACACACCCACTGCACACTGGACTCAGCGGAAGATGAGTATGACAGCTTGCCAAGCTGGGGCCCATAGCATGGTGGTCTCCCTTGACCACATCGGGGCAGTGACTGTCCAGAGCTCTAGGAGGGATGTGGGTACAGCTGCAGAGGGTGGCAGGGCAGGTGATGGGGCAAGCCACCCTGAGAAAGTGAGCATCAGACTTAAGGTGATGGGCGGGAGCCAGACAGTAGCCCCGAGCAAGGGCGCCCAATCACCCTGTGGGAGGTGGGTCAGGCCAGGCGGGGTCTCAAAGGAGGACTATGAGAGGGGCTGCTAGGCAAGGATGGGCACAGGCGCAGACCACAGGCAGGCAGGGTGCTGAAGACAGATGACCAGCCTGTTCGGTTCTGGGTCACAGGAGGCTGCCAGGGGCTACTGCTGAGGATGCAGGGGACTGGATACGCACAGCACTCCCAGCACGGAGAGGCACGGCTGTGCAGAAGGCAGACAAATCCCGTCACCTGATGGGCTGCCGTGGAGCGCTCTGAAGTCCTGGATTGTCGGATTGTCGAAAGTAACCGAAGCCCAGGACCAGCACCAGCTGAGTGCTGGCCCTCACCTGGGCTCCCGAAGAGCCTAAATGCTATTTACTCCCGTCACTGCTGTTCACGTGAGGCCTGCACTCCACAAGAGACCTCCATGTCACCCGTGGAGGAGGAAAGGTAGCTCCCAGCAGAAAGGAAGACCCTCAGAAGCACCCCCAGACGGCGGGGGTGGAACCGGCTGACCAGAACCTCACTGTGAACGTGCCACACAGAAGTTCCAGACCTGAAAACCACTGCTGAAGTGGACCTCACTGGGCAGGTCTGACAGCGGGAAGGGCCAGGGAACCTGCCCACTGCACGGGACAGAAAGAAAGGCTCAGAGACCTTTCAAAGAACAAAAGGCAAGTCCTGAGAGGAAAAGGACTCAAGACACACAGCAGCCACACCCCATCCAGAGAGCGGGGCAGCCAGGTGCAGCAGGCCAGCCACAGGCTGCTCCATTAGACCCATGCTAAGAAACACACAGACACCGAAAGCAGAGAGGAGAGGGGCAGCCCTGGCCTGTAGAGCTCCCGAGGAGTCCACACACCAGACCTCAGTGAGCTGTGTGGTCAGTGTACACATATCACCTGAATTTCCCAATGCTGACCATCATGGGGACACGAGACATGCCCTTTAAAACAGCACCAAACACCCAACGCAGGCTGGGGTGTGGCTCAGCAGAGTGTCTGCCCTGCACACCAAGCCCTGAGTTCCAACCCAAGGCTGAAAACATAAACACCAACACTAAGTCCAACTGCGTGGAAGCCATCACGACCGCACAAACGCGGCAGGTCCACAACACTGCCACACGGTTCGCTCCATGGTGCACAGGGAGGCAGCAGGCCAGGGACGGAGCTTCAGAGAGGGCAACCGCAGGGGGGTCTCAGATTTGTCTGCACCAGCACAGCAAAGACCTGCAGTCGAGCCCCGTCCCAAGGAGGGGCTGCAGCAACACAGGAGCCCCGTGCCCAACGGCAGGACCTGTGCCCAAGGGATCTAGGGCCCTGACCAGCAGACAGTGACAGTGACTTCCAGCTAAAGACGGCCTACCCCAGGCACACCCTCCACCTCTTCTCCCTCCTCACTCGGGAACCCATCCCTCTGTTGGTCCACATTGGGTGTGGGCTGTGCACGTGCCCCCAGGGCCACATGGCTGGCACAATGGAGCCACCAGATGGTCCTGATGGAGCAGAACAGACTGCACCCTAGGGCAGGCAGGAGTAGCAGCCATGAAGGAAACCCGGGAAAGGCAGTGTGCCTGGGATGCAGGAGGGGCACCTGGACACAGCCAGCTCCCCCACAGCCCCCGTGGCCTGCTCTGATGCTGGACACCCTGAGAGTACAAGGCTGCCTGGCCAGCCCGCCCCAGGGGCCAGAGCAGCCACCCAGACCCACGTGCCAATACCCCGAAGCCCAGCTATGCAGCCCCTCACCTGACGCACACCTGTCTTCCCACCCTTCAGCAAACCTCAGCGCCAGGCAGGAAGCGCCATCCCATCCCTCTGTTGGGCCACAAGAAGGGCACACTCAGGGATCTAGGGCACTGACCAGCAGACAGTAACAGTGACTTCCAGCTAAAGACGGCCTACCCCAGGCACACCCTCCACCTCTTCTCCCTCCTCACTCGGGAACCCAAGCACATCCCACCCCTCAGTGCTGGAAGAGGCAGGCTGAGGTCAGCAGGTGCTGGGTACAGCTGAAGACAAGAAGGGTCAGGCACTCGGTCACAAGGTGAGTGCCCAGAAATGAGTTCCTGCACTGTCCACACGGGACCAGAGAGATGGGCACCAATGAGACAGAGACAGCTACAGGGTCAGGAGAGGGGCCCAGCTGCTACAGAGCCACAGTGAGGGAGCACATGGAGCACAGGAGGGAGTCAGGACGCCACCCCGGCAGGGGTGCTGGGAAGGGCCCAGGGCTGCCTGGTCCTCATCTGATAGCTGTGTCCACTCAGCCACTCCAGGGGTCCACACTGGGTGTGGGCTGTGCACATGCCCCCAGGGCCACATGCACAGCATGTGTGTCCCGTGCCTATATGCCATCTGAGTGTGGGGTCCAGTGTGCCCAAGTGCACCCCATGTGTGTGAAGCTCAAGGCCTGATGCCCTTGCCCCTGAGCTGTTCTTCCTCAGTCCTGGCCCTGGGCCAGGGACCAGAGCTGCAGCCACAATGTGAGCCTGCGCCTCATCTTCTCCTGAGCATGAGATGGGCAAGGGGCAGCAGACGCACCTGGGCTGTGCGTGCTGAGCCTCGATGGCCAACGCACCTAGTCCAATGATGCCCAAGGTCTCCCCGCGGATCCTAGCGGCTCCTGAGGCCACTTCGCGGATCTGCTCAACACTCTGGACCCGCGTGCCTTCCCGCAGTGCCTGGTGCAGCCAAGTGGTCCGACGGTACAGGTTCAAGATGTGGCACATGGTGGAGTCCGCGGTCTCCTCCACAGATGCTGCAGGCACGTTGCAGACAGCAATGCCTGTGGGGACACGACACACACACATCACCCCAGATGCAGGCAGAGCCCGGCCTCCGGGACAGACACGCAGACCATGGTGCTGGGGCACGTCCTTAATGCCATGCTTCACCAGCAGAATGCCAGGGGACACATCCCATGGCCACCCTGGAAGGCCTCAGACAACGTGTGCCACGCTGACCTGCTGGCAGTGCAGACTGACCAACCCCAAGCACGTGGGGTCTGACTCTGTCCACCCTGCGGTACCCTGCACACTGCATCTGCAGCCTTGTACCGCACACAGTAGTGACCAGTCGGCAAGGGCAAAGAGGCTGCTTTGACCCTTCCTGATGGTCCGGGGACCTGGGATGTGCTGGTAGCAGAGAAGACAAGATGGTCAGCACTGGACTCCTCCCCAGCCAGGCCACGGGAGGGCAGGGTCTCTCCCCACCAGCCAGCACTCATGGGCATCACTGCCGACTGCTTCCCTGGGCTCTCCAGGACAAACAGGCCCTGGCCCCAGGCCTTAGTGATCCCCTCAGGCCCTATGCACCCCTGTGCCCCTCGCCTGCTCCCCACAGCCAAGACCAATGCCGAAAGGCAGAGCCAGTCAGACAGGGCTTGCACTGCCCACCAAACAGTGCCCCAGATGTCTTGAGGTGCAGGGTCCGAGCACTGAGAAAGCACCTGAGCCTGTTCTACAGGACAGAGGTTCCTTCCACCCTGCCTCCTGGCCCTCAGCCACCAACCTCCCTGCACACTGCCCCCCGGCCAGGCACTCCTACTTCCTGTTGAACACTCTCGCCTCCAGCTTGTTCCAAGACCTGCCCCAAGTGTTGAGGGGGGTCTGACAAAGGGAGGACTCAGGACAGAAACCATACTGCCCTCCAGAAATGACACACTGAACCATCAAACATGGGAGGCTGGGGGGAGCTAGCCACATAGCCTGTGAGACTCAACACAAAACTGCCACCTGAGGGTGGATGGGTCCCAGGAACCCATCAGGCCTGGAGAAACCAAAGTGGCCAGGTCTCACAGTGTCCCCAACAACAAGGTGGAGCCCCAGCCTGGAATCCCAGGGACAGGGGAGATGGCACACAGTGGGGGCCCTGGCCCAGGGACGCTGCCTGCTTGTCCTAGGAGGGCAGGCCAGCCGAGGCATCGCCATGCAGCAGGAGCGGGTGGGCCAACAGAACCGAGCTTACTTTCCAACACCACCCTGCCCTGCCAACAGCAGGATCCACACGTTTCTGCCTCTGCAGTCCCTGAAGCAGAGGACGAGCCAGGCAACACAAGCCAACCAACACCACTGTGGAGCTGGACCCTCAGCCACCACTCTGCCACCACCCGAGAGCGGGTAAAGGACTCAATGGAACGCAGCAGCTACTGGCCCAGCCTGGCTGGGCACTGCTGTGTTGTCGGCCTGTGTATCTGCCCCATGCTCCTGGGGGAGCAGTCCTCTCCGGTGCCTACCTACTGGAGCACACCTTTGCAGGTGAGCCAGGGCCGCACCCTACCTAGGTCCCCAGCCGACTTGATGTCAATGTTGTCAAAACCACTGCCGATCCGCACGATTATTCGTAGAGCTTTGAACTTCTCCAGGTCTTCTCTGGTCAGCGTGATGGTGTGGTACATCAGGGCGCCCACCGCCTCGTTCAGCACCTGCCGGGTAGGAGGAAAAAAGTGCTAAGTGGCCACAGCAGCTGGCACCGTCCTGCTCCTGGATTGGTGATGCATAGAGCAGCGCCAAAGGGCAGCTCCAAGCCAAGAAGCCCGATGCAAGGCACCATCCCCAGCAGTGCCTCCAACTAGGCGGGCGCCAAGTGCACCTTGAATGTGGCCCTGCCCCGAGACACACCCACACGTGGCCATGCCCCTACACCCTGCCCACAGGACCAGGTTCCAACTCCCTGGGGCCTGACAAGGTGGGTGGGCTGACAGGGTGCAAACCCCTGGACCCATTTATGTAGTATGGACAGGATTAGGGGAACAGTGGTCAGGGTCAAAAAGGCCCCTGTGCCTGCGCAGTGTGGGTGCAGGAGGGGGAGGACCACCTCTGCAGGGCAGCAGCAGGTGAGGCTGAGGCCAGGCTACCCATGCCAGAAGACAGGCGGATCCCGGACAGAGCAGGAGTGGCACCAGGGGAGACCCCAGGAGTCCAGCCTGGCCGGGCAGGATGCCTATGGGTCCCTTGGCCATGGGCAGGCCTGACGTGTGCTGGCATAAGCACACAGTGGACAGCTTTTTTATCCTGTCCATCTATCATGGTAGAAGAGTCTTGAAGAACAGCATCTGACTATACCACAGAAGGCACAGCAGATTCACCAGGTACCCAGACAGCCCTGCTGTGGCCCTCAGCACTGAGTTCTGTGGCAAAACCATTGTCTGTTTTCCTGTCACAGACACAAGCCACTGTGTCTCTGAAAAGCTTTGCTGAGCACTGCTGCAGCCCACCATGGAGGGGCCAGTGGACGCTCCATCAGTGCTGGAGCCATTGAGTTCTGCAGTGCCAGCTGGCGTCTGCCACCACTGTGACACGCATGTCAGAGCGTCATCTGCCCATCTATGAGTCTAAATTTTTTTCATGTTGCCCTTTTTTTTTCCACTGAGTATGTTTTTAGTAACAGAACAGGAGCCTAGATACCGGCATGTTTGTTTTGAGTCATGTTCTTAGAAACAGAAACCAGTGCGTCTGCAGAGCCCAGGTTCTGAGCACTGCCCACTGCACCAACAGCAGAGCCGGCTGACTCCCTGAGTGGACTCACCACCACACACACCAGGCAGGCTGGTGCTCACTTCCTGGTGGACTCACCACCACACACACCAGTGTGGGCACAGGAGGGGGAGGACTGAGGCTTATGCTCGGTTCAGGACAAAAGCCTCCTGGGGAACGGGTTTGCTGTGGTTGAGTGGTCCGGAGGTTGCAGCTTCAGTGCCCCAGGTCCCTTTAGTGGTTGCCAAGTGGCCGCTCTGCTCCTGGGTATTGCATTAGCCCTCTGGGGAGAAAGTCGGCTGGTGTGGGTGTACTAGGTCTGTCCCTTTAGGTTAAGCCTCCCAGAAGCCACACTCTGCCAGCATCCACTCACTTGTCCCCCTTGACCAGCTGTGATCAGGCTGGTGACTAACCCCCATATGCTCGGTGTCCACATGGCTAGGATGGGGATAACACAAGACCCAGGCTTGCAGAAGGCCATGGGAGGCCTGGTGTGTGCTGAATTTCCAAGGATCAGCTGTCACCTGGGTGGAAACTGACCCCTGGACACTTCTGTGACAGCAGGTTCTAAGGGGGCTCACTGGACACCACTTCAAACCAAGGCCAGGGTGGCGGCTGAGAGCACGCAGGGCCACGGCCCCACACGGCACAGTCCCGCTGCCCTCAGCCCCTCACCTGTGCTCCAGAGGCTCCTCTGCGTGTGCAGGCCGAGGGCCACAGTCGCCACAGCAGCAGGGGCGGCCTGCTCCATGCACGACGCTGCCCAGGGGGCAGCGAACGCGCCCACTCAGTGGCAGGACCACAGCACTGCCCCTGCTGACTGATGGTGGGGACTGTGCAGGAGCCTCGGGCTCAACAGCCATCTCCACAAGGCCGGCTGGGCCCTGCCACTGAGGCCCACTATCCATCCCCTGCATCAGGCAGTCTACCCCCTTTCCCGCTCCCTGGAGCACTACCAGGACTGCCCCGGCCCTGCACGTGGCCCATGTGAGGTGCTGCGCTGGGTCCCTCCTTGCCTGCCCACAGTGGCCTGGACTCAGCTCACCAGCACTTTGCTCACACACCAGACAGCACTGTCCCTGAATCTTGTGGTCTGGATGCACTGTGGGAAGACTCCCAAGATTAGATGGTGACAGGTCCTGCACTGCGGTCTCTGTCCCCTGGCCTGGTCCCAGATGTAACTGCAGCTGGGTCCCCAGGTCCAGGGTAATGCAGCCTATAGCTGGATCTCCACCCACCACCCTGCAAGGCTTCCGGTGGCTTCTGCTGCATATCGCATTATTGTATTTCTTGTGTGTCCCCAGAACCTCGACCTGGCCAGGCCCTCTGGATGCCCAGTGCCCCTGGGTGCAGCAGACTCCTGGTTCCCTGGCCTCCCTGCTGCTCCCTGCTGTGTGGCTGCTCAGCATTTAGGTTAGATGTTCTGACCCTGGCTGGAAATTCTCTGCCCTCAGAAGCTGAACAGCACCCACTGGGGTGTCTTGTGGGCCCCCAGTGCTCCTCCCAGGCTTGTGGCAGGACAGCACATCTCCCCTGAGCCCTGGAAGCGTTTCTTCTCTAGTTCTGGCTTTGATGACATGTTCCCTCCTCTGAGACATTCAGAGGATGACTCCAACTAGCTGTGAATGCAGTGCTGTTCCAAAGCAGTGACAAGATGGGGCAAGTGGCCTATGGGCTCTGTGGCATCTCCACAGTCATCTGGGCCCCAAGCTCCTGTCTATTGCTCTGCCACTCCCAGTACATGCATTCTCTCTTGTGGTCCAAAGTGCCACCCAGGCTCTACCCATCACACCTGGTTTCTAGTCAGCAGAAAGAAAGGAGGGAGATCTACACACGGAACTCCCACTGACCTCTCCCTGTGAATCGTCACTTGACCACACAGCAGCAAGCATACTGGGAGAACGAAGCCCTCCTTCAGGACCGAATGGGACCAGCACCAGCAACGTGTTGGAGCTCCTGGTGCCCCTTTCCTTCCCAAACTCCACCTCTTTCTTGAGACCTCCTCAACGGTGTCAAGCTTGCTGTCACAAACTTTTTCATGCATATTTAAACTCCCAGTTCTTTCCAGCTCTTGGAGGATTCTGCCCTCTGGTACCCTGCTCTTGTTTTTCAATTAGGTGCCACTTTTACCTCTGAGAATGCTAATTCACAGTTCCTGACACTCTCTCCCATTCCTGGAGTGACAGTCTGTCCCTAGGTAGAGTCTGTTGGTTCCTCTAGCATGCTCGGCCTATAGCAGGGCTCTTACTGCTCCTCCAGGGGCTGACACAGAGGGTAGCAAGTCTGCTGCCTGTTGAGCCCCCTGCCCTCGGCCCCACTAGGGTTCTGTCCACTTGTCTATCTGTTTGACTGTTAAGTTGTTGAGAAAGTCCTGGTATATTATGGTTTGGGGGAAAACATCTGCTCTGTCCTAGACCTCACCTCCAGTACTGCTGGAGACCCTGAGACCCTGTCCACTCCTGTCTTCACTTCAGGCACAAGCTCCCGTCCCCACACTTCCCTGCACCACACGGCACACGAGTGTCAACCCCGCACTCCTGGCTCCCACCCTGACTCCTCCCCGAGGGCAGAGCTGCTGTGTGGCACCGAGTTGGCCTTCCCCAGTACACTGCTGCCGAGACCTGACTCGTTGCAGGACCAGCCCTTTTTTCCCCTCCTGTGCCTAGTGAGATCCTGTTGCTTGATGCACTCGTCTGGGGTCACTTGCCCCTAATAGGCATCTGGGCTCCTCAAGGCATCAAACTTCCTGCACCTTCACCAGTCCCGGTGGACGTAGTTGTAAGTGCATGTTTAGAGGGCAGGGGTCTCCAGAGCAGTGGCCCCAGCGTCTACCCTGCAGAACCGCAGCACATTTTTAAGGTGTCGTTTACATCTCTCATTTTTGGAAGTTCTCTGCTGTTCTGGCCTCACCCTCTGCTTGGGGCCTCTTCCTGAGGTCTGCTGGAGCACGCAGTGCCGTGCTTGCACTCCTCCCCGCCCTGCACATGGGGCCCGGTGGAGACTTCTGCCCCTGGTGTGCAAGGCAGTTAAATGGGCCCTGCAGAAACGCGCTCTCCAGCTGCGGCCTCTATTTCCTCCTCCGTGTCGCTATCACCTCTTCTTCGAAGCCTGCTTTTTCTCTCCAGCTGTGGTGGGAGCAGGCGACCACAGCCAGCCAGGCTCCTGGAGGCCAGCACCTCTGCTCCTGCTGTACCATGCTCATCTTGCCTCAGTCCATTGGACAGTGATCCCTGATGGCCTGCAGAAATCCCTGGGGCCTGCTGCATGTCTCCCTCTGGGGAGTGCACAGTAGTGCAGTCAGCAGCAGACCCTGCAAGGGTGTGCTCAGCCGGGCTGTGGGCGCCAGGCCCCTCAGCAGAGCTCAGCTGCTCCTTCCAGAGAAGCAAAGTTCACCCACACCTGAAGACCATGGTCTTGGCTGCCAGCTCACAGAGCTTCTGAGAGGTGAAGAGCTTTACACAGCCTCTGTAGCTGTCTTCTGTGGAAAGGCCGTTCTGGGTCACTTAGCAGAGACCAGATTAACATAATTCACATCACAGAGGGACCCTGTGGATCTCCGTGAACGGCCATGAGTTGCCAGCTGCTGACCACTTGACCACGTGCACCAGGAGAACTTGTGGGCAACGCCAAGGCCCAGGGAGACAGTGGTGCCCACTGGAAGCAGCTGCTGATGGCCTCTGGCACCAGGTGCTGCTTCCAGCAATTCCAGCCGACACTAGTTCTGCTTTCTGGGAGAGAACTGGTCATGGTAAAAGTCAATCAAAAAGCCACAGAGTGAACTCCGTCTCCACCTTCTGATGGGGCCAGACACAACAGCAGGGACCACTCACATCCAGGTGGCACTTAGACCAATACCAGTCAGGGGTGACACATACTGGCCCAGGCCATGGGGAGGTCAGCCCACACTCTATGCGCCCCAGCCCCGCCCTCAGCCCCTCAACCCCACGTGAAAGTAGGTTAACCCCAGGCAGGGATGCCAGCACTACCTTCTCATGGATCTCCTGCGTGGACTGTGCGTCACAGAAGGCCACCGTAGCCACGTCCTTCAGGATGGGCATCTCCACCGTGCAGTCCCGGCCGTCAAGCAGTGCCACCAGGGGCCGAGGGTGCATGGGCCCGTTCATGATCGGGGGTCGGACGCCTGAAAAACAGGACAGGCCACTCAGAGTCCTGCGGCAATGCAGCCCAGCTGATGCCTGTGGCCCCACCCAGGGCTGGCGAAAGCCAAGCCCAAGGAGGCCTACTGCACACTGCGTGCAGACGGGCTCCACAAAGAAAGGGGAGACAGCCCAACCTGCTGGCTCACTGACGCTGGCACACAGTCCAGCGGCAGCCCCATCACCCTCCCAGGTGCAGAGCTACGGAGGCCCTTGGGGAACTCTGGGCCGCTGGGAGTGGGGGGTCTTGGGCCTGTGCTCTCCACTGTGGGGTCACCTTCTCAGCCCTGGAACGTGTAGACCACATGCAGTGGGCTTTAGGGAAATGCCCATCATTTTTTTTCTGCCTAGAGCCACGTCTGGCTGCCCAGAACTTCCAGGGGGGTCACCAGGGGACTTGAGCATGTGTTCCCTGCCTGCCTGCCTCATTCATTTCCCTTTGCATGTTTGTAGTACACTGACAGAAGAGGGTCAAAATATGCTCAGGCAAGGCACAGTGGTACACACCTATGATCCCGGGAGGCTGAGGCAGGAGAATCGTGAGTTCAAAGCCAGCATCAACAACTTAGCAAGGCCCTAAAAATCTCAGCAAGACCCTGTCTCTAAATAAAATATTTAAAAAGGGCTGAGGTTGTGGCTCAGTGGTTAAGCATCCCTGGGTTCAATCCTCGGTACCAAAAACAAAACAAAAAAAACATTCAGACCCCTTACCCTCCCAGAACAGGACAATTAGGGCTGGGGGGGGGGTAAGCTTAGAATACCTGCCTAGCATGGCTAAAGCCCTGGGTTCAGTAACCAGTACCAAAAAGAAGGAAATGAACTTCTATAAGCTAACTTCTTCTAAATGTGATACAACTAAACCTCATTCAGGGCCAAGATGGGTAAACGGGCTTCTAAGGTGCAATCAGCATTCAGCCCAAGTGTTACCCTGGAGCAGAAAGCATGGGGAGGGCCACAGCCAGCCCCATCCAGCCCCACCAAGACCTGCCCAAGAGGAGCAGCCCCCAGAAGCACTGGACCAGCATGAGGGGCAAGGAAAAGGCCAAGAAGCAGGGGCTGGGCAGGTCTCCTGAGTGTGGCCAGAGGGTGCGACAGCTACAGCTGGCAGAACAGCTGCTCTGAGGGTGCACTGCACCTTGGCTCCAGCCCCACCCCAGCTGCCTGCAGGGTGAGGCTGCCCTGAGCCACTAGTGGCCTCGAAGGAAGAAGCACCTCAGAATCCACAGCACATAAAGGTGATGCCTCAAAGGACAACCAGAGCTGGGCACTGCAGACCACCTTGCCCATGTGCAGCAGGCCTGGAGCTGGCATCTGCTGGAGAGAGGCACAGGGCTCTCCCCAGAGCCAAACAGCTAGGGTCCTGGCTACAAAGGGCAGAGAGCTGATCTGCACAAGGTGGGGCACTGCTGCACATATGCTGCACTCCTGGGGTTCAGGGGCTCCAGCCCCTCCCTAGTAGAAGATGGCGCCCACATCACCATCTTCTAAACACCAGAGGTGCTGAGACCTGTCCAGGCCATGGCCCTTGAAGTAGGGTCTGCAGGTCAAACTCCTTCACCCTCTGGCTCCCTCTGGATCAGAGCATCCCACAGAGCCAATACACCCCGCCGACGCTGTAAGCAAACATGCCAACGAGGCCACTCTTCTCCTCACCCTGGATTTGGAAAGTGTCACTTATATTAGCAGGTAATGCTACTGCTTCCTGTAAGTGAGCTGACGAGCCCCATTCTTCAGCTCTAACCTCTGTAAGAAATGGGAGTGAAAGTCCACATGCACACGAGTTCTCTAAGGCCATGGAGCACCTGCTCAGAGCAGTGGACCCTGCCCTGCAGATGGTGGACACTTGCTCCAGGGAGCCTCATTAGCAGAGGGGCCTGGGATACCTCCCTCACCCTATAAACAGCTGTCCAAAGGGAAGCCTCCCGGATGCCAGCATGGGTGACCCAGTTGAGGAGCCAAGCCCTACCCAGCCCAGTGTGCTTGTGGCACCTCCATAGAGCTTCCCCAACCACAGCCCAGTCTCAGGGAGGGGGCCAGGGTTGAGAGAACAGCCCACCAGTGCTGGGAAGATCCTGTGGGAGCAGCGTGGCCCAGACGCGCATTGACTCCATGAGTTCCCGCCCAAGAACCCAAAGTAGGATCAAGCCCTGCTGCCCCACACTGGGCTGGCAGGCTGGGGTTTCGGGTCCTAATCAAGGCTCCATGAGGCCCCGAGGACCCACTGTCCTCCACTGTAGCAAGATCTGGCCTAACACCCACCTCAGAGCCTCTCTAGAGTACCTGTCCACAGAAACAAAGCCCAGCACAGGCTGCATGCAGGCCTGCTGGACGTGCAGGAAACAGCCCTCTGGGGGCCATCTGCCCTCACCCCAACAGCGAGTGGTAGAGGCTGGTACCTCAGCCAGGCAGGCCCCACAACACACTGCCAGGGCACTGCCTTCACACCACAGCGTGGGCACAAGCTCCTCTGCACCTTCAGAGAAGGCCACTCTCAGACTCTAGGAGCCCCTACCAACCTGACATTGCTTAATTTAGGCAGGATTTCCGCGACCATGAATTCGACTGTCCAAAGCTTTTTGTCTTCAGAATCCCCAGGCAGAACTGCGTCCTGTCACGGAGCCTCATCCCACGTCTTATTGTCTCCAACCAAAGCTCTCGGGCCGCTGCTCCACGGCACCACTGAGGCCTGCGTCGGGCTCAAAGTCTTACTAAAAATCAAACACAAGAGACACATTAAAACGCCATTGAGGGTCCAGCTGACACTCAGACTCCAGGACACCGTGAGGGTGAAGCTTCATGCTGCATCCTCGACCCTGCCCAGATGCAGCCAACGCCTGGGCCGCTGGCTCGACCTACCTGAAACAAAGGGCCTCCTGCAGGCCGCAGGCCCCACGGTACCCTGTGCAGACCCATGAGGCACTCACTCTGAATGCAGGTCCCAGGCCCAAGGCCAGCCCCCAAAGTCACCTACGCAGACCTAAGAACAGCTCTGAGCTGTGGCCACACCACAAGCCTCTGGCTCTGCCCGGATGCTAGCACTATCCAAACATTGGAAGGCTAAGGCATGGGGTGTATGGTTGGAACTGGGTGCAGGACAAGGAAACTGCAGAAAGAAGCCTACTCGTCGCTTCTACCTACGTGGCAATTCCTGGGCCTCTGTGAGGCTTGCCACAGGAGAAGGTTGCCAGGTGCTAGCTCTCCAGTGTCCTGCCCAACTCTCCTGCCAGTCCCACTGCCCCTGCCCAAAGCAGCTCAGCAATCAGCCGACACTTGTTCGGCTCCTCGATGCCCTTGGCTCTTCCTGCCGGGCTGCAGCCAGGGCCTGGGGGCACTAAGGTGTGGGCCGGCTGGCCCAAGGCCTGTCCTAGAAGGCTAAGCACAAATGGCTCAGACCCCAGGAGCCTGCCACTGAGTCACCCAAGCACCTGATCCCTGTTCTTGGCATGAGGTTATCACATAGGGGCTGACACTGAAGTCTGACTAGACATCAGACTGACAGATGGAACCCAGCCTCACCACCCCCTCAACAGCACAGGTCGGACAAGACCACCTGTCAGGCAGCACCTCTGACAGCTCAACAAGAAGGGGCCATGCATGGCCAGAAGTCCAGGACCCAAGCCCAGCCCATCCTCCCCTCATTCTCTGTGAGGCTCCAAGCATACATACTGACCCACCATCACTGGCTCCAGTTGCCACCAACTTCTAGGACATGTGCAGGGCTCACTGCCCACCATGCAAGACCACCAAACAGGGTGGCGATGTGGCCCCAGAACTGCAGCCCCTGCCACAGGGCTACCAAGGCTCTTCCCCAGCAGAGGGCACTGGAGTAGCACTGTGGGAGAAGGGATGGGATGGGCCAGGCCAGTCAGCGACCCTTCAGCAGCACAGAGCCTCCCCGCTAGGAAAGCACTGCAGGGCCAGGCTCCCACCCCATCCACTTGCTCACGGCAGCTGACACTGCCAGCCCTGTCCCTGAACATAAATGCTGTCAACACCGTTGATACCAATCAATACTTAATCTAATTAGTGCTGACCAACACTGGCCAATACTCAGTGTTTGCCCATGTCTGTCAATACTTTTAACAGGGTTGCTCTAAAAGGGAAATGCCACCAGATATACAAGGTGTTCCCGTAATGGCCCTGCAGCCCCAACAACGAGTTGCCACCTCCCAAGCTCCCCAAGGTCACCAGGTCACCAGGCTGGGTGGTCTTCTCATGCACAGGTCCTTGGTGCCCTGTCTTCAGGAGAGACCACTGGTCTCCATCACTAAGCAAGACACCCAGGGAGTGGTTTTATGCCTTAAGACAAGGACATGAGCATGAAAAGGGAGGTGACCCCAATCAGTGCCCACAGCCAGGTGGGCCCCCAGCCCAGAGCTCCATATGAGCCAGGGCATGCCCTCCCCAGCTCACCCAGCTCACCCAGAGGGAGATGGCCAAGGCCCAAGCCCATCTACAGACACTGCTTAGAGAAGAACCTGGGAAAACCTGGGGACAGGACACCACAAGGACAACCCAGGCCTCACAGAAGCCCTGCGGGCCATACCAGCAACCCCCACCCAGTGCTTACACCCTGGGGCTCTTCCTGGGCAATCTGGGAGACCTGCCAGGGTAGCCACTTGGTCCCCTCCCCAGCCAGGAAGCAAGTGTCAGCACCAGCAGACATGGCACAAAGCATCCTTGTGGCATCCGAGGGCAGCAGCACCTGGCAGGCAGGCACCAGGTGTGCACAGGGGCTCCGTCTGTCACGGCAGGGGCTGAGTATGCAAAGGGGCCTTCCCTGAAGGGTACAAGGATGCCCCAAGTGTACTAGGCGACCGAATGGGCAGATGGCCGAGTGTGCCCTCAGGGTCCCTCTGTCTCTGGCCCCTCACTGCTCCCAGCAAGGTCCTAACCCACACAGCCAAGTGGGGAAAGGGAAGGGGCACAAGTGTGGCCACAGAGTGCCTAAGCTCTGCTGTGCTGCACACACAGACTGAGAGGCAGGACCATGGGGCTAAAGGGCCGAGCCAGGGTGTGTCCACCAAGGCTGCCCCCACACACCTCAGCAGGGCACCCAGCTTTGCACTCCACAGAGGGTGGTCAGAGCCATGCACCTGGGGAGACCCAAATGCAGCAGGAACCCGAGCCAGCACCTCCATATAGGCCACTGCTCTAAACGCATGTGTCACACGGCAGCAGGATGGCAACGTGGGGGGACAGCTCTCCGGGGTGGGTGGGTACATGGAAACTCTCAGTACCATCTGTGTAATTTCTTCTGTAAATTCAGAACTGTTCTAAAATTAAAATTTTATTTTAAAGCGGGTAAGGGAAGGGACAGCAGCCCCCAGGTTTTTGGAGGCAACAGGTCCAGGGGACTGCTGGATGACATGGGTCCCCATTGTGCACCAATGCCCTTGGGGACCCCCAAGAGACCCCAGGGCCACATGCCCTGCCTGAGTCACCTCCATCCACAAGGCAGACAATGCCCCCAGTACAGGTCTTGGGGGAACCTGATGGGCACACACTGATCCTCACAGCCCTCATAAGGACCTGGATTCAATTTCCCAAAACTCATCCCAAACAGTCCAGGCTGTCCCCAACTGGCTGGTCCCCCCACCAGGGCCATCTGGGCTTCACTGAGACATCCACTTGGGTTACCCAGGACCGAAGGCCCAGAGCCTGGCCTTTTGCATATGGTGGAAGCTGGTGGGCGGGTGCTAAGCACAACAAGCCTACTACCTGGGGGGCTGAGCCCTGTGGGGCACGGGGCACCTGAGGGATGAGGGCATCATGGAGAGCAGGCAGAGGGTATGGGGCCACACAACCCTCCAGAGGACAGGTGCTGCTGAAGGCATGGGAGATGGTGACCACAGGAGCCCAGGAGCTCCACAGCACCCCACCCCCGCACTTGTAACCACACCAGGAAAGGCACAGGATGAACACAGTGAGAAAAGGTGTGGACCAGACACCACGACTCATTGCCAGGGATGCTGAGGGATCTCACGCATCCTCCTGTGTCTGTGCGCGTGTGTGTGGTACACAGACATCCCAGGCGTGACCCAAGAATACCACCTGCTCCCGGGCAGCGAGTGGGAGCCCCACACTCATGGCATCAGCAGCCCAACATGATGTGAAGAGCCCCAGCCTTCTAAACGTCACATGTGGGCTGGGGATGTGGTTCAAGCGGTAACGCGCTCGTCTGGCATGTGCAGGGCACTGGGTTCAATCCCAGCACCACATAAAAAAAATAAAGATATTGTGTCCACTGAAAACTGAAAAATAAATATTAAAAAAAAATTCTCTCTCTCTTCTCTCTAAAAAGAAAAAAAAAAATCACATGTGCTGCAGGGAAACCAGCCCACACAGAACACAAAGGTCACAGGACCTATCAAGATGCACAAGGGAGACCAGCAGCCCACCAAAGACAGTGGCAGAGAGGGCACCATGGGCCGTAACAGGAGCCTTCCACACACACACACACACACACACACACACACACACACGCACCTCCCTGTGAGCAGCAGAACACCCCAGCCTCTCCAAATCAGCCCAAACCTGCTGGGGAATCAGGGGGCAGGGCTGAATTCCAATCCCTCCAAGTCTTCAAGCTCCTACACTGTCCTCGAGAGCTAGCCATGTCACCATCACCACTCCAGCAGCATGGGTCCAGGACTGACTAGGGGGTCATGTGGAATGGGTCCAGAGGAATGAACCCACAGAACTCAGTCTTGGTTAGACGTTCAGCTTGAAGACTGGCCACCCAAGAGATTTCTGGTTTTGTAAGGAAGAAATGATCAGTCTCTAGATACTACGCTGCATTCCTGAAAGCGACCATGCATGATGTGGACAGCACCCCATGGGTTGCCTGACACCAATGGACAAGAGGGTGACTATAGGGATGCTGGAGACTGCAGGGACCCAGGCCAGACACATCTACACCTCACAGAGCTCACATCTATAACTGCCAGGACCAGCCCAGTGACTGTAAGATACCAAGGGGATGCTGGCAGGCCATACACACAGGTGACAGGGCTGAAACCAAAACCAGCTGGCCATAAACTGCTATTCTCCTCCTGTCCTGGCCACGTAGGGCTGGGAGCCAGACCTCCCTACAAAGCAGAGGACTGGGCCTTGGCCCCCTGCCTGGCACTGCCCAAGCCAAGTCCTGTCTCCCACCCCTAGCTGGGGGATGGATACAATAAGCATCTGTAAAAGGTATCACCAGGAGGCGATGACCTTGGTACATACAATCACCAGCTGGAGCACTCTGTGCCAAGGAGCCATGGAGATACCAGGTCACAGTGGGAATGGGCTTGACCTCCACAGGGGTTCCAGCAGCACTCAGTGCTGCCCAACAGGTGCCTCCCAGAACTGCAAGGCATTGGCTCCACATCTCAGACCTTCAGGTGTGCCACACACAAAGCTCAAAGGGCAGGTGACAAACAGCAGAATTGCTATCTGGGGTGAAGGGGGCAGGAGGCCAGGGGTCCCATCTCAGAAAGCTGAGAGCCTGGTGCCCACGTATGATGAGGTGGTCTCCTGCCATCTGCACTCCTCCAGCAGACTGGCTGACCTTGTGCCAAGTGACAATCTGACAGATTGTCCAAAAAGTGGCAGCACCAACCCCAGAAAAAATAGAAGGGGTCCCAGCCCTGACACTCACCAGGCCCTCAGTCCATGAACTCTAGCCAAACCTCCCAGGCCCCAATGCTGACCTCAAGCTAAAGAGAAAGTCCCTGCTTCAGGGGCCAGGCATGACCGTCCCATCTCACAGCAATCAGGAACTGAAGAGCTGCCTCCTATGGCTAAATAGGGCAAGATCACAGGTTGGGCCTTGAGCCGTTCCCAGAGGAAGCTGGGCAGCTAGGCAGAGGATGGGGGCACCCAGGGAACCAGATGAAGCCCAGTGCACATCCCCCACCACAAAGCCTTACAGAGCACCCCAGAGGTATAGCACATGCTCAAAAATGATTAAACCACAGAAAAGAAAGATGGCTGCAGCGCTGACAAGTCAAGACAAGCTTTGTCCCTTAGAGACAAACCCAGCTGAGACCCACTGCAAGCCTGCAGATGACAGCCAGGACAGGACCCTGAGGTCCCAGCAGGAATCCACAGGCCCTGGTCCATGTCACCCTGGAGAACACAATATCCACAGCAAGGCCATCTCTAACAAACTTCCAGGTCAGAGAAAGGGTGGCCCCCAAATCCAGCTGCCATGCTAAATAACAACCGCAAGCAGTTACAGAGCCCAGCGCTACCCCGTGTTGCAGATGGCGTCGCAGACAACTAACTGGGAGGCCACACACACTGGTTAAGGGCGGGCCTGGGCCAGTGCTCTTGCTGGCTGTAGCCACTCCTCTAAGGAGCATGCTGCCGCACCACGACCCCACTCAGGAGCAGATGGTGGTGAGCAGTGTGCCTGGCCCTGACCATCACCCCACCGCGGATGGGCATCCTTTGCCTTCTTGTTTCTGACGAACACGTGCTCTTTGAGCACAAACGAGGAAGAGACGAGGGACTGGGAAAGTAAACATCCAGCGTGTGGGCCCTGCAGGGGAAGGCTGGCCCCCAGTACGACCGATCTCGGGCTCACCTTCCTGACCATGGAGGGCACCCGTTTCCTTCCTAGAAGGCCTCTCTGCGCTACCCAGTGGCGGGGAGCCTCCTCGGCACCGGGCCCGGCCCGGCGGCGCGCACCCACCAGGGGCAGCCCAGCCTCCGACCGGCCCGGATCTGTGGACGCCGCCCTGCCGCTCCCGCGAGCACTGCGGAGGGGCCCGTGGACAAGAGCTGGGGGCGCCGCGGCATGGGGAGGCTGCACGCCCAGCGGCGGGCCTCGGGATCCCGCGACTTCTGCAGACCAACTCCGGCGAGGCCGCAGGCCCTGCCGCCCCGCAGGTCGCCGCGGACCTCGCGGCGCCCCCACGACAGGCCCACCTCCGGACTTGCGCCCCCGCTTCCGGAAAAAGGCCGGAGGGACTGCGCGGGGCCGGGACCGCGGGGGTGGCGGCGGCCTGTGCGGCCCGCGGGCCCCTTTGTCACCCGCGCCGGCCGCGGCGGGCGGGGAAGGCATGCGCACGCGCACTCACACGCAGCAGCCACGCATGCGCACGCCGCTAAGCCCGCCCCGCGGGCGCGCACGCGCACTCGCACACAAAGCCGGCGTCCGCGCGCGCCCGGCCCGCCCCGCCCCCGCCCGCGGCCGGAAATGCGCGCGCGCGGCCTTACCGAGAGGCAGGCCCTTGTTGAGCAAGTGCGAGCTGCCCATTGAAAGGCGCGGACGGCCGCGGGCCCCGACGAGTCCGGCGCGCTCAGCCGCAGCGAGCCCCGCGCCTGGGGCGGCCTCGGCGCCGTCCGCTGTTGCGCCCGCCCGCCTGCGCTCGGCCGCCGCCGTGCCGAGCCGCCGCCGCGCCGCGAGCCGCGCTCCGACCGACCGAGCGGGCGGGGACACGCGGCGGCGCGCGGGCGGGCGGGGCCTCGCGTTGGTCTGCTGTTTGCCGGCGAGGCGGCGCGCCGGACCCACTCGGGCGGCTGAGGGGCAGCTACCGACCCCGCGCGCCCGAGCCTCCGCCTCCCCACCCGGCGGTGCCCCGCAGTGCTGGCCCTCCACAGGCCGCGCCCCCTCCCCTCCCCGCATCCCGTGTCCCGGCCATCCTCCTCCCGGGCACCGCGGCCCCTCAGCTGCGCCGTGTCCCCCGCCTCCGGCCAAACCCGAATGAGCAACTTACAGAACGCGGGGTGGACCTGCGCCCAGTGCCGGGGCGCTGCAGGTGCGGTGCGGGTGCAGGTGCCGCGGCTGCAGGCGCACGCGGGGGCTCGACCCGGACGGGCTGCGGCCTCAGGTAGCCGACTGCTGTTGTTCCCAGAAGTCCGGGACACAGCGGCCGGTTGCTGCCCATCTTGGGAGAGCGGCCAGTGCACAGGGCAGAAGCCCAGGAACCCGGGCCTCACCCCAGACCAGACGCCGGCTGTTGCAGGGGACTGCCAGGAGACCCTCATAAGTGAAACAAAATCGCAGAAATTGTCAAAACTGCAGGATTCTGTGGTTCATCTAGTTACACATGCGTTTTGAAAATCGTAAGTCATTGAGAAAGGTTGACATCAGTAAAGGAGGACTGGGATTTGGACAGCAGACTCTTAGTGAACTTTCCTAAACACAGAAGGAATCAATAAGTCGGAAAAGACTAGAGCAATGACAGCCCAGACCTCAGATCTGTCTCCAGTTGGATGCAGAGAGCTTAACACCGCCCAGACCTCGGGGCCAACCCCTTGAGGGCCCCAGAGTCAGTCCCATCCCTCATTCAGAACCCCTTAGGCCCTCCCATTGCAATGCAGAAGAAGCTTGGCTTATCACCTCGAGCCCCGCACTGGGACCGCTGCTGTCCTTCCTACTTGACACCAGGTCTTTGCAGGTGGTGTTTGCTGCTCCCTTGCTCTTCCTGGGGACCCTGCTTTACCTCTGTCGCTGGAGGGAGAGTGCCTCCCTCTTCAGCCCTGGCCACCAGGAGTCTGCTCCCCACTCCTGTGTATTGAGGTGGGAAGCGGCTTCACAGAGATGTAGAAGGGAGGTACCTTCTCAGTGCCTGTCCTGCAACTGCCTCTGGGTCGGGGACTGGTATCCCTTGAGCTACCCTCACCCCCTGCACTCTCTTTGGGCCCAAGCTTTGCTCATTGTCTGAAGACCTAAGTGACCATCAAGGGACTGCTGGCCAGCAAGAGGGCAGGGACACTTGTCCCTGCTCCAGCTGCCTCCATGCCCAGCTGGAACTGACACCTAGGGAAGGGCCATCCATCCTAACTGCCCTGCTCAGCTGTCATCTCCTGGCAAAACTGTCCCCATCCTGGGGTTTTGCCACCTGGGAGGACAAGGTGAGAGGACCCCCCCCACCCTGCCCTGCCCTTTTCAACAAGCAATATGTGAGTGCCAAGGAGCGTCCAGGTATCACAGTTCTGCCTTCCACCTAAGCAAATGGGGTCTGCTAATGGCAGAGGACTCCAATGCCCACAAAAGAAGGCTAGAATGTGTCTTTCCTTTTAGGAGGAGCAAAGACCCTCCCTGCCTGGTCACCATAGGCCCTGCCCCTGCCAAGGAGTTAAGAATATTTCGGATGCCAGACGGTGATATTTTGCTTATGTGTATGATCCTCTGTCTTTACTTGGAATACTCTGAAATGTTGTTCAGATAATTCCATAATTTAAAAAAAAATCAGTTGTATATGAACACAATATCAGTTTGTTCTGTTTATTTTTGTGTGGTGCTGATGACCAGTGCCTCACATGTGCTTGCACTCTACCACTGAGCTACAACCGCAGCCCTAATTAATTCCACAATTTATAAAACAATAGTGTGAAAACTGAATAATGCTTGAGAGTCCTACCGCTGGCACTCACTTGTAATACTAGCAGCTTGGGAACTGAGGCAGGAGGATCACAACTTCAAGGCCAGTCTGGGCAATTCAGTGACACCCTGTCTTCTATTAAGAAATTTTTTAAATGCCAGAGATTTGGCTCAGTGGTTAAGCGCCCCTTGATTCAACCCCTAGTACTAAAAAAAAAGAAAGAAAAGAAATCCTATTCACGGTCAGACACCCTTTCTCCCCTTCTTGGAGCTCAGTGGTTCCTGAGGGGGCTCACTCCTGGCTTCCGGGGCAGTGACAGTGGGTTGGATCACTCCCTGTACACCTTCTCTCCTCGTCCTCTCTCTCACCTGCCCTCACCAGACACAGGTGCCCCAGAATCTGCTGAGTGCTCTGGGGCTGCTGCCAGGAGGAAGTTCTGCAGATGCCAGGAGAGCTGCGGAATGTGGGCCCGGCCAGTGAGGTGCCAAGGAACATGTGGGACCTGATGGGGAGGGTAACCCTCCAGCTGCCTCAGGGAAGAACATTCCAGAAAACTGAACAGGAAATTCAAAGCCCAGACAAGTTGCAGAGGAGAAAAGGCCACAGCTTGAGGCCAATGACCACTGGACTTACAGGGTCAGAGGCTGCAAGGAGCGTGGTCATTGGGCGCAGAGGGTGGGTCGCTGTTAGGCCTTCTTGCCAGCGGCATGTGGCAAATGGGTGTGGACAGGTGCTGTGGCAGATGGCCAGCAGCAGCTGGAAAGGCCGGCCACAGGCAACAGAAGGCAGGGCCCAGAGACTGGCCGCTGAGCTGAGGAGGACAGCAGTGCCAGGGCGTCCCTTACCAGCCTCTACAGTTGCAGCTGGGCTGTGACCAGTGGGATAAGCTGTGGATTTCCCAGGAGAGACTCCATGGCTCTGACGTGGACCTTATGAGTTGGAGCATGCGGGCGGCCACGTGTGCAGTCAACTTCATGCAGGGCACTAGGCCATGGGCTCCCCAGAGCCGGCAGCCCCAGCCCAAAAGCCAAAGTCTCTCTGTAGGATTCATTTTGTTTCGAAATGCAGCTGGAGTGGAGTTCCAAGGCATTACTCAGGCCCAGCTGAGAATGAGCGGGACAGAGTGGGACGGAGACGCGTCTCCTGACGCCACCGCGGCCCCTGCAGGCCTTGGTAGTGCTTTTGTCATGGCTCCAGCTTGGCCCTGGCCATCGCCCTGCTGCCAGTTCTTCCCTGTTCCTGAGGCTGCCTTGCTGTGTTGTGGTTGTGTCCAATGCACTCTATCTGCTGCCCAGTGTGGTGGCTAAAGCAGCAAGACCTGCCCTCTGAAGAAGGCCTGGCCTCTGCACACACAACCTTGGCCTGTCTTCTCTCCCCTCGCCCTCCAGGCCTTCCCACCTGCCCAAGCTGCTGTCATCAGCCCCCTGGAGTTGAGGTGTGTGTCTCAGATCCTGAGGAGCCTGCAGTCCTGTCTCCTTGTCAAGTGGGCAGGCTGATTTTTTTTTTTTTTTGGGGGGGTGGGGGAGGGACAGTCTACAAAGAACCATTAGTGCTTTGGATGAATGAATGCTACTTCACGCGACCCAATGCCAACGGACTTTAATTCAACTTAATTATTTGTGAGAATCCCCTTTAGAAGAAAATATCACAAGTTCTTTGACATGAAACAGGAACCAGGATATGACTGGTGTCCACTGGGCCCTCTTGCTGTTGACCCTCACTGGCCCCGCACAGTCCTAACTCCTGGCTCCAACAGTGAAGGCAGCCTTAGGTCTCCAGGGCCACTGGCATGCAGCCAGAGGTCTGAACCACACCAGTGCTTCAGAGTCCAGTGTCCAGATGCTGAGAAGGGAAGGTACACGTGAACTGGTCAGTCTGCCATGTGGACGCAAACAGAAAGCCGCGGGATGATGCCTGACCACAGGGTAGGCTGGGAGCAAAAGCAGGTGAAGACCTGGATACTTTTTAACATTTACAACTTTTATTTATTTAAACTGACAAATAGAAATAGTATATATTTAGCATGTGTAACATGTGGCTTGAAAATATGCACACAGTGTGAACTGGCTAAATCCAACTAGTTCAGGTACCTGCCTGGTTTCATGGTGAGAGCTCTTGAAATCAGCTCTCTTGGCAATTTTCAAGAATACAATACATTGTATTCAGGTGTTGTGGCATAGGTTTTTGAACTTATTCCTCCTAATTGAAACTTTGTATCTTTTGGCTGATGTGTCCCCCTACCCCGGCCCCAGTCCCTGGTTACGACCTTACCACTCCACTTCTCTGGGATTGAGATTGTTGCAGTCCACACATACGCCAGGGCACATGGCACTTGTCATCCTGTGTCTGCTGGTTTCATACCCTGCTATGGCCCTGAAACTCTCTTGGAGTTTGCTTTCCTCCTGAGGCACAGAGGGTGGGAACAACCTGACCCTGGCGCTTGGGGGTGGGGACCCGTGAGAGGGGGTTAAAATCAGATGAGACCATCAGGGTGGAGCCCCCATGGCCTTGTGGGAAGGGGGAGGGACCAGGAGATGTACACCCACTCCATGAATCCCATGTGGCACCTGAGCCACCACAGACTCGGTCAGCAAGAAGCCATCACCACTAGAACAGTGAGCCAAAATTAGCCTCTTTTCTTTATAACCTACCTAGTCTGTGGCATTGTGTTACTAGCAGCAAGAGCAGACCAAGATGTATAACATAGTGCCCTCAAGGTTCATCCTTATTATTGCAAATGACAAGATCTCCATGTTTTTAAGGCTAAATAGTACTATGTTATGTGAATGTACCATATTTTCCACCTAAAAATACTTTAAGTACAAATACTGAGAACATCCACCCCATACATTCCTTCTATAAGCCACAGGATGGGAAGAGGAGGACGTCTCCTCATAGGTGATTGCCAACTGAGTGCTGCATTCAGGGAATCTGAGGAGGACTGCGGGTGGACAGTACTCTGGACACAGCAGCTCTGTCTGGTCACTTGACACATCCAGGGCCCAGCTTCCTGGATGAGGAATGAGGCAGAAGACCCACACAGACCCACAGTGATCCAGAAGTGTTCTTGGTTAGTCCATGCTGCGTGATAGAGTGTCACCAGCCAGGGCATTTTTGAGACTCAGAGCTCTGGAGGCAGGAAGTCCAAGATCCAGGTACTGGCTTCTGGTGAGGACAGGTGCCCTGTTCTCCCACAGGGCCCAGGGTGGGAGACGGCCCGTAGTGGGATCAAGGGCCTGGATGCACTGTCCTACAGCACACCCATCCTGAGGCATTCCCCAGGCAGAGCCCGTGCAGCCAGCCCCCTTGCAGGCCCATCTGTCCCTGCCATGAAATCTGCTCTGTCAGATTTCACCATGCCCTTGGAGGGGCAGACATTCTGACTCAGGGGGTTAGTGGAGCCTACTCTGCAGATGGCCTAGGAGGTAAAGGAAAGTAGATGTCCACTTCAGTGTACCCGTGATGGCCACACGATGGCCACCATGACAGACCTGCAGGAGCAGGAGGAGACCACAAACTTTCAGCGTGGAGCTGAGCACATGGGCCTCTGACAAGACCAGAGAGCACGGGGACCAGGCCGCGCAGGAGCACCCAGGACATCAACCCTGAGCCAGGGCTTCAGAATCCACATTCACCTGGAGAGGTGAGCTGGCCTGCGTGGCGTGAGGCAGGCACAGGAGCGAGACCCCTGAGGAGAAGAGGCCGAGGGAGCCTGCCCTTCTTGTAGTTCATGGCCAGGCTCACTGGACTTCAGATAGAGACTTCTCAGGGTCTTAGGGTCCAGGCCCCACCACCCCTGCAGCAGGTGAGTCACAGGCCCAGGCCAGTGACAGAAGCAACATGGCAGGGACAGAAGTGCTGATTCCTAGCAGTGAGGCCCCTGGGGACTGGCTAATTCTCTTCAAATACAAAACACAAAAAAGGAGCCACAGGGTTGTTGTCGATGAGTGAGCAGCAGGACTGGCCTCCCCCGCCAAAACCTTCAGGGAGGCACTGGACCACAGAGGCCCTTGGGTAAGGCTGGACGGTGGCCCAGTGGTGGAGCACCAGCTAGTGTGTGAGGCCTGAGTCCAGTCCCAAGCACAGCGCCTCAGAGCTCATTGAGCATCTTAGCATTCTAGAAAACGAACAGGAGCACAAAGTGAGATTCCAGGGGAAGATGGCCGGTGGTGGACTGCGCAGTGGAGAGGCTCACATGGAGGACGTCCCTCCTGTGCACTGCTGCACAAGCTGGCCTTCAGGCGAGACCACAGCCCTGGCTGCACTCTGGCCTGTGAGACCCTGTTCTCCATCCACAGAGAGTAAGCTGAAGGGTGTGCTGAACACATTTGAGGGAGAAGACCAAGTTTGGAAAGTACCTGCCACCCTGACGCACAAAAACGTGGCGTGATATTGGCGAGTCCTGTTTCTCCAGACACAGGTAAGGGCATGGGGTCTGGGGAGACCCAGGCCCTGAGCACAGAGGACACCATGGCTGAGCTGCCAAGACTGGATTCATAGGCTTAGGACAAGGGATCGGGGTGTGAGCCCCACAGGAGTCCAGGCTGCTTGTCCAGGACAGGGGAGGGAGAATGGAGGATCCTATCTGCTGGTCAACACCACCCATCCCCAGGACACAGAGGAGGCTCACAGCATGTGACGAATCCCCTCCTGGTCTCAAGGTGACTCTGAATTTCATTATGCGTATAGAAAGTTACATGCTTTTGCTGGAATAAAAGGAGCCCCCAGGTGAGTGAGGTGCTGCAAGGGAGAGCTGCTGCTCGGCCACACCCGGTGGCTCCGGCTCTTTGGCTGGGCTGGTCTTTACATAGTAGCTGTCTGATCTGTGGCTCAGCACAGCAACAGGAAGTGTCAGGAGTAGCCAAGGCACTGGGCACAGGCCTTCCTGGTCAGCACCAACCCCACTGTCCGTCACTGTCAGGAACATGGCACAGACACTGACCCATTGGGTCTGAGCCTGTCACTGCCCTAGGCAGTTTTCACATAGACTGGCTCTTTTAAAACTAGACTCAAAACAGGGAGGTAGTACAGTAGGAAGAACAGAAACAGGAAGCCTCCCTGAAGTCGCCTTCACATAGAGGTCTTTTTCTGGAGACCTCACAGCCAGTCTGTGTCAAGCTCTGGGCTTGGACCTAGAGGTCAGGGCTCGGAGCTCCACCACGTGGCCCGCTTCTTGCAGATTCCCTATCTGCTCTGGACTCCAGGCCCTGGCAGCAGGTGCTCTCAGATGTCGGCCACACCTAGGTGGTGACGTGGGCCTCCTAGGTGACGTGGGCCTCTGAGGGGCAAATATGAAGAGGAGACCAGGGTTGAGAGATGTTCTGTGTCCCTGGGATTGCCTGGTGGGAAGAGGAGTGTGCAAGCAGGGGCAGCCACATGGGCAAAGCTGGTGTGGAAGCAGATGGCCCAGAGCGGGGCTGGAGGGAGGCCTTCCAGGGGACCCCAGCAAGGGAGTGCTCAGCCATCTCACAGGCTGGTGGCACAGAGCCTGGGGGAGGAAGGGTGGAGTCCAGGTACAGCAGTTCTGGAGAGGAATGGCTTTGCGCTTGTGTAGACAGGATGCAATCCCATGATAAAACACCACAGTGTCAGAGGTTGATCCCCAGCACAGGGGAGTAAGGACTAGGAGGTGCTGCTTGAGGAGGGACAAGGGTGAGCATATGCAGTGGGGGCAGATCCTGTCCCAAAATAAAAAATAGAAAGGTCTGGGATGTGACTCAGGGTGTAAGCACCCCTGGGTTCCACCCCAGTGCCAGGGGCTGTTGAGAGCACAGGTCTACTTCTGGGCTCTGCCACACACCATGTCCTTTCCTCCACCAACACCAGTCCCATTTCCTTAAGCTGTGTGAGGAACATACCAAATCCACCCATTTTATTCCTTTTCAAATCTTTTTTCACTGTCCTGGTTCCTTTGCATTTCCATGCAAATTTTAGAATAACTTTGTCCATGCTTATAAAATAAAACTTGCTGAAATTTTGATAGGAGTTATGTTAAACCAGCAAATTATCTGGGGAGACTTGAGCCTCCCAATCCATGAACATGATATGTCTCTCCATTTATTTAGATCTTTGATTTTTTTCACCAGTGCTTTGAATATTTCATCATACAAGTCTTCTACATGGTTCATGTCTAATATTTTAATGATGATAAATGGTTACATTTTTATTTCAGTTTCTGAATGTTCATTGATAGAATATAGGAATACAATTGATTTTTATATGTTTATCTTGTATCCTGCAATCTTGCTGAACTCAATTATCCAGTGTTTTGTTTTTATGTGTGTAGGTTACTGGTAAATTTCTACACAGATAATCATGCTATCTGCATGATTAGTTTTACTTTTCCCTTTCCAATTGTATGCCTCCCCCACACCTTCCTTGTCTTATTGCACTGGCTAGATTTTCAACATTGTGTTGAATGAAAGTGGTGATAGAAGACATCCTCTCTTTTCTCTTTTTTTAGTTGTCAATTGTGGGGACGAGTGCATGGAGTACAGCATACATGGCATACGTGAAGGGTGTCTGAGTGGCAAACTGCTCCCCCATGCTACACATGTGAGCGGCAAACTGCTTACGCCGTAGGCACAGCCCTGAGCATGCGGTTGTGCGTGGCAGTCCCTGGACTTGCTCCACAGCCCGGGCCTGCCTCAATTGGTCGCTGCAAGGACAGTTGGCCAGAAATTGTATTGGTGGCTTCCTGTAATCAGCTTAGCTACTGCCTGAGTGTGTATACAAGGTAACTGCACAGTAAAATCAGATCGGCTTCCTGCTTGGCCCCCGGAGGTCTTGATTAGCGACTCCGCAGCCATACTCTCCTCTACCCTGTTCGGTGGACCTCCTCGATGGACAAGAGAGTCCAGGAGCCAATGAACCTTTACTTTATTTGTTTATATGTGGTGCTGAGAATCGAACCCAGTGCCTCATACATGCCAGGCGAGAGTCCACCAAACCCCAGTCCACTTTCCTTGTTCTTGATTTCTGCAGAGAATCATTCTGCTTTCATCATTAAGTATGACGTAAGTGCTAGGATTCATGTAGGGGTTCTCTATCAGATTGCATTCATGCCTTTTTTTTAGAGTTTTTATCATGAGCAAGTGTTGAATTTTGTCAATTTTTTTGCATTAACTGATGAATTCTTGTGATTTTTCTCTTTTAGCCTATTGATATTGATTAATTTTCAATACTGAACCAGCCTTGATCCTTGGAATAACTCCACTTAGTCATGGGGTATAATTCTTTTTATAATTTGCTGAATGCTATTTGTCAAAGTTTTGTTAGATTTTTGGTGTCTCTATAATGAGGAATAGTAGTCTACAAGTTTATTTTCTTTATATTATCTTCTTCAGATTGAATATAAATATGGTACTAGGTTCATAAAACAAGTTGGGAAACATTATCTTTTTCCTTCTTCTGTAAAATATTGTGTAGAATTTGTGTTAATGCTGCCTTAAGTGTTTAAAAGAATCTAGGCCTGGATTTCCTTTTCGGGAACTTTGACATCAAATCCTAGTTCTTTAGTGGTTACAGGTTACAGGACACCTAGTTAACTTATCTATTTCCTATGCAGGGTAGTTGGTGCTTTCCAAGAAGTTAGTCCATTTCACCAAGGGCATCAAATGTGTATGTACAGAGTGTTTTGTTGTTATTACTGGTACTGGAGAGTGGACCCAGGAGTACTGTACCACTGAGCTACTTCCCCAACCCTTTTCATTTTTTTTTTTTAAGACAGGGTCTCACTAAGTGGCCCAGGCTGGCCTTGAACTTGGGATCCTCCTGCCTCAGCCTCCTGAGTGGGATCACAGGGGTGGCCACCACACTGGCTCACTTATTACCAATTTTTTAATCTCTGTAGAGTCTGTACTTTTATTCCTCCTAAATTGATCATTTGTGTCTTCTGTGTTTCTTTATCAGTTCTTCTAGATGTTCATCAATTTATCGATTGCCATTCCATTGATCTTCTCTATTTGTTTTGTTTTTCAATGCTGTTGATTCTGTTCTCGGTTCCCCCTTCCCTCTTCGTGCTCTGAGTATATGTCTTGCTCTTCGTTGTCTACTTTTTTAAGGTGAAATTTTCAGTTATTGATTTGAGAGTTTTGCGCTCTTTTATTTTTCATGATTGAAGGTCTTCTCGTAACCTTTGTTATTTTTCAGTTTGCATCGTGGTTGCTGAACACAGTCCATATGGCTCCAATCCTTTTAAATTTGCTCCACTTTCTATAGCCCAGGATATGGCTGTCTTGCTGAGTGTCTCTGTAGATGCTGGAACACCGGGTGTGCTGTGTGTGGTTGATGGTGTTGTGGAGTGTCTTCTGGGTCTTTGCTGGCTCCTCATACTGCTGTTGGGTCACTTGTTGAGAAGCCATGTTGAAGTAGACACTATATTGTATTTTTGTTTTCATTTGATCAGTTTTTTGCTTCCCTTTCCCCCCCCCCCCCACACTGGAGACTGAACCCAGGGTCATTTACCATTGAGCCACATCCCCTGCTCTTTTTATTTTGAGACAAGGTCTCACTAAGTTGCCCAGGCTGGCCTTGAACTTGCCACCTTCCTTTCTCAGCCTCCTGAGTCACTGGGATTACAGGCCTGGCCACCACACTGGGCTTGCCTCCTGTATTTCACAGTTTTGTTGAGTGCATTTTTAGGATTCTTACCTTCTTGGGTGAACTATTCCTTCATCATTATGTAGTGTCCCTTTCCATCTTTAGTGATTTCCTTTGCTTCAAAGAATGATTTATCTGGGATAGTAGAGCCACCCCTCCTTTCTTTCTTTCTTTCTTTCTTTCTTTCTTTCTTTTTTTTTTTTTTTTTGTTACTGGGGATTGAACTCAGGGGCACTCAACCACTGAGCCACACCCCCAGTCCTATTTCGTATTTTATTTAGAGACAGGGTCTCACTGAGTTGCTTAGTGCCTGGCCATTGCTGAGGCTGGCTTTGAACTCATGATCCTCCTGTCTCAGCCCCAGCTCCCCGCCCCCTGAGCCACAGGGATTATAGATGTGCACCACCATGCGCAGCTCCGACCCTTTATTCTAAACCTGACTAAATATGCATTTTTTTGGTAAGACTATAGCTGACTTAGATCATGTCATCCATGCTGCCCACCTGTAACTTAGTTTATTTACATCATTTACATCTAATGTAATCATAAGTATTTTTTAGAGCTTAAGTGAATGTACTATTTTTGATTTTCTGCTTGCTTTCTCTGTTTTCTGTTTCCCTGGTCCCTATGGTAACCTAAACATTTTTTAGAATTTAATTTTGATTTATCATTTATTTATTTATTTTTTAATATTCATTTTTTAGTTTTTGGTAGACACAACATCTTTATTTTATTTTTATGTGGTGCTGAGGATCGAACCCAGCGCCCTGCGCATGCCAGGGGAGCGTGTTACTGCTTGAGCCACATCCCCAGCCCCGTTATCATTTATTTTTTAAAAGGTTCTTTTGTGGTGCTGGGGATTGAACCCAAGTTCTTGCCCCTGCTAGGTGCTCATCGTACAGCTGTTAAGTGTTACATCATAGAGTGAAACTCCTCACAGCACACACATCTGTGAGGGCATTTGTGTGCAGCTGGAGAGACACGTAGAAGCAGCACCTCCCGGGCTGCACCCACCAGCTCCTGTTCCTCTGAGATGTTCTTACACCTTGTTGTCTTAACCCTCAAACACGATTGAGAAAGATGAAGAGGAGAGTGTGCTGTATTATCCACATTTTACTATTTCTGTTCTATTTCCTTTGGGATTTTTTTCTCTCCCATCAGGAGTTTCTTGGTCCTTCTCTGAGGGCCTGCTGGTGAAGAATCTGGAAGGGAATCCTTGGTTTGCTGTCGCAGCATAGTGTCTCAACTTTCTTTCCGCTCTTGAAAGACACTGGACAGGGGGCTGTAGCTCCAGGTGCTTTCCTTCTGTCACCTGAGGACCTGCTGGGCTGCTCTGGGTCATGGTCTTCTGAGGGTCCAGCGTAACTTCCCTCCGACATACCTTTGGCTTTTGGTAGTTGGTGGCTGTGGTTGTTCCAGTCTGCTGAGGCTGCCATTCAAGACACCATGAACTTCACGGTCCCTCAAAGTCCTGGGGGTAGGAAGCTGAGACGGAGGTGCTGGTGTGCCCGGTGGGGTGAGGGCCCCTCCTGCCCACTGACCCACACGTGGGGAAAGTCTGCTGCTGGAGCTGTGTTGCTGCTGCCTTGGGGGCTCACCTCACCGTCTCACCCAAGCCCAGGCACCCAGAAAGGCTCCACCGGGGCTCCCTCCCGCAAGGGCCAGGGATTCAACAAAGGGACTTTGGGGTCAAAATTTCATTCCTGTCTCGTGTCTTTGGATTTTTTTGCCTTTCCCATTTGGCTTTGTTTGGTTCTTGAACATGTAAGTTGGAGTGGGCCACCAACCCCGGGGGGTCACCTGCCACTGGTTCCTCAGCGCTCCTTCATTTCCGGGGTTCCGCTTTGCTAAGGTTCACTGGCCCCTGAGGTCCTTTTTGCAATGGGTCTCTCCCTTGTTCCTTGGTGACCGTTGCCTTGTTGGGGTGTTGGGTTGGCTTTCCTGTTCCTTTGTCTTCCCCGTCCTCCATTCACTGAGTTCTTAGAATTTTTGCCACCATGTTTTCTCATTTACTCCTCTATACCTTCAGTCTCTTTGCTGAGATGTTCCTGTTTGTGAAGGCTTGTTGCAGCATTTTCCTGACATCTACTCTCAGCTCTACATCTTTTCTTTTTTTTTTTTTAGTTGTAGATGGACAGAATGCCTTTATTTTATTTGTTATTTATGTGTGGTGCTGAGGATTGAACCCAGTGCCTCATGCCTGTTAGGCAAGCGCTCCACCACTGAGCCCCAGCCCCAGCCCCACATCAGAGCATCTTGGTGTTGGGTCTTTTTACTGTCTGTCTTGTTCTGGTTCTTAGTGTGACATGGGTTGCTCAACTACATCCTGGATAGTTTAAGCATCCTGCTGTGGGTTTCTGGCCCTCAAAACTTTTGTGCCTCAGCTGGTGAGTCTAGAGAAGTGTGCTGCCCAGTCATGCCCAGGATGGAGCGGGCAGCTTCCTCTGAGTTGAACACAGAACTGACGGGCAGATGGTTCAGAAACTGCAGGTGAGTGGCATTTGGAGCCCTGCAGGATGGTCACAGCCTGTTGCTGGCCCCGAGGATGAAGGGGACTCTGTGGAGGTTGAAGCCATGATCTTGACTCATCTCAAGAAAAACCTGAGGAGCTCAATGTGTGCAGGTGCAAGCTGGTCCTGCTGAAGGGGTGCAGCAACGTTGGCCTCATAGGAAGCTAAGTCAGGTGGCTTTGTCTCCCAAGCACATGGGCTTGTGCTCAGCCTTGGTGTGGCTCTCCAGGAGCCCCCACCTACCCCCGCGACCGCAGGTGGCAGGGCCAGTGCTAGGGCAGGGAATTATTCCAGGGGACTGGCACCGTGCACTGAAGGGAAATCAGACACGTTCCCTCCCTGCGCACACCCCGACTTGGTGTTGGCAATGACCTCTGCCCTGTTCCCACCACCTGGTCCCTCTCCCTCCCCCTGCAGTGTCCAGGAGCAGCTCTACGGTCCTCAACATCCACAGAGACACTCCTTGGGGGACTGGAAGCCCAGCCAGTAGCTCCAGGGACTCTCCCTGGGAACGCTCCCTCCAGGCAATTGCAGGGACCTGGCCCAGGCTCTCCAGCCTTCAGCTCCTCATGGCCTCCTTGCTTGGTCAGTTGAGGGTGGCCTTTCCAGTGGCCTGGAGAACCCTGAGTGATGTGAACTCTAAGCAAGTTGTGCTGTCCATGTCACCGGTTAACATCCACCCTCCCCCACCCCTTAGCCTGGATCAACCTTCCAAGCCCAGTCTGTCCACCCCTGAAGCCCTCCCTGTGGTTGATGGTGATTGACCCCCACAGAGAGGGTGCTCTGACCACTCAAGGCTCATGACAACATTATTTGTTTATTTTTTTAGGGGAAGGGTATCGGGGATTGAACTCAGGGGCACTCAACCCCTAAGCCATATCCCCAGACCTTTATATTTTATATCTTACTTAGAGACAGGGTCTCACTGAGTTGCTTAGCACCTTGTTTTTGCTGAGACTGGCTTTGAACTTGTGGTCCTCCTGCCTCAGCCTCCTGAGCCTCTGGGATTATAGGCAGAAGCCTCTGCACCTAGCATGACAATGTCTTTAACAAATTTTCTTGCCAAAGAATAACCTAGACCCCTTCATGCATGGGGGTGGGTTTCCCCAAATGAAAGCAATGGCCTGAGATATGGCCTCACAATTAGGGTGTTTCCCCCCAACAAAGATCTCCCCAGTTGGAAACATTAAAGTGTTCACGCTGCATTCCCCAGGATTGGCCACAGGTCTAACAGTGACCAAGTGGTCAGCTCCCTCTAGTTACCCCAGGATCACACGATGGAATCTCTGGAATGTTCCATCTCCAGGTGTCCTGAGGACACAGACAGAGGGTCTCCAATGTCCACGAACATGGGATGACTTTGGACTTTTCAGACAGCCTTTCCTTGCCTTAGCAATCTGTTGGTTTTCAGCATATGAGGCTTTCACGTCCTCCCTTAGATTCCTTGCTAGATATTTAATTCCTTTAGATTCTATTATAAGGGAAATTGTTTTCTTGATTTCCTGATGGGTTTCTCAATGCTGGTATGGAGACACAGGACGTTTGTGTCTTGATCTGGACTCTTCACGAGCCCCAGGGGCTTCCCTGGGTTCCAGTGGACCCCACCAGCTGCCCATGGGGACAGTGTGGCTTCTTCCTTTCCCACTCGCTGTGCTGTTTCTTCTTGTCTGTGGCTGGGGAGGACTGGGTGTGTCAGCGCCTCTCGGGTCTCTGCTGCTGTCCCTCTGCCGTCCCTAGCTCTGAGAGGTGAGTGAGGCTGTCCCCTCCGGTGCTATTCCCAGGGACGGCCGTCAGCAGTGCTGCTTCCACCGTGTCTCAAAGGCCTTGCTGCAGTTTTCCTTTCCACCCATCCCCACTTTTCCCGGTGATTTCTTCTTTGACCCACTGGTGGTTTAAGGAAATTGCTTAATTCCACAATTTTGTGAAATTTTCATTTTCCTTTTTCCTTCTTTTATTGATTCCTAACTTTATCTTGTTTGTTAAGACCAGAGAAGATTCCTTGTAAAATATCTACCTTTTTTATTGCACCTTGAGCCCCAGGGCTCTCTACACTGAGCCGCACTCTGGGCCTCTTTGGTCTTCTGCCTGACACAGGGTCTTCTAAGTTGCCCAGGCTGGCCTTGAGCTTGCAGCCCTCCTGCCTCTGAGCTGCTGGGTCAGAGGTGTGCCCCTGTGCCTGGCTGGCGTCTGCCTGTCCTCTGCTGTCCTGCGCTGGGGCCTTGCATGTCCCTATTCTGTCCTGGAGGACATCCCCGGGCCCCTGACTGTGCTGCTGGTGGGTGTCTTCTGTGTCTGTCAGTCCTCTGTCTGACGCTCTGTCCTTTGAGAGTGGGGTATTGAATCTTCCGAGGGTCAGTCCTAGGTGCCTTGGTGTTCATCGTACCTTTCCCACAGGGAAGCTTCTCTCATATAGAGTGTCCCCTGCTCGGTGCGCACCTGCCTTCTCCTGTCCCCTCCGTCCCTCTCTGTCTTTGTGTCTGAACTGCCTCTCTGGTGGACAGCTTGCGGTGGGGACGTGTTCTTGCTCCTCCTGCTCCCCTCTGGCTTAGTTTACAGAGTGCAGACGGGGAGGGCCCCTCTCCCTCGCTGTGGCCCTCGCGGTGCCTCACGGCCATTCCATCCTCTGTATTGTTGCCTTCCCTCACGGTGTCCCCTCCTCCTTTCCCACTGTGCATCAGCACAGCCCCCCCTCAGCCTGTGGTTGCCGTGGGGATGCGCTACACCTCACATGCGATTGGAACTCACACCAGGTTAACTGCAGCAGCATGAGAACTGCTCCTACTTTCTGTAGTTCACTACAAATTGCATCATTTTACATTTTCCCCCATATCCAAGATTAATGGTTGCTCTTACACATCTCGTTTTAGACCCTGCAGACAATAAGAAAAGCAGACCAAGAATGGAGGAGCCTGAGCTTTTCTTACTACTCATGTATGTACCTTTGTTGAAATCTTTACTCCTTCACTGGCTGTGAGCCACTCTCCAGCACCCTCTAGTTTCCTCCTGAAAGACTCCCTTTGGCATAGTTCAAAGAGGTAGAGTTGGACTACTCCGATTTTCAGCTTTGAAATTTACGACAAAATTAGAAGAGTAATTAAAACAGCATGATACTGATATCAAGACAGGCATACAGACCAGGAGGAAAGAATAAAGGACTCAGAAATAAACCTTCATGGGCCAGGTGTGGTGGCCACACCTTCATCCCAGCTGTTCAGGAGGCTGAGGCAGGAGGATTGCAAGTTTGAGGCCAGTCTCAGCAACTTAGTGAGGCCCTGTCTCAAAAAATAAAATGTGCTGGGGATGTGGCCCAGTGGTAGAGTGCCCTGGGTTCAAAGCCCAGAACCACCAAAGAAGGAGGAGCAGCAGAAGGAGGAGGGGGATAAAGACCCTCGTGCATGGTCAGCAGATACTTGACAAGAGTGCCAAGGCCATTCAACAGAGAAAGGACAGTTTTCCACCAGTGCTGGGAGACTGGACGGCCTTGAAACAGAGAAAACGAGCCCCTATCTCCCACCACGCGTGACTCAGCATGAGCCACAGACCTGACTGACCAGCGAGACGGGGAGACGCAGGAAAAAAGGAGGAGGGGTCTTCATGCTGTTGGATTTGGCAACAAGTGCAGTATGGCCCCCAAGGCACAGGCAACCTCACAACAAAAATAGATCTTAATGTGATTTTCATCAAATCTAGAACTTTCTTCCAAGAAAGGGCACTATCAGGAAAGAGAAGCCGGGCACAGTGGCCCACGCCTGTGATCCCAGCGGCTCAGGAGGCAGGAGGACCGCAGTTCCAAGCCAGCCTCAGCAAAAGCAAGGTGATAAGCAATTGGTGAGATCCTGTCTGCAAATAAAATACAAAACAGGGCTGGGGGTGTGGCTCAGTGGTGGAGTGCCCCTGAGTTCAATCCCCAGACCTCCCCCCAAAACAAGAAAGTGAAAAGACAGGCTACAAAATAGGAAAAGAGGTTTGCAAATTATCTGAAAAAGGGTTAATATTCAGAATATATAAAGAGCTTCTCCAATCCACAGATTGGGCAGAGAACTCCGGTACACATTTCTTCACAGAAGACCTACAGGTGGCCAGCTTCTGCTGTGCTCCTCAGGGGCGGTTCCAGACACCAGGCCTCCTTCTTGATTCCTATTCTAAATTAAAGGGAAACTGTCACAATGCCTGGAGCCCTAGGTGTCCTGCAAATGTAGGAGGAGGGTGACCTCGAGTTCCTCCCAGCCAGAGCCTGCTTAGCTGGCATGGCCCTGGTTTCCAAATGGAACGGTGTGTCTGCAAAAGGAAAGGCAGCGGCATCGGTGTCATGAGCCTGAAGAGGCCCCGGGAGGAGTCAGGCCAGGGCTGCCACTGAACCCCTGCTGACGTCAGGTTATGGCCTCCAGGACACTAGCCAGTGGGCAGCAATGGAGTTTGGCCACTCCTGTTGCTGGCGGCCTCCCTCCTGGAGCCTTCACCAGCCAGATCTGGACTGTCTTTCCGCAGCCATGACTCTGGAAGGTTCCCATCAGGACTGACCATTAGCCACTCCCACAGACCTCTCATGACAACATGCCTGCCGCTGCTCCACAACTCAGACTCTCCCCTGTGCCCCGTGGACACTGCCACCCCACGAAGCCTGGGGGCTGCCTTTGGCCTGATGTGCTGGAGGCTGGCCCCAGAAGTCCTGCACACAAGTGGCACCATTTCTCGTGGACACCTGTGGAGGTGGCTACTACTTCTATGAGACCCTGAAGAGGCTGAAAAGGAAGAGCAGGTTGCTTCTCAGGAGGCTGTGCCCCTCCCCCGAGGAGGCTGTGCCCCAGGAGGTCCCAGGTGCCCCCTGAGTCCCTCAACGGAGGAGCCTGTGTGCAGGAGGATCCCAAGTGCGTGGGCTGCTCTAGCAGCTCACTGCTGCAACCTGAGGCTGCAGACTGGCCAGGGGTACAGGTGCCCCCTGTGCCCCTTCAGAAGTCCCCTGCTGGGGCTGGGGATGTGGCTCAAGCGGTAGCGCGCTTGCCTGGCATGCGTGCGGCCCGGGTTCGATCCTCAGCACCACATACCAACAAAGATGTTGTGTCTGCCAAGAACTAAAAAATAAATATTAAAATTCTCTCTCTCTCTCCCTCTCTCTCACTGTCTCTCACTCTCGCTTTAAAAAAAAAAAAAAGTCCCCTGCTGAAGACTGGTCTCGGGTGACCTTCTGGTGGGCTTGAGCTGTTCTTCTCATACACTTAAACAGAATGGAAGTGAGGTCACGGAAGATAAGTTCCTGTCCCACCAAAAGAAAAAGAGAAGAAAGAAGATGTGCAGACAGCAGCAGGAAAGAGGCCCTCGGCCTGGCCGTCTCTGTGTCCTCCATCAGCCCACCTTCTGCCTCCTAGGGTTCACCTCCTGGGGATCTTGTTGATGTGGAAGGGCACATGTGTAGCCTGGGTCTGCCTGTCCCCAGTACGCGTGCTCGAGGTTTGTGCATGATGTGACTTTCATTCATCACAGGGACAGACTGAGCTGGCCCGTCCCTCATTGGTGGGTGGTCACGTCTGCCCCTGTTGGCTGTCGTAAGTGGTGCTGCACGGCTCATGTAAAACCTGTCTGGACAGCTTTCAGCTCCCCGGCAAGTCCCTGCCGCAGGATGCACATGCACCACCGGCACAGCAGGAGTTTCCAACTCTGCTGCCCATCAGTCACACCCGTGTTTCCCGTGCCTTGGACAGTGGCCCCACTCATGCACAGAAAGGACACCTGGCTGTGCTGACTGGCCTGTGCTGACGTTGTCCCAGAGCACATCTTCATGGCCTGACTTCTTCAGAGAGACGTCTACTTAAGTCCTTTGTCCATTTCTTCCCTTTTCCTTGTGGGGGGACAGCACCCAGCGGTGCTCCACCACTGAGCTGCACCCCAGCCCTTTTTATCTTGAGACAGGGTCTTACTAAGTGGCGCAGGCTGGCCTTGACCTTGTGACCCTCCTGCCTCAGCCTCCCCGGGCTAGGATCACAGGTGTGGCCACTGCGCCTGGCTTGGCCGGGTCTGAGTGGGGCTGCGGGACTCCTTCTGTGTCCCTTTGCAGATGCTTGATTTGTAAGTGTCCCCCCATTCTTGCCTTTCACCCACTTGACCATGACCTCTGAGGCACAGGGTTTTTAATTTGGGTGAAGTCTGGTGTTTTCATTTTCATTTTGTTGCTTGTGCTTTTGGTGCTGAGGCCGACTTGCGCCTCGGTGCCTGAGGAGCGCCTTCGTGGCCGCCGTGTGGCGGGGCTTCAGGCTGCCCTCCTCTGCCTTCTCTACTCCTCTCGCGCGGCCACACTGCGCTTCTCCAGGTCCTGCCAGCGCCTCCCTCGCTCTCCCGTCCACCCCACGTGCTCCCGGCACCTCGGCAGGGCATGAATGGGGCGCTGCCTGCTGATGCCAGCTCTCGAGCTGGGGCTCCGCTGAAGCTCTGCCCCTGTGCGTGTGTCACCAGGATCCCAGCAGAGCCTGTGTGGGAGGCCCTGGCCCCTCGGCCCTGCTCTGCCTGTAGCATCACATGGCCCAACATACACAGAGCTGGCAGCCACCACAGGAGAGTGAACGGGGCCAACATGATGATCACAGAAGCAACAGCTGAAGCCGTCCCCAGTTTAATTGAAGGCCCCATGTGACCTGAGCAGGTCCCGTCCCACGGGCTCCTGGATGTCCTATTGCACACAAGGCCCCATTGCTCACAAGCAGAGAGCCCAGGGGCCCTGGAGAGTGTGGAGCACGTCCAGGTGAGGGTGAGGACTGAGAGGGCCATGCCACCTCAGAGGCCACGCCGCATGTGGACCAGGCAAGCTGCCAGCCTAGAAGCTGGGTGGCGGGGGCCCTGACAGGGCAGGCGAGAGACCCTCAGGAGGCCCTCCCACCTCTGCTGATTTCCTGGTCAGCAAACTCTGTGGCCAAAATGACAGTGGCCCCCGGGGGAGGAGAAGGCAGTGCCTGCTTTGCAGACCCTTCCCTCCCGGGTGAGGGGGAGGAGCCCTGGGATCTTGGGTCTCGGGTCTCCTGCCAGCCACAGCCTCTTCACACCTCACCCCCGTGTGCAAGCTGGAGCCCACCTCCTCTGCTGAGCTCCATTAAGGAAACCTCCGGGCTGCTGCTGCTGTCTGAGGCAGTCCTGTCCACTGTGCTCTTGGGAAGTCACGGGGAGAGCCGGCATCAGCTCCTGCACTGAACTGCACAAGCGCAGCCCCAGAAACAGCGTGGACTTCCCGTGTCCCCTGGATCCAGAGGGCGTCTGCAGCCTGTTCTGGCAACATGGAGGTGGCCTAGGTGGACCTAGGTGGAGGCCAGGCTGGCCTGTCCCCTTCGTGGAGCCCCACCAAGGGCACAGGGGCCCACGTCACAGGCCTAGATCTTCAGGTGGTCATTGAGCTGACAGGCCCCCGGGGTGTGTCCCAGCCTTCCACCTTGACGAACGCCTGTCCCAGGGGCTGCAAAGGCCAGGTGAGGTGGAGAATTCTGGAGCCCCTTGGCGTTGTGAGCAGAGCATGGCGGGCCAGAGAGCTCCCCCTCGCCCGGCCTGCATGGCTCCTTGCTGTTCAGGTGGACACTCCTGTCCAAGCAGCCCACGTGGGCCTCCTGTCTACAATGTGGAGCCCTGGCCGCTGGAGGACCCACACTCCACAGAGAAGGGGTCTGGAGGTGGTTTGGCCAACTCAACTCTTTCCGTAGTTTCTATAAAGGTCCTGAACTGTTGCTAGTGCCCTAGGAAAGGTTGAAATTCTCTGAACTTAAGTGAGTAAAATAAACAGCAAAAACCTGTCAGAGCCCAAAGGAGTTCAGCGTGAAGACATCACCACTGTTCAGGACGCAAGTCTTGAAATGTGGAAAATCCAGAATGAATACTCTTTCTTAGAAAGCAAAAGAGACACTCCACTGTGGGTGACAATGTGCTTCACTGTGACGGCAAGAGCACAAGGCGTCAGAACACCAACAGGTGAGAACCCTGGCCTTCACACACCTTGCCTTGCTGTCTCCTCTTCCATTGAAATCAGGCTTTAGAGAGGATGGCTATCTCCTCGGGGACATCCTGCCCATCCTGAGAACCAGGGGACATGCCACAGCATCACAGTTTGCTTTTTCTAACTGCATCAAAGAGCTGAGCATATGGAGAACCTTGGATCAACTAGAGGCATCAGAGTTTTCCTGGAGAGAAGGACCGTGGCTGCCTCTCTGTGGTAGAGGTCTGAGGAGGAATGTGTGCTGGGAGAAGCTGGCTGGACTTGGTACATGTGGACTGGAGTGCTGAGCATCCCCTCCACCCGGGGCAGGTCTGCAGGGAGTGTGGGGGTCATGTGCTAACACTGGGTGGGGGGGCCTGGGGGAAGCCCCCCACATGCGTGGCGTCGGCTGAGCACATGCCCTGGTCGTGAGTCTGGGACAGAACAGAGGGCAGACAGATGTCCTGAGTCACAGAAAACCAAGCGTGGAGAGCAACCAGTGATATGTGATGCAAGGCAGAAAGGAAACCCCAGCTCAGGAGGCCAGGCGATGAGGCCCTGAGGCCTGAGCATTTCACCAGCATTCAGAGTTAAGTTTGCTCAGGAGGGGAAGCTCCGATTCATCTTCCAGAATATCTACACTCATGGTCATGGTGAACTGAATTTCACTGACAGCACAACAGAGCTCAGACCCAGCTCAGCTGCAAATAAATCAATTCATCCCTCACTCAGTGTCCTTACCAAAGAAGAAGCCTGTCCTTTATTTGATAAAGATAAGTATCCATCACTTCTGTGTCAACAAGTCTTTATTCATGATGAGCAGCATAAAACAAAAAATTACAAGACACACACAAAAAGCAAGAAAATGGTCCATGGGAGAAGGAAAAAGGTGCTGACAGAAGTGATCTGGAGATGTTAGCCCGTGGCCCAAAGAGACCCAGCCAGGACTGGTGTGATAGAGAACGTGGCAGAAACGTGGGTGACATGCACAAGCAGGTGGGAAACTTAAGCAGCTGAGTGGGAACTTAAAAAAAATGCCAAATGGAAATTCTAAAAATGAAAATGTGATGTCAGGAATGGAGAATTAACTAGCTGAGCTTCACTCCAGAGGAGAGAGCTAGTAACCTTGACAGGAAACCAGAATCACCCAAACTGAGGCCCAATAAGGGAAAGGAGTTTTGAAAAAGAGATCTGGGACCCGTGGGATGTGGCCAAGTGGACTAGTGAGTGTGTGGCTTGACACAGAGAGGCCAGGGTCTGAAACTGTGTGTGCGGAGACGACGGTCTAGAACTTTCCAAACTTGATGAACAGGGAAGCTCCAGGAGCCCCGAGCGGGTAAGCACAAAGAAAACCTCCCCTTGGCACACCAGCCGCACTGCTGAGGGGCGAAGGTGGAAAAGTGAGGGACAAGGACACATTTCACCAGAAGACACAGCGGCCAGAGGTCCGCGAACTGCCCTGCAGGCAGAGTGAATGACAGGCCGAGCGGCTCTCCCATCCAGCCAAAGCGAAGGAGCAAGATGGGTGCTGCTGAGGGGCTCCTTCCAGCAGGCCAGCACCAATAGCGGGTGGAAGGGGGGGCCCTGAAGCTGGGAACGAGTAAGGTGAGGTGGGGGCCAGGAGAGAGGGAGACAGCCATCTGGACAGAGCCCTCTCTGAGACCATTGACTGCTGAAAGCAAAAATGGTGACATCATCTGGTTTCACAGAAGCCAAACAGAGCACACAGGAGCTCCCAGAGGGCGTGCTCAGTGTGCCTCCATTTGACCCCGCTCTGCTTTGAGAGGCAGCTGCTGTCAGCTGAACACAGCTGCGTGGATCACAGGTGTCTCCGGCCATCTCCTGAGCAACGCCTAGAGATCAGCAGAGGGTCTAGCTCCACAGTCACCAGAAGAGATGGGATGCAACAGCTAAGTCCTGCTTCTCCTGTCCTCGCGCCCCATTTGACTTCTCTTAGAAAGGCCTGCTGCTTCCCACTCTGAAGTTGTGCCCATCTTTGCAGAGGGACACTTCAGAGCCTTGATGTTTTGATGTCATTGTGGTGCATCTTAGAGTCTTCATTTCCAATGGCTGCTGCTGACCCAGGACCCATTTTTCCTCCCAAAGACACTGACCAGGTTGTCGCACGCAGCCCGACACCAGCTCCAGATCACAGCTGTTTTCGCTTGGATCTGGAGTGCCCCCGAAAGGCTTGCATGCGTCCAGAGATAGGCTCTTGGGAAGGGACTGGATCACAAGGGCGATGACCTTCAGAGTGGATTAATCCACGGATGCACCGTGATGTGGGGTGCTGGGGGGATGGAGACTGCAGAGGGTGGTGTGATATGGAGGAAGGGGCCACTGGGAGTGTGTGCTGGGAGGTATATCTTGTCCCCTGCCCCTTCCTCCCTTTCCATCTCTCTGTGCTTGGGGCCTGCCAGAGCTGAGCAGCTTTCCTCTGCCGTGACTCCCACCGGGATGTTTCTCCCTGGAGCCAGCCCACCCCACTGTGGACTGAACCTTCTGAGGCCGTGAGCACGAGAAAGCTCCCCTCTTCCAAACTGCTGTTTCAGGTATCTGTCCCTGAGGCAGGAAGCCGAGCACACAGAGCAGCGGCCAGGAGCCTCTTCCACCAGTTCCTCATGGCCTGCAAAGACTGAGGGCAAGGTCAGCCCAAGAGCTCTGTCCAAGGCTGGAGCCCACGTCCTAGGCTCCATGCAGGTGCTGCACAGCCAGTTTTGGGGGTGGGGTGTCGGGAGTTGGGGCCCTTCTTACTGCTCACCACGTTCCTGGAATCCCTGTGGTCTGGAGCCCCCTCCATCTGAGTGGGAAAAGAGAAAGGAGGGATGGTGGCCTGGCCGCAGGTCCTGCAGACAGGAGTCGGGTGAGTCCTGGCCTGCAGGACCCCCTCTGCTAGGCAGGAAGAGTGTACAGTGACCAGAGGCAGCTCCTGAAGGACCCAGCTCTGTCCCCCCAACACACTCGTCACTGAGACCTCACTAAGATGGTGGGGACTGGAATGGGACCCTGCTACACGGCGGAGAAGCCATCCTGTTCCTGCTCCGTGGCTCTGGCGAAGGCAGGAGGAACATGCACAGTTAGTTGGCAGGAAGAACCATGTTATTGAGTAAATAAGGCGAAAAATATGAGAAATTTTGCTACCAGACCCACCTTCTATTTTGGCCAAGCAATTAGGAACTGCCCTCCAGCTTTGCAGCACTGGCTTCTGGGGGCCCAGGCTACCCCAGGGAGCTCACTGACCACATCTGTTGTCCTGCAGCCTGTACTGCTCCCCAAAGGGAGGTGTGGACAGGCCTACTGACCCCAGTGTACTGCAGGCGCTCCACAGCCTCCTCTCCAGAAGGACGAGGCACTTGCTTAAGAAGTCCAGTTACCACGGGTCATACCTGAAGCAGCAGTGGTCACGGCTCTGTTAACAACTGGCAGGCCCACGTACTTTTCTAGTAGATCAAGTCGTCTGTTCTGTAGCTGTGACAAATGACCTTGCTGGCATCCCTGGTGATGGATGAAAGGACGTGCCAAATTAATAGAATTGGGATCACAAAGCAGGTGCTTTTATTGAAGAATAATTTTGTGATAACAATGTAATGTAGGAGCCTCCAGCATAAGATCGAATTATGTGCAGAGCAAACTGCAAACTCGGGCTTTCTGCAGCCTGTGTAGGGCTGGGCTGACCTGTTCATGAGTGACAGGCAGCCACAGCAGGGCCTCCCGGAGGCCACACAAGGAGGCCCCTCCAGCAGGAAGCAGTCCCCTAATGTCTGGGTGTAAGGTCTGGTTGTTTACATCCTACCGTGGGGAATTCTTACACAACAAAATTAAACCCTATTTTGACTTCTTGAAGACACACGACAGTGGGTTTGACTAACTTCTGTAGTACCCACAGTATAGAAGCTATTTTAGTGTAGAATGTCAGTATTTGTGCTCTTACGTAGGATGTTTGTTGGTTTGTTTGTTTTGGCTATCCACAGCCAAACAGGGATTCATTGCTCTTCCGAATATTTTAAAGCGAATCTATCTGAGTGCTGGTCATTCCTCCACCTGCAGATCTGCCCCCTCCCGTCCCAGTTCTGCTTGGGATCTGCCCTGTGGCCCACTCCCAGCAGATCAGTGGGAGGGCTGTGGAGTAGGTCTGTGCCTCACTGTGCTGGCCCACTGCCCCTTCCCACCCAGGCTGCTCACAACTTGGGCACACCCTGGCCTTGCCTCTGCAAACAGCTCTTCCTGCCGCAGAGTGGCCCTGGATTCCTGCCGCAGCCCTTCCCTGTGTGGGGAGGGTTTGCCCACCAGTGTCTGCAGGGGTGAGGCCCCCAAGCTGTGGCATGCAGCCAGCCTCTGAGGACCTCTCAGGACCACAGAGCAGTACCCAGGAGCCTGGTGGCCAGTCACACCTCCCACCTTCCCTTCACTGCACCCTCCGTCACTACCTGGGGAAGTGGCCAGAAGAGGAAGCGCTGTCACCCAGGACCCCTCACGCTCACCTTCAGTCTCCAAGCTCCTCCTGGGAGTCTCTGGGCCTGGGGAGGTGGAAGAGAGCGGAAGGAAGGAGCTGGGAGCCCAGGAGGGGCGACTGGCTCTGGCTCCGCCCAGCAATCCAGCACCTGAGTCTGGCTGAAAGGAAGGGTGGGCTGCAGGAAGACCTCACAGGCCCCGCCCGAGCGGAGCGGAGGGTCGGCTGGCGTCCTGGGCCTGACGCCCTCTCTGCCCACTGGCCCCCACTGGCCCTCCAGTCCAGCGCTGCAGGCAGGACCACAAGCGCAAGGAGGAAAGCCCCTCTCCCACTACCTGCACTGCTCTTCTTGGAAGTCACACTCCCGGGCCTGCTGTGACGGCTCAGTACCCAGTTGGTGGCTGGAAACACAACTCATGCCTTCCGCCAGAGTGGGGGGCTGAGGCCCAGGTGTCCCCAGGGTCTGATGCCTGTGCCATGGCCGCCTCAGGACTGAGGGCTCCAGGGCCATGACCACTCACTCTGGTCCCCCCATCCCCATCTCCCTGGGCCTCCTCCCTGCAGGTCCCAGGGCTGGGGGCCTCCAGGGCCGTGACCATTCACTCTGGCCCCACCTCTTCCCTGTGTCTCAGGTCCTTTTCTCTCAGAAGGACACCTGTCATCCAGGTTAGCTGCTGCCCGCAGTGTGGACACTTCACCTCAAGATTCACAACTTGATTACATATGCAGAGACCCTGGTAAGGTCTAACAAGATTGTGGTCACAGGCGGGCAGGGGACACCTTCTGCCCCTGTGGCGCACAGCAGGCAGGTGGCTTGATCTCGCTGTTGGTGATGTAGCTTGGAAGGCTCGTGCCTGTCCAGGCAGCTCTGCCAGGTGTATTTCCCCTGAGCTTTGACTACCTCTCCCCGTGGGACACACTGTCCCTTCGTGGCTGCCTGTGGCCACACCTGAGTTCACTGTCCTGGGTCTCCACACACTTACGGGCCTTTCTGTAGAAGGAATCTTAAAGAGCAGGTTCTCTGGTGCAAAATACGTAAATGTCTAACTCTTCACAGTTGCTGATACATAAGCCGGGAAGGCGGCCTGGGCCTGCGGTCCCAGCTGCTCCGGAGGCTGAGGTGGGGATCGCTTGACCTAGCAGTTCCAGGCCAGCCTGGGCAGTACAGGGACCCTGTCTCAAAAAAACAAACAAAAAACCCGAGGCAGGTGGTTTTCTTGCCTTCCTTCCTTCCTTCCTTTTTTTTTTTTTTTTTTTTTTGGTGAGAACAGGAGGAGACATTCAAGCTGGGTGTAATCCCAGTCAGTGGCTCAGGAGGCTGAGGCAGAGGGATCGCACTTTGAGGGCAGCCAGATCAGCTTTGGAGACTCTGTTACAAGACAAGACATAAAAGGGGCTGGGGTGTGGCTCAGTGGTAAAGCAGCCCTGCCTTCAACAGCCTGCACCCAGGTGGGTGCCCGGCACTGTCTGCTAGGAGGATTCCACTCCCAGCCATACCCCAGGACCCTAATCTCAGGACCCTGCACAAGAACCCTCTGCGGTGGGCCAACTCTGCCCGATGGCAGGCAGCCTGGCTGGTGCCACACAGGATGAATGAAGGACAGTGGGCAGCAGGGGGCACACCGGGGAGAGGAAGACTCCCACCTCACACAGGTGGATGCCATCTCCTGATGGGAACACTCAGGTGTCCTCGTCCCCCCGCCCCACTTCCCACCTCACAGCTCCCTGTGTTCTGCTGTGGTGCAAGGTACTGCATGGAACATTCCAGAAATAAGCAATGTATAAGTTTTAAGTGTGTGTGTGTGTGTGTGTGTGTGTGTGTGTGTGTGTGGTGCTGGGGATTGAACCCAGGGGTGCTCTCTCGTTTTTATTTTGAGACAGGGTCTCTCTAAGTTGCTGAGCCTGGCCTTGAACTTTCTTTCCTCTCGTCTCAGGAGTGTGTCATCAACCTGGCTTAAATATCTTCTGTGACGGTATGTTGTCACAGTTGTTCTTTTTATCATTAGTTGTTGCTAATCTCTCGCTGTGACTAATTTGCAGCCTGAGGCACCCCTGGGGGCCTGGGACCATATTCCCAAGGGTAAGGGGGATGACTGAACGCAAAGCTTAAGAGCAGACAAACCAACCTGTGCAGAGAAACAGCCACAGTGTCCCTGGGGAGAGACAGACTGGAAGGGTCACAGAAGACACCGAGGCAGGGTCCCAGACTGCCCCCTGGCTGATGTGGTATGGTGTGTCTACCAGAACCCATCATGGGAAGGTGTGTCTGCCACACCAGGTGATCGGCCCTTCCAGGCTGGTCTGCACTTACGTCACTCTGTGTGTTCTGAGATGGGCCACGGCACAATGGCACCCAGCTCACAGCATGGCTTTGAATATGGGAAGTAACAGACGGTGTGTCGCTCTGGGGGCTGAGAACTGGCTGAGGATGACTCTGGGACACAGGGGAGTGATGTGCCCCTGTTCCCTGGCTGCCCCCTGGCAGTTTCCACCAGTCAGGCCCTGGTCTGCTCCTGGGCTCTGCAGAAGGTATTCCATTTCTGCTGTTTCCTCCAGTTTTGGACACATTGCCACCGGGATGTCGCTACACTTGTCTCCTCTTGGGACATTCTGTTGTGACTTCGTGTGTTGGTGACTACCTGTGGCTGTAAGTGTCCTCCTAATTATCAGTTGGCTCCATGGCTGAGAGTCAGGAAAGCAGTAGATTAATTCTACCAACTTGACCCCGAATAGTAAGGGTCTCAGTGACCATGTGGAGACCTCAGGCCAGATGGCCGGGCTGTTGCCTTGCCATTGCATCTCCTCCCCACAGCTGGCCCTGGTACTGCTGCAGCCCTCCACCTCCAAGTGGCAACCCTCCTGCAGGCCACCTGTGTGCATGTGAGCACCAGGTTTCCTTAGCAGGTGCAGGGGCACACAAGACCAGCTGCACTTCGTCAGAGCTCTTCTTGGTCGGAGCCCTGTCTGGGCTGTACCTCTGCTGGAGATACTGTCCACTTGAGATAGGCCTTTCTGGACCCAAGACACTAACTTTGTCCTATAACCCAGCCTTTTAATTTCAGGGCTCATGCCACCTTCTAGAAGGAACTTCTTAAATTGCTGCAGTAGGAACAAGCTCAGACCCCAGCACCTACCCCTGGTGGAGCCCACTAGGACCCTGGAGGCTGCCCATCTCCTGGCAATCCTAGGCAGGGCCTCTGGGCCTCCTCCCTCTGGACAGCTGGGAAGCCGTTTCCTCGGAAACATTTATAAGCAGATGTTGTGAAAATACCAATTATGTGGTTTGGTTGGATTCAATCTCTATCTAATCGTAGAAACTAATTATAGGTTGCTACTACTAAATAATTTCAAGGAAAAAATCAAATCATGTTATTTTCTTGCCAATAAACCACTCAACTATGTGTAATCTTATCATTTGATGTGAAGTACAGGTTTTATTCAAGATTAAGTTTCACACACAATTGAGCCACCTCTTATGAGATAAGCAGGTCAACATACCACAGGGCAATTTCAGTCCAGCAAGTCCAGCTGGGTGGGTGAGAGGAAGTGGCCCCTCCTGCCATGCTTATCAGAGCCATCAGGGCAGACCCTGAGGACATCAGCCAGGACACCTGGTATAACCAGTAGGAAAGTGCCTGCGTTGTTCTCCAGTGTCTACTCAGGAACCATGTGGAACCAGCTTCTCAAGAAGGCACACGCACAGACTCCAGCTTACATGGAAATGACATCATTATCACTGTTATTGCTACTAGGGAACTGACTGCTGACCTCATACATGCCAGGCAAGCATTCTACCATTGAGCTACATTCCCAGCCCTTTTAAAATTTTTGTTTTGAGACAGTCTTGCTAAGTTACCCAGGCTGGCCTCGAACTTGTGATCCTCTTGCCTCCTAAGTCACTGTAATTGCAGGAGAGGGGCCACCCTGCCTGGCTGTTTGATGACCTTTTGATGTCTCAAGCCCAGAACCCCCTGAACAGAGCATGATAACACCCAAGAAACGAAGCGTGTGACCCGTGAAGAGGTGCAGTGCCCTCCACACCAGCAGCAGGGGTTCTTGCCATTCAATAAGCAAGCAGCCCCTGCTCTTGTCTGACAACTCCTCTGATGTCCTAGATCTGGAAGCAGATCTGGGCTTATAGTACCTGCCCTCCTGTGGTCGGCCTCATAATAAAGCTCCTTCCTTTTGTAAAACCAGGAGACGTGGTGCTGGCTTTTATGCGTGAGTCATTGCTGGGGTGCCTCTGAGTGCTGGATGCCTGTGAGACCAAAGCAGGGCCTGCTGGTGTGCCCCCAGAGCTGGCTGTGAGACCCCTGGTGGAGATCTGTACAGGAGTCAAGGGGAGGTCCCCCAGACAGGCTTCGTGGGAGACACTCAGTGGAGGAGAGGGGGCTTCTGGGGGCCTGTGTGCCCCCAAACCCCTCCCCTGGTATGGTGGGTTAGTTGAGCCACCCACCCACACTGGGCCATTCATACTTTGGATGGATCCTAAGGTTTCAGAAGTTAGAACTAAAGAGACAGAGACCCTGGCAGTGAAGGGTACTGGAGTATGATGAACAACATATTTGATCCTGGGCTGGGAGTGTGACTCAGGGGTAGAACATCTGCCTAGCAATAGCAAGGTCCTAGGTTCAACCTCTAGCACAAAAACAAAATACATACATATGTTTGTATATATTTTAAAATTTGTTCTTTATCTCTGGTTTTTGGCACTGAGCTCCTGAAACATGTGGAATCTCCAGAGGGTCAAGAGCAGCTTTGTTATTCATCATGAGTCCCTTTCCCATTGCATCTGAGTTTATGCCAATGAGGCCACTTGGGTGGGCCTTGGACAGTTGAGGATGGGTGGCCATGGAAAGACCCTGCAAATTGATGGGTGAGAACTCGTACCCTACCCACCCCACCTGCAGGGAGAAGAGCAGGAGCAGAAGTGGATATATATATATATATATATATATATATATATATATATATAAAATCTTTATTTTTGTTTATTTTTATTTATATGTGGTGCTGAGAATTGAACCCAGTGCCTCACACATGCTAGGCAAGTGCTCTACCATTGAGCCACACCCCTAGCCCCTAGACACTGTTTTTTTTTAAATTAATTATGTATTTGTTATCGATGGACCTTTATTTTTTATTTATATGTGGTGCTGAAGATCGAACCTAGTGCCTCACACATTCAAGGCAAGTGCTCTACCACTGAGCCCCAGCCCACATAGACATTCTTGAGGGACGAGATTCGAAGGCATCGAGGTGCACTGAGGCGCTGGGTGGGGGGCATCCTTTCTTGCATGGATGCTGGGGGCTGAGCTGGGCCCTGTGGGCTCAAACCTGGCATCTACCACTGGGAGGCTGGTGCCAAGCACTGTTCTTCCTGCCAGGGTCCTTGGCACTGTCAGAATGTGGGTACTCTCCCCAGCTCCCAGTCTGAGCTTCTAGAAATCACCATACCCAGAATGCAACACACCCAAAGTACTGCAAATCCTGGCAACAGCATGCACATCAGGGCAGTGGGACGCCTCCGAGGCCTCTGTGGGCAGTGCTGTTGCACAGGTGCTGCCCTCCCCAGGAACAAAGGGCACCAGGCTCTTGGCTCTTATCTGGGGAATGATCCCTGGGGCCACAATGAAGACAATCACTTATAACTGCTTAAGGCATGAACTTGGTTCTCTCAAAGAATGGAGGCCTGTGGCCACAGAGACACAGGTCCCTCAACGTCTTGGGGTGACTGCTCCTGTAGGGTCCTCCAGCCAGGGCCACCAGGTTCTAAGACACACACCTAGTCTATATCCACATACTTGTGTTCCCAGCATGCTCCTCTGTGCAAACTGGCCAAGCTCCCGGGGGGGGGGGGGGGAGTGTTGGGGCATGATCCATCATTAGAGTAAGAAACATGAAACACACAACTTCTTACTGTCAGGTAAGTGGCGGTGACTTAGGACAAAGCAGCCTGCGAGCCAAAGAAACATCAATCAGACGCTGGCAGAAATCCCTGTCAATCAGTGGCATCTCCTGACTAATGCCTGTCAAACAGCAGGACCCCCTGGCCAATCCCAGAGTTCAGCTAGCTCCCTGACCAACTCCAACGGGAAAAGGGATTCTAAAAAACACTTTTACAGTCCCAAGCCCTTCCCTTCCTGCCTAAGCCCCATAAAATTCCAGTCCAGTCAAGCTCCCACATGGTTTCTCCTCAGACCCTTCTCCTGTCCACTCTGATTGAGTTCCGCCTGGGAGTGATATCTCAAATAAAGCCTCGTTTGTCGGCCTTTTTAAAATCTGCCTCTTTTGGTCACTGCCCGCCTTGCCTGATCTCACACTTACCAAATCATAAACCTCCAAGTACAACAAAACTCCTCTAGACTGAATGATCCAACCAGATTGTGGGAGGTCCATAACTTCTCCAACACTCAAACCTTTCCCTTAGTGTCCCTGAATATTCCTACTACAGTGGTGCCAGGGCATGATTACTCTGCCATGGAAATGAAATTGTGTGTCCTTTTCTTTTGGTCAGTCTTGAATCCCTGGAATAATGGAAGCAAAAGTCTCTAAGGAGCAGTGGCCATCAAATACTGCCACGCTGCTGAGCATGTCCATGACCACAAGAGAGAACCAGACATAGCGGCAACATAAACCTGGAGGGTGCAGTTCCACCAGTGTGAAGTCTAAGAAAACTCAGAAGGGAGAGATCAGAATGCTGGCTCTCCTGAGGCACATGAACTCAGGAGGGGCAGGGAGCTTTGGGGACCATTCTAGGTCTTGACCAGCATGCCCGTAGGTAGAGGCGCATTCCTGGGCAAACATTCATTGAGTTGCACAGTCCAGATGTGTAAGCTTTACTTTAAGCCATGGCGGAGTGCCCAAAGCCCTCCTGTCCTGAAGTCGGGGCCATGAGCTGTGGACGAAGGCACTATCCTCGGCCTCCATCCCCAGGATAAAACGGAAAACAGCTCTAAAGGAAGGGCCTACTGGCCGGAGCTCCTGCACGTCTCCCGACACAGGCCTTCCTCCCCTGTCCGCGGCGCCTGGGTGCTTTCTTAATGTTGAAAACATTGCTTATCAATGTGTTTGTGAAACACAAGAGGCCGTTTAATATGGACGTCATTTCCTGAGATGAATCTTCATTTTTATTTTAAAAAGAGGGTGAGAAAGGCTGGAGAAACGCGAAAGGTTGAACGGGAAATGGTGGGACCAAGGTGCCACGAGAGGAAGGCCCCGTGGCTCCGGGCCCTCCTGCGGGGGGCTTTGGGCCTGCGAGTTGGTTTTGGATACTGGGCCTTTCTCCGAATCCGGGCTCCCGTGGCGGTTAATCCGTGAAAACCGGGACACAGGCAAGGAGTCCCCCAGGGCAGGGGAGGCCGCGGGGACCGCCAGCAGGTGTATCCGAGAGGTGACCGCGGGGGGGGTGACCACCAGGAGAGTGCAAGGGCCACGCGCGGCAACCACCGGGCCCCACACGCCTCTAGGGACGCGCCCAGCCAGGACACCTCTCTGTGCCGATCCGCCAGAGCCCAGGCGTCCGTGGCCCAGGCTCCGCGGGGAATTCAAGGAGGAAGCCACCCTTCAGACCTGTCGCCGATTGGCTGAGGCTGGAGAAGGCCGACGGTGATGGGTTCGCGCCTTTCGGCGCAGCCAGCAGCGGGGCGACGCGATTGGTGCAGACGTACTGCCCGCCCCGCCCCGCGCCCGTCACTACCCGGCGTGCCTTGCGCCCGCCTCCTCCGCTCGGCCGGCCCAAGATGGCGGTGCAGGAGTCGGCGGCCCAGCTGTCCATGACCCTGAAGGTGCAGGAGTACCCGACCCTCAAGGTGCGCGCTGCTGCGCCGTCCGGCTTGCCGCCGCGCCTCCCGCCGGGGTCTCGGGGGGTGCGGGGCCCGGGGGGCGCGGAGGGCCCGGGGGCGGGGGGCGGCGGGGCCGGGCTGGGCCGGGCTCTAGGATGAGCGAGGGCCGGGGGCCTGGCGCCTGGCGCCGGGCGTGGCCGGTGGGGCTGGGGGTGGCCCGGGGGCGGCCCGGGGGCGGCCCAGGGCCTAGGCTCCGGCGGGTCGGGCCCGCGTCGCTGGGCAGTCTGCGGCGGCAACCGGAAGCCCGGTGGGGCGTGGCGGCCGCCTCCGCGCTAGTGGGGCGGGGGCCGAGCCCAGCTGCCCTGGGTCTCCTCTCGGGCCTCGGCCGCCGGGGGCGTGACCTTGGGTGGGCGCGGCGCCGTGTCGCGCTCCGTGGAGCTCCTCGGACCCGGGCTTTGAGACGCTTGACGGACTGCGCCCGGAGGGATTCCCTTCAGGGACCAAGGTCGGACGTTCCTGCGAGAGCCGGCCGCGCTCTGGACCCTGCGTTCCTCTCCTGGGGGATGGTGGCTTCTCTCCGACTAGAGCAGCTGGTGACACCGTCCAGCTCACTGGTGATAGGTGGTGTGGCCCAGTGGCCCCGAGTCGGTTTAGCCGGGCATGGAGAGCATAGGCGCGGAGCTGGCCGGTGCCGTCGAATCCTGCGCCATGTGCTTAGGGGAGCCCTGGTGCTTCACACGTAAGCCCGGTAGCACCCGTGTCCCTGGCAGTCTGGAAGGCACCTGTTGGCGTTGTCGCTGCTGACGTCTGGCCGCCCTCTGTAGTTGTCCTCAGAGGAAAGCAGAGCTCATTAGCAGGTGAGCAGCCATGTTGCACAGCAGCTTTGTATTTCAGTGTTTGTTTGACCAAGGAAGTGAGGGCAACGTTGCTGGCCCCACCAATTCTTTGCCAGGACCCAGGTGGTGGGCATTTATACTCTTTTTTGGTGCCACCGATGGATTTCTATAGGTAAGAGATGAAGACCTCTCGGCTCAGTGATCTGTACTGTGGTGCCATCAGAGGGGTCCTTTAACCACTGACCTTTAGCCCCAGGCAGCTTCTGCCACCCTGTTGGCAGACCAGAACTGCCTTGCTTTTGGTTTGGCTGGTGAATGTGGGAACCACCAGGCAGGAAAGTTTGCAGAAACCCTTCCATTACTCATTGAATGCACTAGGAAGGGAAATGGATGGTTAGGAAAGGGTTCTTCAAGTCCTCTTTTCTGATGATTGCCTGAGTACTTTGCATTCCAAAGCTTTGTGTAGCTCTCTGAAAATGATCATGAGGGTAGTCTAGCAGACACAGAAAGATGGTGATATCATTGCAGGCAAGCTTGCAATATTTAAAGAAAACCTTATTTTATTTTTTAATAACGATACTAAAGCAGAATTTTTGCACATAAAGATGCTACTTCCCCTAGGAAATAGCAGTCTTGCTCTTCCAGGTCCTTTAGAGGCCATCCACACACTACTTCCTGTATTCTGTTGACTGCATGTCCCTGTTAATTTTTTTTCCCTTAGGAAGTTTTCAGGAATAATTCTTAGTGAATGATGAGAAGGGTTTAATTGGGAACTAGGGATCATTGATTTAGGAGTTTTTTTTTTTTAATTTTTTATACTTGTAGATGGACAGCATGCCTTTATTTATATTTTTATGCTGAGGATTGAACCCAGTGCCCCACACATGCTAGCCCAGGAGTGTTAGTTAATAAAGAATTCACAGAAGGCTGAGGGCTCCAGAGCTGCACTGTTGGCAGTTGTGGAAGGTCCACACGCAGGCACAGCCTAGAGTCAGAAGGCAGTGAGGGCTGGGTGCCAGCAGGCATGGAAATGAGTGTGCCTTTTCAGTCAAGGGTGCATTCTCTTGCAGGGTCATGGGAACTGGTGGGTACTGGACTGAATTTTCTGGGGAGAGTTTCTTGCTGAGTAAGTCTTTAGACATGCAGGTTTGGGAGCCTCAGGCGGATTCAAGTTGTGGACTCAAGATGTCTACCTCCTCAGCCTCAGGGCTGGTGGTGGGCTCCTGGGTACCTGGGTACTGTTTTTCTTCAGGTGTTGTTGCCAGCATGTCCTAGCCCTGGGCAGGTTCTGTGCTGCGCCTCCATGTCCACCACAGTGGGTGGACCAAGGCAGGCCTTCCCATAGCCCTGTGCAGCCCTGCCTGGCAGGGTGTTTAGTAGCAGCCTTAGTCTCTGCCTACTGGATGCCAGGAGGATCCCCTCAGTGCCTCCAGACATTGCCAGGTATCCCCTGGACAGAGTCACACCTGTGAGCACCTGTGCATCTTGCTTTAGGAACTTGTTCTGTGTTCTTAGGGTACGGGGTATGGGTTGTGAGATACACCCTGTGTTCTAGCTGTGACTAGGACCTTCTGCCCCCAGAGGCTGTCTGCTGTCAGGTTGTAAGTGATGGTCCTCCGGAGTAAGGAGGAACGGATGTACAGTTCATCTTGAACTAGACGCTCTGGCTTGAAAGGTTTTTGCTGGTTATAAAAGTAATTTTTTCCTTCAAATGTTTATGCTGTATATAAAAGTAATTTTTTTCTTCAAACTTTTATGCTGTATAGAGATCATTCCATTGATATTTCTTTTTTTCCCTTCAGGTAGTTGAAGTAAACTAGCATTATCTCTGCCTTCTCTGTTACCACCCAGATCAGGTAGGAGTCTGCAGGGCCCAGGGGCAGGGGCCTGGCACTTGTTGCTGGGAGACCTGGCTCTGGAATCTCACTCTGCCTCAAGTCTTGCATGGGCTCAGCTCTGTCCTTTCCTGGAGCCCAGTGAGGGGGTTCCCAGCTCAACTTGCTTGGTGGTGTCATCCTCTCCTCAGAGACATTAGGCTGAGAATCAGAGGTGTTGTTCCCAAACTATTCTCTGTGGTTTGATTTTTTTTACAAGAATATTTAAATTTCCTGCCTTTCCTTTGAGGAGAATCATGTTGATCAAGTACTGCCCTGCAGTGTCATAGCCTGGGTTGTATTTGACAGAGTGCCTCAGATTATAACTTCTGGTACAGTTTTTCAAACGTGTTCTTGGCTAGATTTGGGAGGGTCATGGGTTCTTAAGTGGGAGAAACACTGGTGACTACAGTGTTTGGCTTAGGAGCTGGACCCCGTGTTGGGTTTGGTTCCAGCTCTGTTGCCCTAGACCTTGCTTGGTGTGTGAAGTAGACCTGCTTCTTCCCAGGAGGGTTGTGTTATGCACAACACCCTTCTCTTACCCTTTACTGGGTGTGCGGTGTGTTAACCCCTTCCTTTTCCAGGCCTGGGCCCTGCCAGTCCTACAGAGAACCACCCACTCTTGCCTGAAGCAGCTTCATTCTGCCCTTCTGCCTCCTAAACCCACCGTGTGGGGGCACAGCTGAGGCCCCTTCCTCCTGGGAGCTGGGCCACCCTTTGTTTCCTCCCACCATCATTCTCTGTTGGACATGGGATGGAGCAGACACTGTTCTGTTGGTGCTTCTGTGTTTTCTTCTTCTGGGCTGGTGGACATTGTCCTCTTCTTATCTGTGCCTTTCTGGGGGGATAGGTCCTGCAAGGAGGAGGCAGGCTTGGATTCCCGCTAGCTGCTAGGTTGTATTTATTTATTTATTTTTTTAAGTACTATTATTTTAAGCAGAATTCAAGTTAGGAAAAGAAAGACTTTCTAATACCTAGTTTTTAGAATGAACAGACCACTTTAGGACTAAAACAAAGCTCATAGCAGCCAAGGGGCTCGAAAGCTGGGTGTAACGGCCCAGCCAGTGGCCTCAAAGCTGGGTGCGGCTCAGCTGCAGGCATTGATGCCCTTGTAAGGGCTCTTTGTTAACCTTTCTGGTTGGGCACTGTGAGGAGCTTGGAGTGTCGGGAGGAGACAGGCAGGGTCCCCCTCCCTTGCACTCTACCCTGCAGCATACAGAGGGCATTGAGCAGGTGAGCACAGATCACAGACGTTAGGTGCTGTGAAGACACTGCGGAGTCAGGGTGACTGATGGGCAAGGCTGTGCTGAAGTTTTGGCAGCCTTGCCCCAAAACGTACACAGTTGTTCAGGGTGATGTGATTCACTCCTGGGCTGTCGTGCAGAGGTCAGTGAATAGGAAGCAAGCCCCAGGAGGCGAAGTGGCACTGGAAGGGAGAAGAGTCACACAGTTGCATGCAGTGGGTAAAGGTGCCTATCTGCAGATCTGCAGCATGGGATGCCTAGGTGACTTAAGTGCTGTGAAGCTTAGTCTCTGCCCGCAAAGGCTGCTGACTGCTGGGGTGCAAGGTGTTGCAGGGCCAATAGTTTGAGAATCTGAAAAAAAACAAAAAACAAAAAGTTGTCCACTGTTTTGGTAACTAGGAACTATTCATTCATATGAATAAAGCGAAACACTCAGCAGCACTGAGGGCCTGGCTTTAGCTTCCTGACAGAAGCTCTGGTGCCACCCAGTACCTGCCTCCACCTCTGGTCCAGTTTCCTTTCTGTGCTTCCCTCTACCCTTGCCTTGTCTCTTTTAAACCTCCTTTCCCTTTGCACTCACCCAAGCCCCCTCCTGACAGCTGATGACCTCCTTCAGCTGCTGTGGGTCCTCCTGCCTGCTGCCCTTGTTTCCCAGGGTCAGTGTGCAAGTAGCCAGCTGCTTCTCCCTGTCTGCCCGCCCCTCATCTGTCTGTGCTCTCTAGTTCAGGTCTTGCCCCGCACTGATGTTGAGGATGCAGGGCGTGGGGGTTCCTCTGGGTGACCACCCCCAGCTAAACCCTGGCCCTCCCTCCACAAGACTGCATGTCCTTTAACCTTTTCTCTGACTTTTCACTCTTTCACGTCCCCAGATAACTCTGAGCGGTCCCACCTCCCGTAGCTAGCCCCAGAAGGGCATCTGTCTCTGTATGTCTGTAAAGTGGACGAGAGATGCCACGAGCAAGACAGAATGCCAGATCCAGGCCTGGGAACCCCAGACCTGGCTCTTACTGTTCCAGTCTTTCTGCCCCAACTGAGAACAGTGTGGTCCTGCCACTTGTTCTGTGGCTGGTAGGATCCCTTTGTTTTAAGGCAAGGACTCCACCACTGAACTTCACTCCCAGCCCCTGCCCTTTTTGTTTTGTTTTTTAATATTTTCATTGTAGATGGGCATAATACCTTTATTTTTTTTTATTTTTTTATTTTTTAGTTATCGGCGGACACAACATCTTTGTTTGTATGTGGTGCTGAGGATCGAACCCGGGCCGCACGCATGCCAGGCGAGCGCGCTACCACTTGAGCCACATCCCCAGCCCAATACCTTTATTTTTATTTATTTTTATGTGGTGCTAAGGAACCCTGTGCCTCACGCATGCTAAGCAAGTGCTCCACCACTGAGCCAGCCCCAGGCCCTGGGGGGGTGTTTTTGATTACTCTGCTTCTCTTTTTCGGTCTTTAGATCACCTTGATGTCTGGTCCACAGTGGCTGGTGGGCTGCAGCCTTCACATCTAGCAAGGAATTGTGAAGTAAAAGCTGTGCTGCCCACTTGGACCCACTACCTGCATGAAGCCTTCCCAGAAGTCCTGTTGAGCGTTTATATTTAAGCCCATTGGCCAGAGGATAGAGTGATCATTTCCAGCTTTAAAGAAACCTAGAAAAAAAAATCTATAGCACGTTTGTGGGCTTGTTGCTACTCTAAACAAAATTGGGATTTTGTGGTTCTATTTGATCTCTGTCCCTGTTTTGGTGTCTTTATAGCATTAATTATAATCTGACAGAATTGCCTACCCATTTTTTTTTTTTTTTTGGTCAGACCTCTCCTTTAAAATAAATGTCAGCAAGGGCAGGGGCTTTGTGCCTAGCATGGAGTCACAGTAAACAGCCATTTGCCAAATTAATTGTCCACCGTCTGGTTGGAAGATTCCTTAATACTTGCTTTTGTTGACTTGCTGCATTCCAGAGTACTATTTATGGCATGCAGGGTCATCTGGGTGTGGTCAACCCTTTGTGCTTTCTTTTCCACCCTCCTCTAGCTCCTGTGTCTTTTCCATGCAGCCTCAGCCCCTGCCTGCTGTTACCAACAGAATTCCAGCCCAGGGTCAGTACTCCATTCGGCATCTGTGCTGGCCCCAGCGCTGTGCCCATTGCTGAGGAAGCCCCGAATGCTCAGTGCCCGCCTCCATCCAAGGACCATTCTGTGGACCCCCCTTTTTCCTTCAGCCTGTAATACTTGACCTGCATCTGTGTGCTCTGTGCATGGCTTGGTTCGCCTGTGTATGCTGTCTCACTCCCATGGCTGGGGATGAGTGTGTGTGCCCTGCTCCAGGGCCAGACTTTGTTCACCACACCCACACATTGCAGTCTTCCAGTTAACCAAGACCCATATTCACCCTCTACTTGGGCCCTGCTTTTGGTCTGTGGTGTTGCCTCTCCTTTGCTTTTGACCCCTTGTCCACGACAGTTATGTGGCTGAGGTCACCAGTGACCCCAGGGTGCTACCCAAGCCCACAGTGGTGTTTGGGGTCTTGACCTTTAAAGTGTCATAGCCACTGACCACTCCTTCTCCTTGAAGGATATTCCTGTTTGGCTCCCAGGTGCCACTCTTGCCTGGATTCTGCAGGCTCACAATTACCCTTCAGCCTTGCTGAGTATTGGTGTGCCTTGGACTCAGTCCTTGGCATTGGTCCTTGCTGTCTTGTTGATCTCATGAGTTTTATTAACTGGAAGGGCCCTCTGTGTACAATGCTCACACTGCCCTGGTGCTCCTGCAGCCTAGAAGACCTAGCTCTTCATTTGGATCTCTAGAGTGCTTGGCAGAGTTAAAGCCAAACTTCATCTTAACTGCCTCCTCATAGACCGGCCCCATCTTTCTTCCTCTGTAAAGGGCAGCCCCTCAGCCAGAACCTTAGAGCTGGCCTTGACTCCCTTGTTCTCACAGCTGCACCCCACCACCTGCACACCTTCTTTGCTTGACTGGAGAACGTCTGCAGGTCCAGCTGCCTCCTGCTTTCTCTCTTGCTGCCATGTACCTGGACGCCTTCATCTCTGGGGAGGGGTTGAAGTGGTCTCCTGGCTAGTCTCCTGCTCTGCCCTTACCCACTAATCCCTTCCTCACCTTGTCATCAGATCACAGGCCATGTGGTTCTTCTGCCCTGGAGGCTTCCACCTGGCTTGGGTAAAGGTCAGGGTCATTGGAGTGGCCACTTCATTCCCTTCATGATGGCCCTTCCTCCACTGCTATTGGACACTTAGCCACAGTGGCCTTTGTGCTGCTGCTGGACTTGCTGGCCTGCTCTTCCCTCAGATGACCCTAGTGCTTTTTCTTCCGGGCTTCATGCCCCTGTTCAGTGAGCATCTCTGGTCATTGCTGATACTGGCAGCCCCACTCCGTCTCTCCCTGTCTCCTCCTCAGCCAGCGTTGCCTTCCAGTTTGCTGTTTTGCCTCTGTATTTCTGGGCACTGGGAATAGAAGCTGTGCTGGAGGACAGAGATAATTTTCAGTCAACAAATGAAGTGTTAAATGTTGTTTGGGCAGTTCTGCCAAAGCAGTAAGAATTGACTCAGAAGTCAGCACAACTGTTAGGAAAGGTCAGCAGGGTAACCGGGCACACGAGAGACACCCACAGCTTAGTCACGGCCAGGGCCCCATCATTGGCAGTTAGAGCATATGGTGGGGGAGATAACCTATTCACAGTACCTTCCAGTGGGAACAGATGTCCAGGGTAGAGGTTGGCCAGCAGCAATGTCACTGAGGGAGCCTTTAGAAAAGGCTGTACTGACAGGCTGGCATTAGTGGCAAGTACTGAGTTCTGTGTGGAAATGGTGAGGATGCTTGGTACTTGTGCTTGACTTGGTATTTCTTTCTTGTAATAAGGAGGACAAGAAGAGTGGGGCTCTGCTGACCCAGAACCAGGGATGGGACTGCTGAAAGGATGATCTCAGCATGACCTCCGCAGTGCTTCAGGCTGTATCAAATGTCTCACTTACAGAGCAAGAATAAGCCTTGCTTGTGGGAGGTGCCTGAGCTGTCGCTGGTGGGGCTTGTGGCTTGTTTTGTGTGGGCCACTGAACTGTGTGGGTACCTGTCCTACTGCTTGCCTGTATGCTGTGGCCATGCTGCATTGTGTGCATGCCCTGTGTGTGTTGCTGCCCATGCACTGCCCTTCCTACAGTGGACCAGTGGTGTAAAAGTGTTCTGCAAGTGACCAATGGGTCGAGGGTGGTATCATGACATGAGCCCACGGGAGCAGCGTGGTGGTGTGATAGTGCCCCTCCTACCTTGCTTCCTCAGCTACATCTCACCACAGCCTTTGGGAGGTTGACCAGAAGCATGTCATTTTTCAAGAAGCCCATTTAGAGCAGAGTTTGAGCCGTTTCTGTCCCTGATGATCCTCCCTCAAGGTGTCTGCTGTGCTTGGGGCCATCAGTTCGTGATAGAGCCACTGTGATTTGCAGTACTCTCTGTACCTCTCCAGACAGAGAGGGACATGTACTGCCATCCAGGGCAGAAGGTGTGATTAGCTTCTTTAGTTGTTGGAGATAAAAAGCCCTGTGCACTTGGGAGATGCTCCTGTATTAGTAGAAGGCAGCCAAATACTTTATGATGGCAAACTGAGATGCCTGTTTTTGTAAGCAACTGCTGTCAGAAGACCTACAGCAAATATTGAAGAAGATTTGAGGAAGTGTCCTAAAGCAGATGATGAAGCGTGGGAAGGTTGCCACAGGGTGGGATGCAAATACAGATGTTTCCTGAGTCTCAGCTCAGGGTGTTTGCCAGACTGGGTACAAGTATGAAAACAGGAAGGATTACTCTTGTGAATGCCTGACAAGGAAAGATATCCTAAAGGAAATGCAATTTAACATCAGCTCGGCAGGTTGACCTTAGAGGTGGTCATGCCACAGATTACCAAGGAAGAACTGGGTAGATCTGATTTTAAAAAAAGAAAGAAATTTAAATATTTGGCATAGCCAGGCAAGATAGGTCCAGAATTTAAAAGCAAATAACAGATTTTCCAAAAAATCTACCAAATACCAAACTGTAGAGAGCTGATTCTGGTTTATAAGAAAGATTCAAGACCTCCCCTTTCCGTGTGGTGCTAGACAAGGAATACAAACAAAAAATGTACAGGAGGAAAAGTGTTTTAAGTTGAACTACATAAAATCACTACATTCATAGTTTTTTAAATGGTGACTGAATACTTGTAACAAAGATATTCTTAAAGCTTCCTACAGAGAAAAGCCCAGGGCTAGATGGCTTTACTGGTAAATCCTGTTAAACGCATGAAGAAGAATGATACTTCCTGACTCATCTGTGAGGCCAGTATCACCAGAGAGCCTCAGACCAGCAGTCTTCATTTTGCTGCAGGTGTGTGAGCTTTTGTCCAGACTCAGTTCTCTTGCATCCATCTCCATGTCTACTCTTGCCAGGGCACAGTTTTGATTGTTGTAGCTTTATAAGAAGTTTGGAAATCAGGAAATGTGCGCCCTACAACTTTGCACATTTTCAGGATCGTTTTTCCTTATGAATAATTATGGATGCTCAAGTTCTCAGTAAGATATTGGCAAATGAACCCCAGCAATGTATGAAAGGAAGTGCAAATGACTGTGGGTCACTTGAAGCATTCAGTGACTCCTCCATGTGAATACCAAAGAAGGACAAAAAGCACAGATGCAGAAAAAGCCCTTAGGGGCTGGGGATATAGCTCAGTTGGTAGAGTGCTCTCTACCCTGGGTTCAATTCCCAGCACCAGAAAAAAAAAAAGAAAAGAAAAAGCCCTTGACAAAGTTCAACCTTTTTCATCATCAAACTAGGACTAGAAGGGAACTTCCTCAACCTGATAAATGACCTCTTTAAAAGCCACACTAATGTCGGACCTATTGCTGGAAGCCTTTCTCTGAAGTCAGCAACAAGACAGCAATGCCAGTTCTCCCCATTTAAATCTGACACTTCTGGAGGTCCTAACCAGGGTAGGTAGGCAAGAAAAATAAATAAAAGGCATTCAGAGTGGAACGAAGGTTTATTTGCGGATGCCATGGTCTTGTCCTGTCTAACTAACTGTTTACGGAACACAGAGGAAACACTTGCAAATCATTTATCTGGTAAGGGTCTAGTATCTACGATATTAGAAGAACTCGTATAGTTCAGTTACGAAAGGCAGATAATGTGACTTAAAAATGAAGGCTAAGTAGATGTTCTCCAGAGAAGATGTACAGATGGCCAGTAACCACAGGAGAAGATACTGAGCATCATTAGTCCTTCAGAAAATGCCAGATGAAGCTACAGAGAGGTTCCAGTTTATCCTCACTAGAATGGCTGCAGTGAAAAGGATGGCTAGTGACCAGTACTGAGCACGGAGGAATCCAGGTACTCTGTTCTGCTGGTGGGAACATGCAGTGGTGCGGCCACTTTGGCACGGGGCCTGGCTGTTTGACAGGAAGTCATATACAGAGTTACTGTCCATTGCCTGGGTATACCCCCAAGAGGAGGGAGAACATCCTCACAAAACCTTGTAAGAGAGCACTGATGTCCTCAAAATAGCTTAAGGAGCAGCAGCCAGATTGTCAGCTTAGGCTTGCAGGGAGCTCTGATCAGCCATGGAAGAGTTACAGAGCTGCCTCGTTGATGAGCGTCAGCCATGTTCTGTGAAGTGGAGGGAGCCAGACATACATGTCTCTGGAAACTCCCGAACACAGATCCACAGATGGGTCAGGTGAATGGCTGCTTGCCCAGCCATTCACTGGTCTAGGAAGGACTTCAGTGGCATGGGAGTTGTCTGTTGTTGAGAAGAATATCTTCTCAAAGGAGTTGGCCAAGAAGTTATACAACCTTGCTATCACACTGAAAGCTGTTGACCCTTTAAAAGGGTGAATTGTGTAGTTGTGAATTGTGTCCATGAGAACAGTGTCACATTGATGTTTTGCGTGGCTCAGCCCTTCTGAGGAGTGCACAGGCATGGTTCTGGTGGGCACCTGTGGCATGTGGCCCTGCACACAGAGTGGTCTTCAGGGAGATCCGTGGAACAGCAGGGTCAAGGATGAGGCATAGTTGTCACCTCCAGTAGGAGGATCTGAGGCCTGGGTTCCATGATTCCCACCAGGGCAGAAGCGTGAGCTTCCCTGTGGCAGCAGAGCTTGTGAACTGTTGCTGGTCCAAATGGCTGTGTGCTGAGTTAAATATACCCTGGTCTTTAAAGGAAAAAATAATGCAAAGTGTCTAACAGTTATTAATTGTGTGTTCAAGTGAAAATATTTGGAAATTAGATAATTTCTTGTGGTGGTGGTGGCGGGGATTAACACAGGTTCTCACACATGCTAGGCAAGTGATCTACCACTGAGTTACGTCCCCAGCTCAAATGAAAATCTTTGGGATGTATTGAGTTAAGTAAAAATATATTAAAACAGATTTCATATTTAGTTTTGTTTTTGTTTTTTGCAGTCCTGGAGATGGAACCCAGGGCCTCTTGCACATGCTAGGGAGGCCCCATACTTAGCCCTCGTGATTTCTTTTATTTCTTTTTTGAGACATGGTTTCCCCGGGTAGGCCTTGAACTTGCTATCCTGCTGCCTTAGCCTTCTGTCAGCTGGGATTACAGGTGTGCACAACTGTGCCTGGCTTATTTTACTTATTATTGTGGCTACTAGAAATTAGAAATTGTGTGTGCGACTCACATTGTAGCTTTACCAGGTGGTGCTGACTGTGCTCTGTTTACCTTGCACCTACCCCCATGCTAGGGCTTGAACCAGGACCTGGAGCGTGCCAGGCAGGCACCCTCCACCGCCCCCTTGGTGTTTGTGTTCTGAAGTTTCTCTTCCTGCTTGGTCTGTATTCATGATGAGAGTTAAGCTGTGGTAATCCTCACCATCTTACTTTGTTTTCTTATTTTCTATACACTTATCTCTTTTTATTTCTTCCCTTTGTTGGGTTGATAGGTTTTCTTTGTTCTGTTTAATCTCCTTTTGTGGTTCAGCCCATTCATAGCCAGGCCCCCCTTCATGACAAATCAAGAAAGTCTCCACGCATGGCCACATGCATCCTGGCCAGGGAGTGCCTTCGTGGAGAGCCTCTACTTTGGGCAGTTCTGCCCACGTGGAGGAGTCCACGCGTGCACCTTGTACCATTGTCTGCATGCTGCGCTTGGTGCTGTGTGCCCAGCAGTCCTTCACCCTTTCCCTTGCTGGTCCGGTTTCTTTGTAGCGGGCATCCCTGCTGATGAACATCCAGACCACACAGGTCTCTATGTGGCTGTGTTTGTTTCTCTAGGAGTGGGACTGCTGCATCATCTGGTAGGTGGTCTGCCTACCAGAAACTGCTGGTACCAGGCCAGGTGTTCCTCAGTGTCACTAGCCTATTCAAAATGTTCTTCTGATAACCAGGGTTCTCCAGAGAAATAGGACTAACAGGATATATGTGTGTTTGTGTGTATAAGATGACGTAAAACCAGGAATTGGCTTATGTGATTGTGGAGGCTGGGAAACCCCAAGATCTGCAGTCAGCAGGCTGGAGACCAGTAGAGGCTGGGGTAGTTGTTTTCTAGTGAAAAGCCTGAGAAGCAGGAGAGCGGGCAGTGAAGTTCTAGTCCAGCAGCAGGCAGGCTTGAGACCCAAGAACCAGTGTTTCCCTCCAAGTCCAAAGCTAGAAAAAGCCGAGGTCCCACCTGGGCGCCCATCGACCCCCCTGCTGTGGTGTCCTTCACGCTGTCCTGATGGTGGTGGTGCTGTTGGCCATCCTGTGAGCTGCCAGCCCTTCGTCTTTTGTGGACATTTCTGTTGTGCTCTTCAGCTGTCAGGAGAACGGGTTGTCGTGCTGGTGTTGAGCTGTGGGAGTCCCGCAGCCTCCGAAGGGTGTCTCCCCTGCATCCTTTTAGGCTGGGCCTTGTTTTCATCTCCTTAGACTGTTTTCAGAGTTGTTTTTCTTTTTTTTTTTTTTTTAATATTTTTTTTTAGTCATAGGTTGATGCTGAGAGCCACAGCCCAGTCGGAATGACGCTTGGCATTTTTGCCAGAAGAGAGTGGTTGAGAGGTGACTCCAGTGAGCCATTGAGATGATGATGGTTATGTGAAGCTGTGTATTCAATTGTATATTAGACCCTTCCCCCGTTGGATGGGGAAGTTCTGGAGGACGGATAGATATCTGGTTGGAGGTGTTCCTGGAAGGGTGCTGAGGGTGGTGTTAGCGGGAGTTCGGGCAATAAAGGAGTTCCTGTTTTGAACCTACAAGTGCCTCGTGGCGGCGGCTCGGTTATTTTGTGCCCAGCCAGACTGCGGCAGGTGGACACAATGCTTTTATTTTTATTTATTTATTTTTATGTAGTGCTGAGGATTGAACCCAGTGCCTCACCTGCACTAGGCGAGCGCTCTACCACTGAGCCACAACCCCAGCCCGATTGATTTTCTTTCCCAATGTTTTTTGTTAACTTCTAGGAACCTTTGCCCATCTCAAGGTCTTAATATCCTTGTCTGTTCTCTAGGAAGTTTTACAGTGTCAGCATGTATGCTTGGGTCCCTGATTCATTTCAGGTTAAGTTTGCAGATGACATGAGGTGCTGGTTGAATTCACCATTCCCATGTGGATTTCCAATCCTGGCAGTCAAAGTTCTCCCCGCTCGGCCCCTTGGTGAGACATACATGGATGTGTGTGGGTCCACTTTTGGGTTCTCCATTCTCCCTTGATCTCTACGTCCACTCCGAGACCAGTGCCGTACTTGCTGGATCATGTCGTTTTATAGTCTCAAAATCAAGTACCGGGGCTGGGGATGTGGCTCAAGCGGTAGCGCGCTCGCCTGGCATGCGTGCGGCCTGGGTTCGATCCTCAGCACCACATACAAACAAAGATGTTGTGTCCACCGAGAACTAAATAAATAAATAAATAAATATTGGGAAAAAAAATCAAGTACCATTGAAGTCATTAGGACTTTTTCTTATTGTGGTAAAAGCACACAAGGTAGAACTTAACCATCTTGGCCCTTTCCAGGGTATAGTAGTGTGACTCTGTGTCCCTCCTGTGCAGCAGGTCTCTGGAACTTGTCATCTTGTGAAACTGAAATAGTTGCTGAAGGTGACTCCCTCCCCCCCACCCCGAGCCCTTGGCACCCACTGTTTTGCTGTGGGGCTTAAGAGTGATTGCTTTAGATAGCTCACGTAGGTTGAATCCTGCACTGGGGTGACGTTCTCAAGGTTCATCATATTGGGCCACAGAGAGGCTGGGGGACAGTCTGTTGCGTGCATGTGCCCAAGTGCTCTTCATCGCTGGCCTGCTCCTGGGTGCTGGGCTGCTTCTAGTCTAGGCTGCTGGAATGCCACTGCTGCTCATGTGGCATCATGCCTCTCTTGGACATCCTGCTCTGGGTTCATCTGAGTGTGCCCCGGAAGTGGGCGTGGGCATCACAGCTCAGCTCTGCAGTGCATGCTGTTGCAGTCGCGCACCTTGCATGTTCCCCACAGCTCTGCCAGGAGTTACAGTTTCTCCACGTGCTCGCTGACACATTCTTGGTGTTTTTCTGAACCATCTGAACAGGCAGGTGAGGACGCCTTGTTATGGTTTTGATGTGCAGGTCCCTGGTGACTGTCGTGTGCAGCATCTCTCCATGTGCTTGTTTGTTATCTTCAGAGAAGGTCTCCTCATGGTTTCCACTGGATGGCCTTTCATTTCCGAGTTCTAGGTATTGTACGGTGCGGTGACCTGCAAGTGCTGGCTCCTGGCCTTCAGGCTGCCTCTTGCTCTGTAGGTTGCTTCCTGCTCTACAGAAGGTATAAGTTTGGTGTGACCTCATTTGCCCATTTTGTTGTTAGGAGTGTGTTTTTAATGTTCTGTCTCATTTACCCTGGTTCTTCCTTAGGGTCGATTGAATTTGTGGCCATTTTACCCATCTTCACTTAGTTGAACTATATCTTGCTTTGGTCTCTTTTGTCTCACATTCTTTTCTTGTATCTTTTGTTGCCCTTCTCCTAGACTTGCCATTTTGCTTGAGAGCTGACTCTGAGCTTTTTTCCTCCCAGAAAGAACTTGTGCTTGCTATCCTTCTAGTCCTTGTGTATCTGAGAGTGTCTTCCTTTGCCCTCGTTCTTGAATTAAAATTGGGCTTAGGTTATTCTTGAGCATCCGAGCTCTATTGTTCACTATCAGATGCCCTTTGGGCAGGAGCCTGTGAAGGAGCTGTTGGCACTAACAGCCAGGACACCCTAGGACAGCTTGGGGAGAGTTGGCACAACGTGGAAGGTGTCCATCCCTCTTTCCTGGGATTAAGTTGAGGAGGGAAGGCTATGCTCAGGACTGCCCTGGTTCCATGGAGGGGTGGATGTAGGGAGGACACTCGCATGGGAAGCTTGTTCCCTGGCTTGGTAGGTGCACACGTGATGTGATGCGAGTTCTGAGAGCCTCAGTGTGAGTGGGCAGGGGTTCAGCATTCGTCCTGCATCCCCGATCTCAGTTGGATACCTCTCAGTTGGATACCATAGGCTCCAGGCACCCAGCCAGGGGCGTGAGGGGAGAGGCATGGCCTTTTTGCCAGGTTGGGGCCAGCGAGAAAGGTGGAAGTGGGCAGCTCAGGTGGGGGCCTTACTGAAGAGCCTGAGAGATATGGTTGGGCATGGCCCTGAGAGCGAAGGGCAGGGAGGTTGAGTCATTCCCTGGGAGGAGTGGCTGCAGGAAGTCCAAGCTGGGTCATTTTGAGGTCAGGGTCAGGATTAGAGGCTGGGCTGCCCAGAGTGATTAGGGCTTAGTTTGGGGCCCAAGACAGCAAGAAGTCAACTGTGAGCATTTAGGACCTGTCATGGCAGTTGGCAGGTCATGAATGTCTGTGCTGGGTGTCTGCCTGAGTGGCACAGTGGGCCACTGGCCATGCGGGCTATGTACTGTTCTCTGAAGGTGTACCAGATCCTGAATTGGTTTCTTTCATTAAAAAAAAACTGAAAATACAAACAAAACAAAACAAAACAAAACAAAAAAAAAACAGGTAACTTGGACTGTGACCTTGCAGTATCACTTGCTGGGACTTGATACTGGTGAGTGTCAGGGCATTGCCTGTCTCCTTTTTGGATAAAAGTTAAAAATGAACATGCCACACTTGCAGAACTTGCTTTGCCGTTGGCTCTGTGGATTGAGCTTCTCTCTCAAAATGTGGGGCTGCTCAGATGTGTTAGTGTCAGATGTGTTAGTGTCAGATGTGTTAGTGTCAGATGTGTTAGTGTCAGCTGTGCTCCGATCCAGGGGGTCGGGGAGGGTGCAAGTCGAGCCAGTCCTGTGGAAACCCACTGCTGGGTTTTGTTCCTCTCCCAGTGGGTGTGTCAGGGTGACTCTCCGGCCTCACAGTTGAGACCTGCATACGTCACCTGGCGCGTGCTTGGATCAAGCAGTGGGTGCAATTTTTAGTTACTTTTTTGGTTTATTTTTATTGAAATATATTTTAATGACTGAATCTGATTATAAAAACCTTGGGGGTTTTGTTTATTGCGTATGTTGGGATTGACTTCAGTTCATTTTTTAGTCATTCATTGCTACTGTGCTTGGTGAAGGCGTGAGTCCAGGTAAATGGGGAGCAGCCCGCGGTCTTCCCCATAGATGTCTTGCAAGGATGGTTTGGGTGCTGGGGGAGGTGGGAGGGAACGTGCTGGGGGAGCCCTTTAGTGCTCCATGTCCCTGCCTGGTCTGAACCTTGTCTGCCAGTGGGGAGCACCAAGGCCAGTGGAGTTTGCTGGGTCTTGCTTGGAGCTCTCCTCTTCAGAGCAGTGAGTGGGCTTCTTTCCTGTACTTGGACGAATTCCCAGAGCCTGTCAGGACGTTTGAGCCCGAGTTCTGTCCCACCAACCCCAAGTGCAGCTTTTTCCTCTCATGGGCTCTTATCTTTTCCAGAGGGATCCTGCCGTTTTGCCTTGACCTTATTTCAGACTTTTTATTTTGTAGCAGTGTAGGCTTACACAGAGGAATTGCGGAGAAAACATGGAGAGACCATTGCAGAGTGTGTCTCCTGATGACCACGTCCTGTGTTGCCCTGGTGCCTTGTGCGTCTGACAGGAGCCTCTGTCCGTGGCCCAGGTGTGGCTTGATGCTTTGCCCAATCTGTGTATGGTATAGGCATGGTGGAGGGGCAGCAGGCAGCTGGGGCTGTCCAGAGGGTGACTGTGGGGAACTGCAGGTGCTGTAGAATCTGTGTTAAGGGTGACTCTGTCTCGTAATCTAATTGCAGAGAGTTCCTTGTGTTGCCATACTAGGTGGTGGTATGGTTGAGTACTAAGATATGTGCTCTGCCCCCCAGGATTCTGCCTCCTGGCAGGACATACCCACATAGAATGGCACATTGGAGAGTTCTACTAGAGAAAAGGGGCCAGGTGCTGGGTTGGTGGGGGCAGAGAGTGCCCAGGGGGCCTTGCTTTTATGCTTTGTTGCTTTCATTCATTGTCAGATACTTGCTAAGAGCCTGCTGTATGCCAGGTACCAGGCTAAATTGCTGTCTGGTGGGACTTCATCATTCACTGGATATAGACTGGAAAGAAAAGCACCCCCCCACCTTTTTTTGGTAAAGAGGTACTGAATCCTCAGGAGAGGCATCCTTGAAGGCAGGTAGTATGGGGTCCTGAGGGTCTTGCAGAATACCCTGTACAGCTACACTTTCCCTGGGCTGGCCACGCATGAAGAGCAGGGCCTGCAGGGATGGTGCTCTCATGTCCTGCTGCTGCCCTGCTGTGCTGAGAGAGCCCTGCAGCCCTCACCCTTTGACCAGGCTGGCCTCTATCCTTTTCGGTATAGTGAGCATGCTGCAGTTTGGTAGCTTCTCCCCCCCTCTTTCCCAGCTTTTGAGACTAATGTGACCAGCAAGCATGAATTCCAGTGTGGTCCAGGAAGTGATTTCAGCTAACATCACTGGGCCTCCCTGAATGGCTGACAGGGCTCATCTGTTGGTGCTTGTGCCAATAAGACATTAGGCATGACCTCTCGAGAATGTATACCCCCAGCATACTGTTGCTCACAGTGGTCCCTGATGGCCCCAGGGGATGTCTGGGTAGAGGGCATCTGGTAGCGGGAGGCTGAGTAGGGAGTGGTAGTCAGGGCACCAGCACCACAGTAATGGCCTTACCCCCATCCTATGTCCCCACTTTGAGGAAGAAAAGCAGGTCTGGGCAAGTCAGAGGTCTGTCTTCTCCCTGTCTCTGCCATCATCCTGCTGTCCCTGATCGAGGAAGCCAGCCTCTAAGCCAGGGTCATGTCTCCCTCCCTGCACCCCCGCCTTCCTCAGTGGCTTCATTGCAGGGCTTGGTGCCTGCCCGGCACGAGGGCTGGCAGAGCCCCTGACAGTCTTTCCTTCCTCGTGGAATGTGCTTGTGATGGCAGAGTTGGACAGACGGTACACTGAGGTCAGATGGGGCCCTAGCGACAGCATCTACCCTGGGACCCCATTTGGGGCGGAGAAAGGGCATGGTGGCTGGCACCTGATGTTGCTCATGGTGGCAGAGCTGGGAGATGGGAGGGACGACAGGCAGTAGAGTCTTTGTGACTTAAGATTGTTTCCTAAATTTTCTATAAGTAATAGGGTTTTTTATAGCCCGGATGGTGTAAACGTTCCCTTATGGAAATTATTAAATGTGCGTTCGTAATCTCACACGTGTGGACAGCTTCGTGAGCTGTGTGGACCACTCTTTCTGTACCTCCTTGCCTGTGCCGATGGGCCTCCACAGTGGCCGTTCTGCCCGCCAAGCCCTCTCACTGACTGAGAGGAGAGCTCTATCGCTGTTCTCTTTTTGGGTAGTTTCCTTAGCTGTTTGTTTTTCTATGTGAACTTTGGGACTGTTTTGTTAATATATACTAAAAAACTCTTTGGGTATGGTGGCCCATGCCTGTTATACCAGCAACTCGGAGGCTGAGGAAGATGGCAAGTTCGAGGCCAGCCTCAGCAACTTAGCAAGATCTTATCTCAAAATACAAAATATAGAGGGCTGGGATGTAGCTCAGTGGTAAACACTCCTGGGTTCCATCACTGGTACTGCCAGAAAAGGGTTTTTGTGGAACACTGGGCTGCATATTATAGATTCTGGGCAGTGCCTCTTTGTGTTAGACCCCATCCAGGCCCTTTGATGTCCTCCCTCAGAGGGCTTCCACTTTGCCGGGCCTGGTCAAGTTCTGTGTCTCTGAGCTTGCTGGAAAGGAGGCCTGCGTGCTGGGGTATCCCACACCTAGCTAAGATTGGGGCCAGGGATTCTCACTGTCTTTTTTTGTCCAGGTGCCCTATGAAACACTGAATAAACGCTTCCGGGCTGCTCAGAAAAACATCGACCGGGAGACAAGTCACGTCACCATGGTGGTGGCTGAGCTGGAGAAGACCTTAAGTAGCTGCCCAGCGGTGGACTCTGTGGTCAGCCTCCTGGATGGAGTGGTGGAGAAGCTCAGTGTGCTCAAGAGGAAGGTCAGTGTTATTGCCCTCCCAGTGTGACCTCAGATGTGCTGCCCCCTGTGGGGGCTGGGTGTGCTGGCCAGCATCCTGTGGGCAGAGGGGTGAGCTGTGGGAGGAGTGCAGGACACCTGGGCTGAGCAGAGGACTGGGTTGTCTTGGTTGTGGGAGTGTCTCAAGCCCAGGGGTGGGAAGCCAGGCTCGTGGCAGATTGATTGGTTACTTGTAGACTGACCTCAGAACTGCATGTGGGATTTCTTACTGCTGGGACTAGTAGGCCAGGATGTTTGGACTATCCTGCCCACTGAAAAAAAAAACACAGAAAGTGAGGTAAGAGTTTCTAGGACATCTTCCTAAAAATGTCAGAGGGTTCCTTAGGCATAGCAACATCACCAGTTCAAATTGGAGGTGAGGGGGTCAGAGGTGAAGAGACAGGGAACTGCTGCAGCCCTAGCCAGTGGCCCTGGGCTAGGAACACAGGCCTGCTGGAGCTGAGCTGGGCCCAAGGCTCTGTACATCCAGATGAGGCTGCTGCAGGAGTGGACTCATGATAACAGGACATGGCAGCCCAGGTTCAGAACCGGGGGCTGCGGGCGTGGAGCCTTCAATGCAGCATGAGTGGTCCCAGCCACAGAGCCTTCAGGCTCAGGCCTAGGAAAGCAGGCTCTCTTGGGAGAAGGCTGTCGTTCTGACAGCAGGTCGTCCTTAGAATTAATTTTCCAAGTACAGTGTACAACACAAAGGCAGCCAGGAGCAGAGGAGCATCATCGATCAGGGACCAGCAGAAACAACAGCAGTGATCTGCACAGGCTTCAGGTGTGGGGCTATCAGATAGAGGGGAAGGGAGCCCGAATCTGCAGGGATCTGAAAGCATGAGGAGTCATTTGGAGTCTGAAAGAATGGAGTAGATGTCAAGAAAGTAAAAATAGAATAACCAGCTGAGGATGAAGCTCGGTGATCAGCTTTTGCATAGTATGCACAAGGCCCTGGGTTCCATCCCAATAAAGAAAGACGGGTGGGGCGTGTGTGTGTGTGTGTGTGTGTGTGTGTGTGTGTGTGTGTGTACACGTACGATGTATGATGAATGTATATATACACATGTGAATGATGACCAAAATGAAAACTGCAGTGTGTTGACAGTCCCATAGCTGTGAGACAGCTAAAAGAGACTGCTTGGAGATGGTGTAGTGCAGATAGGGAAGAGGAGAGGCATGGAATAGAGGGCAGGTTCCTGGCGGTGGCCAGAGCCAGGGCAGGGAGCGTGGTGAGGGCCAAGAGCTGGGGCGCTGAAGCACCCATCCAGAGTCCTCAACTGCATGCAAAGGAGTAGGCCTGACAGGTAACCCCGTGGTGAAACCAGAGCTTGAGAAGAATCCCAGCTGATGCCAGGGAAGGACTGCACCCAGGGCGCAGCAGGCTGGCAGTCTGCTCTCTGCAGCATCAGGGAGCCAGAAAGCCCTGTGCCTGCTGAAGGGAGTAACTGGGAGGCCTGGAACCGCGCCATCCAGCGCCCAGCTCCTGGTTGTACTGGGTGCTGGACGGCACACGTGGCGGGGGCAGCCCTGTTGGACAGTGCAGGTCAAAAGCATTTCCATCCGATATTAATTTTGAACAAAGCTGACTTTAAGAAATAGTATAAAAGTTTTGAAAAGTAACTTGATAATGACAGTTTAATCAGGAAGGCATAATAAATCTCAAAAGGTACAGATCTGCAGCATAGTTTCAGAACATACATATATTCAAAAACAACACAGCTGGAAGAAGTGGTAGACTGTGACCCGTCTCTGTCAGCGAGTCCTAGAGGAAGCACAGACTTGCCTCAGGGACAGAGGTTCTGGTTCCTTTGTTTCTGCCTAGGATCCAATAATGTCCCCAGCTTGGCTTCTGCTTTCCCGCTTGTCTTTTTGGAGCCCTGGGGCATGGTGCCTGCATCCCCATGGGCAGGCCCCATCGCCTCCCGCCCTGAGCGTGTCTCTGTGTGTGCTCAGGCGGTGGAGTCCATCCAGGCTGAGGATGAGAGCGCCAAGCTGTGCAAGCGCAGGATCGAGCATCTCAAGGAGCACAGCAGTGACCAGCCTGCTGCGGCCAGCATGTGGAAGAGGAAGCGCATGGACCGCATGATGGTGGAGCACCTCCTACGCTGCGGCTATTATAGCACGGCCGTGAAGCTGGCACGCCAGAGCGGCATCGAGGTGGGCTGGGCTGCGTGCTGCATCTGCTCACGGGAACACATCTGGCTGGGGAAGCCAGGGTTTGAGAACAGTGACCCTGTGCTTCTTGTTGTCCTGGGTAGTTGACCACATTCAAATGGGGAAACATGGAAAGGGACTTGGCCCACCTGGTACTTCACTTCCCCACCTTCCCGTCAAGGCCCGTTCCTGTTGCCACATTGTGAGCGCTTTGGGCTTACCTTGAGTGGAGCATGTTTCCCAGGAGTGTGGCTTCACTGGTTCCCATGTTGAGGTGCAGGACAAGTCGCTCCTGCCTGTGGAGCACTTTCACACCAAGGGCTTTTGGTAGAAGGATGCATCATGGTGCTGGAGGCCTCCCTGACACTGGGCAGAGGCAGAACCCTGCTACCTCTGCTACCCTCAACTGGTCTTCACAGGTCCATAGGTGCAGGGGGCCCCCCCTGCTGTCAAGCATCCATCCATGTTGTGGGGTCTATGGCTCTCAGACATGACATAGCATGTGCTCTACCTGCACTAAATTCCAGCATCCAGAAGCTGTGGAGGCAGGACCCCTGTGCAGGACAGAGCACAGTGAGCCTTCGTGGGCCTAGACCCAGGCCTGGCCTCCCCAGTCCTCTGCCAACCCAGTGACCTCTCCTGGCACCAGCCACACTCTGCCCTCATCTCAGGCCTCTGGGGGCCTTCCTTTCTCTGCCCTTCCATCAGACCTACTGATCCTTTCCTGTGGTACCACTTGGCTCCCACCTGTACCTGTGTGATACCCACCAGAGCATGACAGCCATAGCCTTGGCAGCACCACCCATGGCATGAGACTGGCCACTCCCAGCCCAAGAATGGCCTCGGTGCCGTGCCCATCCTGTGCATCTATCTGCTCAGCAGTGCTCTCTTTACCCTGTCTTCATTGGACTGCCCTCTGAGAACAGTGCACTGGATCCTGCTTCTCATGCTCTGCTGCCCACTGCTCCAGCTCTCCCCACTCTTCCTGAACTCTGAGATTGCTGTGGCCCTGTTCAGGCCTCTTGGATGGCAGCTCCCTAGAACACCCTCCCTGGCTACTTAGGGAGAATGGTGCCATGCTTTGTGCCCTCTCCTAGCTTCTTTGTTGAACTTTCCTGCCTGTATTTGTGTATCTGTCTCGTGGCAGAAGGGAGGGCAATGTGTGGGCACATGCTGTTAAGTGAGTGGAATGCACGAGGGAGCCCCTGTCCAGTTCTGTGTGGGCTTGGCTTTGCTGTTCTTGGCTGCCCTGTAGGGTGTGGCATTGCCATTGATGCACAGATTGATATGTGCATTAGTGAGCTGCATGAAGTCCCCAGCCAGTAACCAAGGCTGGGCTCTTGGTGCCCTGCAGCCTCATGGTCCAGCCTCAGGCAGCTGTGGGACCTTAGGAGCAGACTTCGTTTCTGTTGCCAGCTCCCCGAGGCTCCAGTGTGTGTGCCTGATGGCTCCTGCCCTGCCTGGGTCATCCCCCTTCCTGCCTCTCTTTTTTTCTTTCCACTGGATGCAGTGGATGGGCACCTCTTGTTTACGCTCCATTCTTGACAGAGGGGCCACCACGTCCCTGCCCTGGTGCCCAATGGTCCCTTGTGCCTGTCCACCCTCCCTTGCTGGCTGGCACATCTCCATGTGGGCGGCCACTCAGTGCTCCCAGATGTTGGCTTTTGTGGCTATGTTTACCTTGGAGTGGCTGGTGCAGTGCAAGCTGCAGGCGCCTCCTTTCCCCAAGGGTGCTCTGACGGGGGAGAAGCGTGACCTGAAAGGAGGGTGCAGAATCGACACAAGGCAGGGCACTCGGGGAGCATCAAGGAGGGGACAGCTGACAATTCTAAGAAGGTTGTTGGGGTTGGCTTCCCTGGGATGAGGCATGGGATGAGACCAAAAGGGACATGGTGGTGAGGAGCCATCTTGTGCTAGGGGACAGGGTGAGGGCAGAACCACACACCAAGGCCCAGATTCCATGTCTAGAAAGGCTGGGCAGGACCTGGCCTGGCCTTACTGTCCAGCTGCTGAGTTTGGATCCATGTTCAGGGCCACATGCCAGGTTCCAGCCCCGCCCTGTCAGGCCTGTGTTCTGCCCACCAGAAGCAGCCCTGGGTTCTGTCTGTATGAGGGCAGAAAGGGCCTCTGGCCTCACTGTTCCTAACATGTCAGCCAGCCACACAGCCCCCTTCCTTGCTCCTCCTTCACTCCCAAGCCTGGTGATCAGGAGGTAGGGTTGTGGGAGCTCATTGGGACCCATATGGCTCCCCCTTAGACTGTGTGAAGTTGGGAATGCTGTCCATGAGGCTTCTGAGGAATGTCTGGGTGTCCCAGGAGTTGCTAAGGACCGTGGGATAGGACTTTCGTAGTGGAGACACCTGACTCCACCGTCAGCCTGATTGTGCCTGGTGAGGCCAGAGGAGGGCAAGCACTGGTCAGCAATCTTGAAAGAACTGGCCCCGAGCACCCAGCCAGCACTTGGCACACAGGGCATCATGATGCTGAGCCTATGTACTGGCTTAGTGTTTCTCTTGCTGGTTTTCTTATAAGTAATTGGTTTTAACTTCCACCTTACGCTTCTGAGTATGCATTAGTCACTGTTGATCTTGAAATCAGAAAAGTGCTAGTCTGACTTCCACTGTCTGACTTTGACTGCTTCTGCGTAAAAGCCTGTATCTCCCGCTGCCTTTTCCACACGGGCTCTTCATGCTCTGCACAGCCACGCCTTCTGGAAGGAGCTGCCAGCAGCTTTGGGCTCCTTCTTCTACTTCGTTGTGACCATGTGCACAGGAGAGCTGCCCTGGGGTGTGATCCCAGTGGGATACTGGCCACAGGATATGAGCCACTGTGTGGCTTATCCAGGGCCCTAAAGGGATACTCTGCTGGGCATGCTGTTCCTGGTCAACAAGCTGATTATTATTCATGATTTTGCGTAAGTCCTTTCTAGGTATATGAGAAATTCAGCTTTTGAAATTCCCATGCTCTTCATATAGCTTCCCTTTTTTGTGATGTGCACATATCTCCTCATCTCAGTCACTTGATCTTGCTGGTCTTACTTGGTCCCTTCACTGCTGGGGGTCCCTGGCCCTGTGAGAGTCCTCCAGAGTTCAGCACATGTGGCTGTTACTTGGCTCTTCCCAAAGGGCACAGGCTTTGTGAAGGAGGGTCGGGAAGCTCTTCATCACCCCTGTTGTACCTTCTACACAATACCAAATTCCCAAAACAAAGCAGGCAGTGAGAGTGGGTGGCTGGGGCTTCAGTCTTCCTGTGAAGGGCTGGGATGGGGTGGAGCTGCGGCTCTTGCCTGTACACCCACCAGGGTCAGGCAAACACCTCAGCATTGTGCAGCTGACCGTCCTGGGCTTCTGCTTGCTGTAGCTGTTGCTGGTGTGTACCTGTGGCCAGGACTGGCTCATCTCATATTTCTGTCTGGGGCTGCAGAGAAACCCCCACATCCTTGGCCCATTCTGGCAGGTGTGACCTCTGCCTCCCATGCTTGACTCTGTTGCTCTTTCCTGCTGGGGTCTGGGTTTCAGTTCTGCTCAACACAGTAGGGAGTGCTGTTTCCATCTCCTTGACGAGGAGATTCTGGCTATAGAAGGTAGAGTTCTCCATTTGGGACTACACATTGTACTGTGGGGCCATGGGACCACGTAACCTAATGCAGCAGACCATGGGGAGGTGCCCTGTGCTGGGGGGTTCATGACAGGGCTGGTCCTGTGTGGGGGCTGTGGGCGCATACCCTGTGCTGGGGAGCCATGGGAGGGATCCCCTGTGCTGGAGTCTTTGGGGTGTGTACCTTGTGCTGGGGACTGCCCTGGGGCAGGAAAGATGGTTGCTTGTCCATGTGTACCTTGGTTGTTGGGTTTCCTGCTGGCCCCTGTCCATAATGACAGGCAGGGGCCTGGTCCTCTAATCAGCAGGCATCTGCTGCTTGTGAGCTTCCCAGTCCTCAGGAGCCTTTCCTGCTCCCTGATGTTGCTCCCTGGGTGTCTACAGGTGTGGTCTGGGGCTATGCTTTGGTAGGAGGCTGGGTTGGGAGGGCCAGGGCTGGATGTCCCTGCTTATGGGTCACAGGTGCAAAAGGGCCCCTGAGCCAGTGTGTTCTGACTCAAGTTGCCCCTTCCCCCAAGGACCTGGTGAACATCGAGATGTTCCTGACGGCCAAAGAAGTAGAGGAGTCCCTGGAGAGGCGGGAAACGGCCACGTGCCTGGCCTGGTGCCATGACAACAAGTCCCGGCTCCGGAAGATGAAGGTGTGCGGGGCTCCCTGGGGCCGCCTGGGTGGGGGTGTGGTGAGGGAAGCTGCACCACCTGCCTTTAACCACACGCCTACACCTGTCAGTTCTGGTTTGTAAGGTGGGTTATTGGTGTGGGTTTTGGGGTTTGGTGGTTTTGGGCGCAACCCTGAGGAGTGGCCTCCTGTGTTGGGGTTGGGACATCGTCCTGACATGAGGTTCAGGAGGAGTGGGATGTGGAACTCCGTTGCATATGCAGCATGTTAGTGGCCGCCTTGCTTGGGCGTCTGGGCAGGCCCGTGAGCTCCTGGTGCTCATAGATGCAGAGAGCAAGTTCCCTGGCAGGCTGCAGAGCTCGGGCTGTGATCATATACTGAATACACACTTGGTAGATATAGACTACAGAGGCTGCAAAGCGTAAACTGCAGAATTTGAACCCAGCTCACTAAAAGATGCTGTTGTCGTAGGGCTTGCAGAAATGTTTTTAACTTTTATTAACAGCCCCCACCTCTGGCAGAAAAACTGTTTGTTTTCTGTTTTCTAAACTGAGTGCTTCTTTAACCCCACCTGGTTGAGCTTGTCGGGGTGCATGTAGTCACCAGCCGAGAGTGACACTGTCTGCCACTCAGGGCCGCCAAAGTGAGCACGAGGCGAAGACGGGACGAAAGAGTAGAGCCACCAATGGCTCCCCTAAAGAGAGTGAGGATCTTGGTATGGAAACCCTAAAAGGAAAGCCAGACTTGGTATGTAACACTGTGCACCCTATTCAGCTCCACCCCACTCCCCAGACAGCTCTGCTCAGGGCCCTGCCTACCTGAAAGTTGCTGGTTACTTCTGCAAGCCCTGGCACCTGCCAGTCGGCACTGAGAGCATGGCTCTGAGGCTTGTGTGGTCTCCATCCAGCTGTGGGTGGATGTTGCTGTAGGCAGGGTCTGAGAAGTGAGGGGCGCTGCAGGTAGGCTGTCTGGGCAAGAGAGCATGATTCAGTGTCTAGGAGTCTAAGAGGGAACACTGGCCTAGCGCTGACCAGGAGTATGTGGGCAGGCACTGCTGCCCCACTGTGAATGCCTGCTAAACAGAGGATGCCCTCCACTTGCACAGGGAGGGGAGGCAAGCAAGGGAGGAACCTCGTCAGAGGCAGGAGAGTCTAGGTGGGTATGAACCTGGAGACCCAGTTCCACCGAGTTGGAAAGTAACTTTAAATGAGAGGGTGCCAAGTTCGCATCTGTTGAACTAACTTGGACATCCAGACTGCAAGGGACACTGAGGAGCAGAGCATGCTCTGCAGGGCACCCCAGGTCAAGAGAGGCACATGGAAAGGCTGCACGGAGGCCCTAGGCCTGGTGTAGTGTGCACACGGGGCAGTGTTCACACCCGTGTGGCTCCATGGGCTCGTATTGTGCGTGCAGGTCTGGAGACCTTTTTGCTACTGCACGTTTGCACTACCCTGCTAGTAGACTATTTGAAAGTGATCGGGTAGATCAAAGAGCGGTTCTAAATAGGAAAGACAAATTTAAAAGTGTACCTTTTGCAAAGCAGTTACCTGGAGTTTTACCCAAAAAACTGCTTTTGTAAGAGGTCTACAAAGTGACTTATTTTTTTTAGTCAGAGCCTGCTGATGGCCACCTACTGCAGAATCAGTGGTCATTGAGTAGCCCAGGGAGGCAGGAAGGACCCAGGGAAGGTGGAGCCTCTGTAGGGACCCAGAGTCTAACATTGCAAAAGAGCAGAACGCCCACGGCGCCCTGTGGTGAGCTGCCTTTGTCTAGTGGGTCTGTACCGAACCTGCCACTCTCTGCAGAGCTTGCTCCCTTTTGGGAATCAGGGCAGCTTCTGCCTCCAGCCTGGCTGCTCCTCAGTCTGGGTGCAGGGGGAGGAGAGAGGGATGGGGGCAGCCGACCATCTTTGTCCCGCGTCACCTTCTATTCAGAGCTGGTGCAGCTGCTCCTGTATGGTCATGGTGTGTCGCAGTGGCGTCCTGGCAGGGGTCGAACATGCTCTGCAGGTTCAGGCTGGCCCTTGGGACACAGGTGCAGGCTGAGGAGGCCTAGTGGGGAAGTTCATGACATAGAGGAACTCTGGGCCCCAGGTCCAGATGCTTGCCACGTGGAGCTTCTGTCCATGCCATCACGTACTTTGGATGCTGTGGGATCAACGTCCCCTGTGGGTGAGGAGCCCCAGGCACACACACTGACAGTCTCAGGTTCAAGCTACTACTGTTTGTGTAGAAAGATCCACCTATTCCCGAGTTTGCAGAATTTACTTATGCCTGCTGGCCCTACCCCCAGGCACAAGATTTCCAGCTGAAATAGGATTGATATGGCTGGTTTCAAAGCAGCTTTGAGTTTCCATGGTGGCTGTCCCCACTGTGGACTTTGTACCATCCCCCAGTCACTGTGGTGCCTCTAGGCAGACACTTTCGGACCTCACCCCCAACCTCCTTCCCCAACCCTTCCCACCTCTGGGCACAGCACCAACCCAGACCTCTCTCATGGCCTCAGCAAATCCTGGGGCTTCTGCCCTTTGCAGGAACCACCCTTCCACCATCTCCACCTGACCCTGGCTGATGTGGGCGGTAAGGTCATAGCAGGAGCCTCGGCTTCTGCAGGTATGGCACCTCCTGTTCCAGGCGGGACCTTTGCGCTGGCTCACACTTCTTGCTTGGTACACTTTCCTGCATCTGGCCCTGCACCTGTGCATCTTTGCTCAGGTGTTCCTTGGCAGCCCCTACGAGGTTATACCTTGTAGCCCATCCAGCACCCACTTGTTCTCTCATTGTCTCCTCCTGCCTAGTGTCAGAGCCTCTTGACATTGGCTTGTCTGAATTTTTCCAGAATAGCCTTTGGCACAGACTGGAAGTGCACTGAGTCTCAGGCTTGGGGGCAATACGAGAAGATACTGCATGGGGGGAAGAAGGCTTGGGGGTACTCGAGTGCACAAGGTCATTGAGGACACATGGGAATCAGAAAACTCCTCTGCCCTTTGTGGAATGGACAGGTTCCGTGTGGGGCTGCAAGCCTTTCCCCCACACCCAGTGAGCTGGTAATGACTCCTGGCTGCTGCCCACCTTCGTGACAGCTTTTCATGTGAGTCCATTGGGCAACTTGGTCCACATTCACTGCTCCTGCCCACCCGGCACCCCCATGCCAGGCTCCTGGGTGCCTCTTGGTGCCATGGACCCCCCAGGGGAAACATGGCTCCACTCCCACTGAGGCTATATTGGGTGGCCCAGGCTCATGGGCTTGCAGTGCTGTGTGGACCCTGCTGGGAAGTGTCTGTCACAGGGTGAATGAAGCAGCCTCTTTGGCTGCAGCCCTGCCTCTCGGGCCAGTTGGAGGGCCTGCTGGGGACGGGATGCCTGAGCACTGTCCCCAGATGCCTGGCGCTGCGCTGGCACCGGCACCGGCACCGGCACTCCGCTGTCTTAACTTAGTGTCTCTTCTTTGCCCTCAGAGCTGCCTGGAGTTCAGCCTCAGGATCCAGGAGTTCATCGAGCTCGTTCGGCAGAACAAGCGCCTAGATGCTGTAAGGTAGGACTTCAGGCTGCTCCCAGCTTCTCATGTGAGGGCTGCCATGTCCCCTTGCCCCATCCTCAGTCTGGGTGCTAGAGGAGGATGCATGGTGACAGTGGGTCTTGTAGTGTGGTGGCCTGTCGTGTCATGACCATCTACGTGAACCTGTGGTCAGGGCTCTGGGCTCCTATCTTCCCACTTGGAAAGTGCCACCAGCTGCTGGCAGCAGGAATGCCCTGTCAGGATTGGGCCTCCATCAGTTGAAAGTTCATTAGTCTGGGTTGTTCCATACATGGCCATCTGCGAGATGACTGGCAGCAAGAAGAGCACCTTAGGGCTTTCTGTGGGCACAGCTGGGCTTCTTTGTCCCATCTTTGGCTCAAAGACTAAGGGAACCTTGGCTGACTACCTACACAGCCTCACCTGGCAGTCAGGGATGAGGATGGTGTTTTTGCTTATCCTTGGTCAGACGCGAGTGCCCACAGAGAGGTGGCTGAGTGCCAGTTCCCCTTCCTTGCCCCAGACCCGCTCGTCTTCTGTCAGCAGCCTCATGATGTCCTCCTGGCGTCTGACCTGGGTGCTGTTGGCTAGTGTGTGCTGTGCTGGGGGCAAAGGCAGTGGCTGGTCCTTAGTCACCAGGCTTTTCTCACTCTAGCTTTGCTGAGGCTCCTGCCCACTTAAGCCTGGATCTCTGAGCCGGGACGGCAGCACATGGGTGGAGCAGCTGAGCTAGGGCCTGCAGCAAGAGGAGCTGCCGCTGAGCCTGTGCTAAGGAGCACCTGACACACATCTGACTAGCAGGAGAGTTGCCAGGTGTAGGTATAGCAGGAAACCCCTGCCTGTGATAGCTGAGGATTGGTGGTGGCCGGTGTCCACCTTGAGTCCTATGGGTGGGTGGCAGTGAGCCATCCCCAGGGCCTCATTGGGCAAGAACAGAACAGGTGTCGTAGGTCCCATAGAGGGCAGGCTGCCTTGAATCCACATGCCAGTCTCGCTGGCTCCCAGTGTCCATGCCGGGTAGCTGGTGGTAGGACGGGAGAGCCTGGTCTTTATTCCTATTCTGTCCACCGCCAGGCCCACTGAAGGGGAGCCCAGCCACAGCGGTGGGCCTGGGAGTGGTGCTGTATCCCCTCTGCATCCATAGCCCTTGTGCAGTTGGGCCCGCTGGCCTGCTGCTCTGAGGTACTCATATGGTCTGGGGGCAGTGATGGGGCCAGCTGTGGGGGCAGTCCACACGCTCACCCATCCTGCCCCTTTTGGCCCTCATGACCATAGGATGGCATCTGCCCAGCCTGGCCTGCTTCCCTCTTAGGGCCTCAGCCACCACATCAGCCCTGGAGTCAGAACCAGGCTCTCTGTGCTCTCATCACGTACCACTGAGGGTCCTTGAAGAGCATGGCCTGGACTGGGCACCCCTCAGGATCAGGCAGGTGGCAGTGGGGTGGGAGAAGCTCTTAAAGCCTCATGACTTCTGGGGGCAGGGCCCTATCTGCAACAGGCAGGTGGATCCCACTCCTAGGCAGTGCAGGTGCATAGGCAGCGGATGTGGCCCTGGAGTGTAGGTCCTGCTGCAGGGGAATGGGCATCGGCTGTCCTGAGCTCCTGCTCTGTGCCTGGCTGAGGGCAAGCACCTGATGGGTGACCACCAGGCAGCTATGGCCTGAGAGTGTCCTCCATGGACACCTGGGATGTCAGCTGTGTGAGCAGGTAAAGAAAGCTCTCTTTAGGAGTGATACTGCAGGAGCCTTTGTGGGTAGGAGGGCAGGCAAGTGTGCCAGGTAGGGCTGAGAGGGAAGAGAAGGGAGCCTCAGGGCTGGCTTTTCAGAAGGTCTGGCCAGGGTGGTTGGAGGTGGCAGACAGGTACCAACAGGACCTGGGCAGGGTGAGGGTAGATGGGTTTGGCTGAACTTGGAGGGACAGGGTATGAAGCTGAGACTGGATGCATAGGAATGTGAAGCCGGGGCATGTCTTGCTGAGGATCCGAACTGGGCCCTAGTACTGGGCAAGGTGAAGAACTGCGTTCTTCATGCCGTCCTGCAAGCCTAGCCCTGGATGAGGGTGTGGCGAGCAGGGGAAGGTCGGGGTCCTGTCATCTGGCCTATTGCCTGTGAATCTGGGGGCGCCTGCTGGACCAGGCCATGGACCTCTCTGGCTGCTGCCTTGGGCATTGCTAAATGTGGAAGCATGAGCTTCTGGTGGCTAACTTCTAACATTCTTAATTTTTTGTTTTTGTTGAGACAGGGCCTCGCTATGGTGCCTAGGCTGTCCTTGAACTCCTGGGCTCAAGCGATCCTCCAGTCTCAGCCTCCCGAGTAACTGAGAAAACAGGCATGTGCCACTGTACCAAGCAACGTTTTTTATTTTTGGTAAATGAGTAAGCCACATGCATGACCCAGGTGTCTGAGTAACTTGATGAAGGTGGGACTGTGCTGTGTCCACTAAGCCCCCAGGCCTTAAACCTGGCCAGGCCAAGTCAGGTGTTAGTCTTCTGGCTATGTTTGTGTATATGCATCTTTAAAGAGAAATGTGGTGTTGTGTCTTAAGCGGTCTACACTGTGTCTCACACTGGTGGGTTCATTAAGGAGAGTTGGCTCTGTGGTCCTGGAGGTAGGTGTCAGACCTGCCTGTGCACAGCTCTGGGGCCTGGCTGCCTACCAGCCCTCAGTTGTCCTGGAGGGGTGCTGGTCTCGCCACTCTTACCACAGGGTGGACAGCCATGTGGATTCCCATGGGTGTGTCCTGAGCCTGGATTCCTCTGCTCCTCTTGGCTACACTCTCCACACCTAGTGTCCTCTTCTGCCCCTTGGTGCTTCAGCCTCATGGCCACCTTGCTATTCCTCTGGGACTACTTGGCCACCTCCTGTGCCATCTCCAGTCTCCATGTAGAGCCACTCCCCTCTGCAGCTGTCCTGAGTAGGATCTCCCTACCTCCTACCCCCTTCTCAGCCTCCACCCCTTCACACCTTGTTTCTGACAGTACAGGGCTTGGGGACTTGGGGGCATGGGTTGTACTCTCACTGGTCCCTGGGACCACGGGGCTGGTTCCAGGGGAAGAGGACCTGTGAGTGCCGAGGATTCAGTGGTAGACCAAGGGCATGTGTGAGTGTGGGTCCCCTGGACAGCTATAGGGACAGTGAGCACCAGCGGCCTCCACCCTGTGGGAGTTCTTGGGAAGGTTTGTGCACACATGGGCAGAGGGCCTTTGGGGTGAGCAGCTACCCTTGGGTAGCTCAGAGGGGAGTGGCTGGTCCTCCAGCTGTATAACCCTTGAAGGTTAGGCCAGGAGCCCACTGTGTATGTCACTCATGAAGGACCATGGCTGTGTTTGCTTGCACACTTGGGTGGAGAGGCTGGGCTGTGTAGAGCAGGGAGAGTTATGCCAGGAGGCAAGATAGCCTCCCAGCCCTGGGGTGGGCATCCAACGCAGTTAGAGTTGTTTTGGAGGGCTTGGGGCAGCGCTTTTCCAACCCTGGTGAGCCCAGCTTCTGCTTTGCCTGTCCCCCAACAGGCCCTGCCCACCAGAACCTCCAGGGCCAAGGACCGACTCCCTGTGTGCCTTGACCCTGGCATGAGCACTGTGAGTGTGGGCCCTTAAGGATGAAAGTGCACACTGAAATATGCCAAAACATTGTTTTTTAGACATGCAAGAAAGCACTTCAGTCAGGCTGAAGGGAGCCAGCTGGATGAGGTCCGCCAGGTCATGGGCATGCTGGCCTTCCCGCCAGACACACACATCTCCCCTTACAAGGTAATGTCCATTCTCCTATTCTCTGGGTTCCTGTGGGCCTCCGGGGTCAGGGCATCCACATAGGGTGGGTTAGCTGCTGTTCCAGCTCTTGAGGGCCTGTCTGCCAGGTGGTCTGCTGTTGCCCCTCCTGATACAGGATTTGAATGGGAGGTTTTAGGAGCACTTCAGCCTGGCAGATTTGGCCCTGGACCCCCCACCCCCACCCCTTCCCTGCCACTTCTCTTCCATCTCTTCCTGCAGTCCCATGGATGATGCCAGCTTGAGTGGTGTCCTGTGCTTCCTCTGTGGTGTCATGGCCTCTGGGTCTCCAGGTCATGGTGGGCCTGGTGTGGTCTCCCTATCACACCTCCTGGTCCTTCTCCTCTGCCCCAGGTTTGCTGGCAGACCTGCTCACCAGCCCTCTGACAAAGGCTCCTGCTCCCTGTCCTCGTGGTTTCAGTGGGGCCTGGGAGCGGGGGATGTGGTCATGTGCCGACTCCCGCCCCACCCAGGGAGCCTGCTGCTTTCTGGCCTGCTCAGCTGCATGTTGTAGGAATCAGTGGGACACCTTGCTGGCATTAAGTTTCAGTTTCCAGAAAATGACATCAAGTATAGCTCCTTGCTTGTGGATTTTGCAAAATTTGTAAACCTCGATTTGGTCTCTGTTGTAGCCAGTATGTTTGTCCTGCAGGCCCCAGACAGGTGGCATTGCTGTGCCCGAGTGGACCAGCGTAGCTCCTTCTGGGAGGCTGCTGACCTCTTTGTGTCCACGAGGTGGTGAGGTGCTAGGTACTTTCTATGAGATGCCATCTGGTGCTGAGCCCAGAGAGCTCACGTTTCAAGTCCGCATCTTGGGTTTCTCTCACATGGAGAAGTGGGAGAGGGCTGACCCTCTGTGGGTCAGTGTCTGACTTGGCATATGGTTTGCCTATCTCTTCTCCCTTAGGTGGTCTTGCTGTCCGGGCACAGGGGAAGCAGGTCCTGCTGTCCCACCACCTTGAAAACAGGGTTGAACCCCTCCCCTTTAGTGCATACCTGTTAGTGCCCGTCAGAGGAATTTTGCAACATGAGAGAGCAAGACCAGGATCACATGGGAAACCCTTGGCTGGGACAAACTGGCAGTTTAGGGTGCCGTGAACTTCATGGGAGAGCTGAGAACGCTGTGTGTTGGATGCTGTGAGGAAAGGAGCAAAGGGCAGATCAGTCGCTAGACAGGGAGCAAGGCCTCACCTCAGGCAGCAAGCTGCAGGCCTCATCCCGGGGGTCATGCAGTACCTGAAAGAAGGAAGCCTTGCTTAGAAAAGGGCACTGGCCATGAGGCCAGAGGCACAGGTCCTGGGAAGAAGGGCCAGGAGCCATCGTTTCCCAACAAGAACCTTATGGGCTGTTGTTAGAGTTTACGGGGTCCTGCAGTTGGGTGTTAAGCCAGGATCACAGGCACATTAGGTGCTAGTCTCTGCTTAGGAGGGCCATGACTCCTGGCCCCCCCACTGTCCACTGTGGTTAGCTGTCCCTGCTGGGTCTCTTGGGAGGGTCCCAACACTTCCACCTCGTCTCTTCCAGGACCTTCTGGATCCTGCCCGGTGGCGGATGCTGATCCAGCAGTTCCGATATGACAACTACCGTCTGCACCAGCTGGGAAACAACTCAGTGTTCACCCTAACCCTGCAAGCTGGCCTGTCGGCCATTAAGACACCGTATCCTCCCTGTGCTCCTGCTTAGCTGGCTCCTATCCCTGGTTGCATTCTAGCAGGCTGCGCTGTCCCAGAGCTGTGTGTCATGCTCTTGACACTCCTGGGTGGTAGTCGAGAGGGACTCTCTGTACTCAGCCTTGGCCCTGCTAGCACACCTGATGTGGCTCCCAGTCCTCAGAAGAGTCGGTCTGGGCCTGGCCATCCCGGCCCAGGGTCTGGCTTCACTTCTCAGGTTAGCTCAGAGTGGCTGTCCCTGAGGCAGGAAGGCAGCCTCCCCTCTCCAGAGGGCAGAGGCTCTCTGAGCTTCCTCACCTGGATTTGGCAGATCCTGTGCTCCTACCCTTCACGTGACTGGCCCCATCCTGCATGATTGACCCTGTCTAGCATGTGACACTATTCCTAAATGTGACCGATCTGTCCCTTGCATGACTGACCTGTCCATTGTGTAACTGGTTCTGTTCCTCCTGTGACTCTATCCCTCCTGTGACTGACTGACTGGTACCACTGCTGGTGCCTGGCTGAGCTGTGCTGAGACAGAACCCAGGCCTCACCCTGACTGCCTCTGCTGAGCACGGAGAACAGGAGTGTGTTTGCTCATTGTCTTCTCTGAGGTTCCCTGAGAAGGTCACTGTCCTAGGGCTCTTGCCTCTCCTGCCTGTGAGGCGGGGGCTGGACGAGGGCTGGGGACGATGGAGCCAGTGTGGTCTTGCTGCAGGAGAGGCCTGGGGGAGGCGCACTGGTTTCCAATCTCAGGCCAGGCCTCTCCTCTACGTGGCTGCTTTGCCCTCATTTGTTCCCTGTGTGGTGACTGACTGGCCAGGCAAGTGCCCTGAGCTCAGAGCAGTGAGGGCCAGGGGTACCTTCTCACTGCTTGAGCCAGTGTCACCCAGCCCTTCCTTAACACCGTGCACAGGCAGTGCTACAAGGAGGATGGCAGCTCGAAGAGCCCCGACTGCCCCGTGTGCAGCCGGTCCCTCAACAAGCTGGCGCAGCCCCTGCCCATGGCACACTGCGCCAACTCACGCCTGGTCTGCAAAATCTCTGGCGATGTCATGAACGAGAACAACCCACCTATGATGCTGCCCAATGGCTACGTCTACGGCTACAATGTGAGCTGTGGGGCAGGGCGTTGGGCTAGGCTGGGCTGGGCTGGGCTGTGCTGGGCTGGGCTGTGCTGTGCTGTGCTGTGCTGTGCAGGCTGCCTATTGAGCTGCTGGAATTCCCTGGCAGTGTCAGTATGTCTCAGGAGATGATGCTGCAGGCTGAGCTGCATGCTCTGATGGTGTGCTGTGTGGGTTTTTAGTGGAAACCTAATTTATAGTGCATCTTCTTAATTTGTTCCTGATCTTATTTTTCAGTCTCTGCTTTCTATCCGTCAAGATGATAAAGTTGTTTGCCCAAGAACCAAAGAAGTCTTCCACTTCTCACAAGCCGAGAAAGTATACATCATGTAGGCCCTGTGTCGCCAGGTGCACGCTTCGGCTGGGGCTGTGTGGGCAGGGCATGCCCTCCCCATCCCTGGCCCTAGCCTGCCACCGCATTTCTGTTTCTTGCGACCAAAGATCAGTGAGCAACGATAAATACTCTTAGGAAGTGAGGAAGTGAGATTTAATGAGTTCGTACTTGAAAACAGCGTTTGATGGGTAGGATTTTGTAACGTAAGTCGACTATTTGATGCTTCTGCAAAGTACTTGCACCTCTCAAAGGAAACTCTACAGCCTGACCTCAACCCCGAAGAGCTTTAGGACAGCTCACAGGTAGGAATCCTCTCCCGAGTTTCTCAGCTTCCTCTTTTTGCTGAAGAGTCCTGGGGAGCGTAAGGAACAGGCTGGTCCTTCAACACATGTTAGCCATGGCCTGGGTGAGGTGCTGGCATGTGGGCGGCCTGCGGTGACTTGCCATGTGGTGCACGAGGGCCCTTCCTGATGTCACTGGAGCTGCCACCAGAGCACCCTGCAGGCCCTGGGGCCACGTCCTGTGTGCGAGCTTGGGCTCAGCCCCGGTCCTCCGTGCACCGCCTTACTTCCTGCTTCGAGAATGTATTCACGTGGAAATCCACTGGATCGAGTTTCTGCAGAGGCCTTGCTGGATAGTTCTGTAGCCCTGGAGTCTGCATGCTATTCGTTACAGGAGCGGATAGTTCAGCTGAAGCAAGTACTGATGGGTTTTCAGAACACACGAACCATTGTAGTCCACACAGAAACCTGTGGTAGAGGTTTGTATCTAGTGCTTATTTTTGCATGTTGATGTTGATTAGCTAATAAGCTGTAAATGTAAAGCGTGTTAATAAAATGGCTTTCTATTTCTCACTCTGAGAAGTTTCTGAGCCCAGGGGAGTGCTCTGCCCTCCCTGGCTCACTCATTGGGGCTGGGGTTGTGGCTGCTGTCACTGCAGCAAAGGGGGCTCAGCACATCAAGACAGGGGTTTCAAGAAGAGCACAACCATCTTCCCGCCTTGCAGAACCCACCACTAATGAAGGAGGGCTGCCCTGAAGTTGGAGGCCTCAGCTTGGAATCCTGAGGTCACATCTCACTCTTGGCCTGATCATTGCCCTCCTGGGCCAGGGGTGCAGGCTGGTTGGACAGCCAGCTGGGGTTCTGAGAGCAGCTCCTGTCGCCTGTGGCCCTAGTTCCCAGAGTCTTTGGGGCTGCTGTTGGTTGTGGCCAGAGTCTGAGGTTTTGAGCTGTGGTCAGCTGCCCTAACCCTCACAGCTGCTCTGCAGTGCCCCTGCCCTGCTCTGCGGCCAGCCTTGCTTGGCACTTGATCTCTGATGGCTGCCTCAGCCCCTGTACTCCTGTCCTGCCATGCGTCCTCACATACGCCTCCTCCTGTGCCCGCTCCAGTTCGGGCCTTTGTGGAAGTTGATGCCTGCGGTGCCCATTGCTGACCTCTACTCTCTATGGCCACCCAGGGCTCAGCTTTGGGGTCTCCCTGTGACCTGTGCAGGCCAGGTGGTGCCAATCAGCACACTACACCGTGTTGTAGCCCCTGCCTGCTCCACCCACAAGTCCGGCCAGCAAGTGGCAGCAGAACTTCACGTGATGTTCTCTGTGCCCCGCACTCCTGAACACTGTGTGCTCTCCAGAGCAGGGCCTTCCAGGCCTCGCCTCCTGCTCACCACTGGTCCACCACCTGTCTGCTCCTGCCTCTTTCTTACTGATGGACAGCACGGCAGAGAGCACACATCCCACATATAGCCCCTGGACCAATCCAGCTTCCCACTGGTGCTGTGTCCTTTCCCAGTCGACACTTTGGTGACCATTGCCAATCAGTAGCTCAGCTGTTTCTTGAGCACCGTGAGAATAGAACTACACAGCGTGGGCCCATGAGCTCAGCCTCATGCCTGGGTGGGTCGTCCACGTATAGCAAGTCTTCATCTGCCGCTAAGTTGTGGGCCATTGTAGGAGCGAGCACAGTGGCCCATCCTTTCTTCACATTGGTAGTATCTCAGCTGTGAGTGCGCATCCACATCACTTGCTGGATGCACGTTGGACAAAGCTGGAGGGGTCAGGCTGGAAACCCTCCTGCAGTGGTACGGGAGCTCTGCCTGCTCCGTGCCCTCCAGTGCTGGGTGCTGGGAGCCTTTTGTGGTTAGACTGCTGGTTGTGTAGTCTAACTGTGCTGTTTTTAAATAATTTTCTTTGGTTGTAGATGGACACAATATCTTTATTTTTACTTACTTTTTTAACCTGGTGATGAGGATCAAACCCAGGGCCTCATGCATGTGAGGCAAGTGCGCTCTACCACTGAGCTACAACACCAGCCCCTAAATATATAATTTTTTAATAATTATTCTTTAGTTGTAGTTGGACACAATATCCTTAATTAATGAATTTATTTTTATGTGGTGCTGAGGATCAAACCCTTACCTGTGCTTGGCGCGTGCGCTACCGCTGAGCCCCAGCCCCAACCCTAACTCTGCTGTTTTTAAAAATTGGGTTTAAGATGACAGATTAAAGCATACCAGACCTTCAGTGAGAAGAGCTATTTTCCTCTTGTTGCCTCAACGAATGTGTTTCAGTCGTCCTTCTTGATGTGCTGGAGCAGCAGAAGTAATCCACGTTCGCACAGACCACACAGGTCCGTTGTCTTCTTGGTGGACTCAGCTGCAGTGGGCTGGTGGCCATGCCTGTGATCCCAGCCACTCAGGAGGTTGTAGGCCAGCCTGGACAACACAGCAAGATCCTTCTGCCAAAATGGAAGGGCTGGGGTGAGTTCTGGCCTTACTCCTGGGTTTAGTCCCCAGTGCTACAAGAAATAAAACTGCTATGAACATTTGTGTTTGAGTCTTTGTAGACATGGTTCTTGTCCTTTGAAAGTAATTCTCTGGAAGAATTGCCAAGTTCCAGGGTTGTTGTGCCTGACTCTACTCCTGCCAAAGACTTCTCCAGGTGGTGTGCTGCGCCGCCACCTCTGCAGGCCTTGGGGTCCAGTGGCTCATGTCTTTGCCAGCATTTGGTGGTGATGGTGTTTTCGGGCAGAAGTCCTGGTACTTCACTGAGGTTTCCGTTTGCTTTCCTCTGGTGACAGTGCTGAGCCCATGTGTCTGTTTAGGTCTTTGGCCACTTTCATTGCATTGTCTACTGATTGGTAGGAATCCTTGACAGTGTCAGTGGAGGGTCTGAATTTAGTCAAGTTCAATTGATCAGTTCTTTGTTTTCATGGTTAGTTCTTTTTCTGTGTTCTAAGAATGACCTGCCTATCCCAGAGTCAAAATAGTATTCTCGTATGTAGATTCATTTTCACTTTTTCTGTTAGCTCTTGGTATGGTGTGAGGAAGAGCTTGTGGACCATTTCCTGTGTTTATTCTGTGGCCCCGATGTTATTTGTTAAAAATGACTTTTCTCTCCCCCTTCAGTAAAGGTGACTGCCTGGGTGCTCTGGCTGAGCTGGCTTTAAGGTCTGTCCTTGCCAGCGCTACCTCCAGCACACACTGCCCAGTCTCATGCCTGTCATTTCACTCGCAGGAAACCTAAGTCCTGTTTTTTTTTTTTTTTTGTACTTTTTCAAAATTGTAGCTATTCTAGGACCTTTACATTTCCACTTAAGTTTTAGAATTGTCTTCTTTTGTGCTGGGGAATGAACATAATCAGTTTTTCAGTGGGACGTGGAGGTAGAGCACTTGCTTAGCAATGTGCAAGCCCTCAGTTTGATCACCAGAACCATAAAAATGAGAGTCAACTTATATCTACTGAAATTTCTTCAGTGCAAGCTAGGATTTTAACTGAGATTGTATTCAATCTATCACTTCATTTGGGGACTCTCTATCAGCTTGCTCAGGCTGCATAACACATACCATGGCCTAGGTGGCTTAAACAGCACAGGTCCTTCTGAGCACTGAGGCGGCCTAGCTGGCTGGTGCTGGTGCTGCCTCTTCCTGCTGGCAGAGGGCCCCCTCCCCACTGTGTCCTCACTTGGACCCTCCTCAATGCATGCAACTCGGGGGTCTCTCTCATGATGACACCAGCCCTGCTGGATTAGGGTCCTACCCTGATGGCCTTCGTTGCCTCTCTCTCTCTCTCTCTCTCTTTTAGCTATAAATGGACACAATATCTTTATTTTGTTTACTTTTTTAAAATGTGGTGCTGAGGATGGAACCCAGTGCCTCAGATGTGTGAAGCAAGTGCTCTGCCACTGAACCACAACCCCAGCCTGCCTTCATTGCCCCTTTAAAGGCCTGTCTCCAAACACAGTCACTTTGGGGGTCAGAGCTTCAACATGGGAATTTGGGAGGGACACAGATGAATCCATAAGAGACACTGAGTCCTCCAACCCATAAATATGCTGCATCTCTTCATGAAGTTTAGATTTTTACTCTTACCTAAATTTAACATATTTGATTGATTTAACTTCAGGGGTTTTTGTTTGTTTGTTTGTTTTTGGTACTGGGGATTGAACTGAGGGGCACTTGACCACTGAGCCACATCCTCAGCCCTATTTTGTATTTAGAGACTGAGTCTCACTGAGTTCCTTACCACCTTACCATTGCTGAAGCTGGCTATGAACTTGTGATCCTCCTGCCTCAGCCTCCTGAGCTGCTGGGTCTTTCTTAATTCTTAATTTTAAAAATAATTCTTAATTTTTAAAATCTACCTCTCGGGGCTGGAGTTGTGGCTCAGTGGTAGAGCACTTGCCTAGCATGTGTGAGGCACTGGGTTCAATTCTCAGCACCACATATAAATAAATGACTAAAGGCCCACCAATAAAATCTACCTCATTTATTCAGTGGAAATATGTAGACACGATCAGTATTTGTTAATCGATCTTGTGATTACTGTGACCCTACTCACTCACGAGTTCTGGTAGCTTTCAGATAAAGTTTTGAGGTTTTCCATGTGTGCAGTTATGTCACCTCCAAACAGTCCTGTTTCTCCCCTTCAAACCTCTCTACTTCACTTTTCTTACCAGTTCCTGGAGCCTCCAGAGTGATATTGAGGATGAGGTGTAAGAACAGTGTCTAGTGCCCTGTTAGGCAGAAAGCACTGCATCTTGCACACTGAAATAGAGCATTTACAGACATCCTTCATCTGGTTGAGAAGTTCCACGCCAGTTTTCTAGAAGTTATTATAAGGAACATTGAATTTTGTTTTTAAAAATTCTTTTGTAGAATGAAATTACCATGATTTTTCTCCTTTATTCTGCTTACCAGACATTGACTGACTTTGAATTACTGAATTTTGCATGACTGAAATAAATTTCATTCAGTCATGTTGCATTGTTTTTATATATTGCTGGATTTGATTTGCTCTAGGCTTTGCTAGGGATTTTTACAACTATATTCATGAGGGCTATTGGTCTGTGGTCATTCTTTCTTGGAATTATTATTTTTGTGGTACTTGGGATTGAACCCAGGAGTGCTCTACCACTGTGCCACATCCCCAGCCCTTTCATTTATTTTTTGACACAAGGTCTTGCTAAGTTGCTTAGGCCTCAAACTTGAGATCCTTCTGCCTCAGCCTCCCAAGTTGCTGGGATCACAGAAGTGTGCCCCTGTGCCCGCTTCTGGGAATGTTTTTGTCTGGTTTTAGTACAAAAGCATTCAAAACTCATGAGTTGGAGCGTGTTAACCTCCTTTCATGAAAGATTCTGTGTAACTAAGAGAAAACTTCTGGAATTGATGTTGGTAACTCATCATGCTTTGTTGTCTGCAGGACCTGCAGTGATGTCCCCTCTCCTCTCTCTCATTCTTTTTGTTTTTTGGGTGCCAGGGAGTGAACCCACTGGGGCTTAACCACTGAGCCACATCTCCAACGCTTTTTTGAGACAGGGCCTTGCTAAGTTGCTGAGGCTGGCTCTGAACTCATGATCCTCCTGCCTCAGCCTCCCAAGTTGCTGGGATTATCCCTGTGGCTGGCACCATGGTGCCCAGCTTCTCCTGTCATTCTCATAGGTGATTTATTTCTTCTTTTTCTCTGTCTAGCTGAAGGCTTATCTGTCCATCATTTCAAACATCTCCTGTTACAGTATAGATCTGGACTGACCCCATCTCACGTATTCAGAAAGTGGTTGGATCATGAAGGTTCTGATCACATAAAAGGACTAGTCTACCGATGCCGAAGGGACCATTGCAGATAGGACAGCTGGAGCAGGTCACTGGTGTGTGCCCTGGGAGGGCTTATCTTCTTTGCCCACCCTCCCTGCCTCTGGTTGCCCTAAGCTGAGCAGCTTTCACCAGGACATTCTGCCTCTCCTCAGGCCCAGAGTAGGGAGTGGCTGAGGACTCTGAAACCAGGAGATGGTGTCAGTCTTTCCTCCTTAAGTTGTTCCTGTCGGACATTTTAATCACAGTGACAAAAGCTGACTAATAAACCTCCTTTGGTTTGAGTGACACCCCTCCCGTTTGCCTATTTTCTGTTCAATTGATCTCTACTTTATTAATCTCTACTGCAACTTATTCTGATTAATTGCTCTTTCTAGTTTCTTAAAGGGAATATTAATGACGCAGTAGGTCAGGTCTCAGTGCCTGTGTCTGGAGTTCGCCTGCACAGTTGGGACTGTAGTCTGCTGAAAGGACTCACCCCTTCCCAGAATGCCCCCAGGGAGAGACCAGTGCAGTCAGCAGACTCATCTTTCACTTGTGCTGCTGCACAGAGCATCTGTGGTAGCCCTTTTAGCCTCTCCATGTTTCTTGTAGATACAATATAGTTTGGTCTTGCTCTTTTTAAACTAACTGGACCATCTCCACTTTCTATTTAAAATTTTTTTGGTACTGAGAATTGAACCCAGGGGTGCTTTAGCCACTGAGCCACATCCCATACCTTTTTATTTATGTTTTGAGACTAAGGCTTGCTAAGTCACTGGTGTTTTCAATTCTAAGTTGCCTCAACTGTCTTGAGTTGCTGGGATTCCAGGTGTGCACCACTGTACCTGGCCTTTTCGGGGGGGGGGGGGATATATATATATGTATGTGTGTGTGTGCGCCTGTGTGTATGCGTATTTTTAAAAATTTTTTAGATATACATGACAGTATTTTTTAAAATTTCTTTTTATAGTTGTAGATGGACAGCATGCCCTTATTTTATTTGTATGTGGTGCTGAGGATTGAACCCAGTGCCTCACACGTGGAAGGCAAGCACTCTGCCACTGAGCCCCAGTCCCAGCCCTGATCTCTCCTTTGTAACTAGGGCGTTCAGATCACTGACATGGTGACTGTTGTAGATTCAGATTGGCTGTATTACAACTTGTTTCCTGTTTTTCTTACCTATTTCTTTTTCATCAGCTTCATTTTTGATTACTTTTAAAAGTCTTTGCATACTCATTAGCAGTCCCACATCTGTATGTGTGCTGGACACGGGACCCAGGGGCTCACACATGCTGCCCTACCACCAAGCTGTATCCCCAGCCCTGTGGCTTTCTTTACAGTTGCTCTAGGGGCTCAGGGTATGGTCACACCACTTAACAACAAGGGGTGTTCCGCACTGTCAGGTGGTTTTGTTGTGTGAATGTCTGAGCATACATTTTTTGCTATCACTTAGGTTTTGAAGGTCAGCTTGCTGCACATACAAGTCTGAGCTGACCATACTTTTACTTCTTTAAAGAAGTTTCCATTTTTTTCCAGCTTGCATTTTTTTTTTAAATATTTATTTTTTAGTTCTCCACGGACACAACATCTTTGTTGGTATGTGGTGCTGAGGATTGAACCCGGGCCGCACGCATGCCAGGCGAGCGCGCTACCGCTTGAGCCACATCCCCAGCCCCCAAGCTTGCATTTTTTAAATAACAAATCTCTGAAAATTCCAGTTGGTTCTTTCCCCCCTTCGGAGACAAGGTCAGGCCCAGACTGACCCGGACACCTGGGCCCAAGCTATCCTCCTGCTTCAATCCCTGGACAGCTGGGACATCGTGTGCACCACATCTGGCTTCCACTGGTTCTTTTAAAACATCTTCTAGTTCTCACCGAGATTCACCTTAGCCTTCTCATTTCACTCTCCATTCAAGAGATCTGAATGCCTGACTACGTCATCATGAAGCTAGAAAGACCCCAGTTCTCAGGAGCAGCCCCGAGGGCAGAAAGGGGGTGCGCAGGTGAGATCAGGAACCTGGGGCCAGCTAAGAAGACGGGGCTGCAGTGGGGGCCAGAGGCCACAGAAGGGTGCCGGCTGGGAGGGGCTGTGGGCCGTGCAGTGGGCTCTCCGCGCCGCCGGGGCAGGGCAGGTGGGCGGCAAGCCCGGCGCGCTCTGCCCGCCGAGGACGGGCGCGCTCTGCCCGCCGAGGACGAGTGCCCTCCAGAGCTGCGAGGGCCGAGGGCGGGCTGGCAGCTGGCCCTGGACGTGCTTGAAACCTGGAGTGCTCTGAAGAGGGGGCTGCGGGGCTCCCAGGCCTGGAGTGGAAAAGGCCCTGCGGCGTGGACTACCGGCCCTGAGCAGCAGCGCCGGGCGCCGGCAGGTGTGCTCCGGGCGCTGGGAGGAGGGAGCCATCCCGGCTTCCCGCCCGGGGCGGCGGACAGAGCTTTCAAGGAATTTTGGCAGAGGGAAGCAAAGCATCTGCCGGCTGGTGGGCCACCTTTAGGCTGGGCAAAGTCACGCCGCAGAGGGGAACGGGGCGCCTCACCGGCCGCCCCGCCCCTACCCCGCGCGCCGCGTCGTGACACCCAACGCCTCCGCCCCGGCTCCCCTCCCGCCCGCGGCACCACGGCCCACACAAGCCCGAGGCTCCCACCTGGGCCGCCCTCGCTGACCCTTCAGGGGCGGGGCCGCGAGCCTCCTGGCGGACGTGCCGTGCTGTCCAGGCTCAAACCTCTCTCTGGGTCTGAGTTTCCTAGCGAGTTGTCGACCCAGACGTCCTGCCCCTTTTACACCGCGGCGCCTTTAAGGACTTGCTGCGCCCTCCTGCTTCTTTTTTCTCGCGCGTCGACCTCCCAGGGCAGCCCCGCCTCGCAGGGAGCGCGCCCGCGTCACTGCGCGAGGTCGGCCTCACCCTAGCGCCTGCGCTGTCGAGACGAGGGTTGCCTCGCTCCGGGCCTTGAGAGGGTGGGCGGGGTCTCCTCCGGAAGGGGCGGGGAGATGTGGTGCCTCGCGCTGTAGGTGTGGTGGTTGCAGAACTGACCTTTGCTCCCACGCCGCGGAATCAGGGAGCCAATGGCTTCAAAGCTCCGGGACGCGTGGTGGCCGGAGGGGGCGGGGCCTCTGCCGGAAGGGGCGGGCGATGCGGTAGGTTCCGTGTCAGCCGCGCAGCTGGGCGGGGTCGCACCCAGCCGGCCCGAGTTCCCGAGGACGCGCGTTTCTGCGCTCGCTTCGCTGCCTGGCAGCAGGGCCCTCCACTCCCCGCGCGTCGGTGTAAGACGGTGGCTTTCGTTACCTTCCGCACCTGCCTGTCCGCACCGTGGCTTGGTTGTCCCGATCTAGCCTCGGCTTTGACAATTCCAGATCGTCACGGGGACGCTTGACTCGCCCTAACGGTGCTTGGAGCTGCCCTGTTTCCTAGGGCGTCTTTCTGTGGAGGCCAGAGCCTTGGACACAGCCTCAGGCCCTCCCGCGGTGCGCAGTATCTAGGCGAACCCGGTAGCATTTATCAGTAAGACCAAGAGGGTAAAGTAAGGCAGTTCATCTCTGCGTTCCGTATTTTAGACATGGATCAAAAACTGTTAAAGTTGGTAGAAGAGCTCACAACTTCAGGAGAACCCCAACTGAATCCTGAGAAAATGAAGGAACTGAAGAAAATTTGCAAGTATGTCTTTAGGTTTAGCATTTCGTGATATTTATCCCAGTAAGCCCATGACTCTAGGGAGATTGTGGGGTTTTCTTGGACCTCAGCACTTTGCCCACCTCCATATCTCAGCCATCCCCTCCTGCCTCCGCCTGGAAAGATCCACCAAGGACCAGGCCAGCAACATTCCCCAGGCCCTGCAAAGTCATCTCTGACAGGCAGCATTGTGGGTGGAGGTGCAGGTCAGCAGAGCACAGAGAGGTCTGTGCTTGGTACTTCTGATTCTTTCTATATGTGCATGTTACAAAGCATATAACTGAGGCATTCTTGAGTGCATCTATGTGATCTGTGGGCAGATGTACCTCTTTTATTACTGTTGAAACATGGGAAGGGAGAACGTTCACAGTTGGGTAAATCTGCACTGTGTGTGTGTGTGTGTGTGTTGTGGTGCTAGGAATGGAACTCAGGGCCTTGTGCATGCTAAGCAGGGACTCTATCCCTGAATCACACCCAGCCACTCTGTCTTTAGAATGCATCCATCATCCATCCCCAGAATCAGGCAGGAAGCAAAACTTCTTCCTGTCATTTGCTGGGAACATGAACCTGTGTTCAAAGAACAAAATTGATGTTGTGTACCTTTCAGTAAGAAACTCCAACTCAGACACAGTTTTGCTGCAGGTCCTTGAAAACTCCTAAATCTCGGGGGTTCACACAGGGCAGAGCTGGGGAGAGGCGACACCTAGAGGGCTCCATGGGCCTTCCCCTCACTTCCTGCAGAAGAGGCTGGGTTTGTGCACTCAGCTAGTCTGTGGTGCTCCTGAGTGGTGAGGAAGCGTCTGTGAAGGGATGATGAAAAATACTGAGGCTGAGGTCCCTGCTGACACCACGCAGCTCTAAGAGCAGCTGTGGACACGGACATTGCGACAGGGCTGCATTTTAATAAAACTTTATAAATGGCACTGATACTTGGCACTCATAACTTTCCCACATCAAGAATCATTCCTTCATGTGTCTTGATCACTTATTTGTTTTGCCATGCTGGGGCTCAAACCCAGGGCCTTGTGCAGGCCAGGCAAGTACACCACTGAGCAGTTCTTTAAACCATTTAAAAATGTAGAAAACAGTTTGGGCTTGTGGGCCACACAAAAAGAGGCACAGTTGAGGGGCCTCATTCATGCCAAGACATTGGTCTGCTTACCCAGCTCTAGGAGAAGGGGAAGAGGAAGCCTGGACAGCAGCTGTGGCCCCCACTATATGTAAATAGTGCGTCCTGTGTGAGTGTAAACTGACCCTTCAAGTACCAGGTGCTGAGCTCAGGCTGGCTTGTGCCCCCAGGTCTTCAGAGGAGCAGCTCAGCTGTGCCTACCGCCTGCTGAAAACACAGCTGACCCAGGACCATGCTGAGGTCCGCCTGTCCGCCTTCCAGATCGTGGATGAGCTCTTCACCAGGTCTCACCAGTTCAGGGTGCTGCTTGTTTCTGACTTCCAGGAGTTCCTGGAGCTCACACTGGGCACCAACCATGAGCAGCCCTTGCCGCCCCCCAGAGAGGCAGCCCAGAGGCTGAGGCAGGCAGCCCTGCGAGCTGTGGAAGGGTGGAATGAGAGGTTTGGTGAGGCCTATAAGAAGCTAGCCTTGGGCTACCACTTCTTAAAACACACCAAAAAGGTAGGTGGGCCTTGCACAGTGCTGCCGGTTCTCTGGGGCAGAGCAGGTAGGCCTCAGGAGGGAAGACCTCTCACTGTGGAGCCAAGTACAGAGTGCTCCCAGGCTATGTTGTTGGGCAGCTTGGCCTAGGTACCTGGGTTGCTGGACCTGCTTGGGGCCTGGGAGGGGAGGAACATCTTTGAGGAAGACAAGCTGTACCCACGTGTGCATCAAGCTGAGCCTGCAGCCTGTGTCACCTTTGATTGTTCAGCCCTGTTCTGTGACAGGCACTGTCTTCTGGGAGTATCCCTACCTGTGTTCTTAAGAGTCCCCACCTGGATCCTGCCATTGGCTCTAATGGGTTCTGGGCATGATGAAATCCATCAGGACTTGCTGCTGTGATCCCAACCCAACTCTGTCACTGCCCAGACCTTGCTTTGCCCCTGCCCTCTGTGGACAGGTGGCCCTGCCTGTGGGCCAGGGAACCAGTTCTCCCTCTGATCCACTGGTGTGCCACCTCCTGGGGTGCACATTCAGGTGGTGCTTGGGCTCTGGGGTCCAGACAGCAGCCCGTTTGCTTCCTGTACTCCCACTTGTACTGCACTTGTGGCTGGAAGTCTTTTTTAATTTTATTTTTGAGGTAGGGTTTTGTTTTTCCCAGGCTGTCCTCGAACTCCTGAGCCCAGGTATTCCTCCTGGCTCAGCCTCCCAAGTAACTGGGACAACAGGCCTGCATCATGGCACCTGGCCAGGGCTGGGAGTTCACACCTCTTTTATCTGAAGTGGTAGACTCGGCAAGTTTCTCAAGATGAAGCATCGTAGTTCAGCGTATATCCTGTTGTTAAGATGATGGCGTCTCCCCTTGCTGAGGCCTGCTGCATGCTCATGTGGTGGCCGTTTGCTCTCTGGTGAGTGTTTGTTGTGGACAGTCCTGATCTTCACTGTTTCCCAGGTGGACTTTCAGGATGTAAATGGGAGGACTCTGGCAGAAAGGCAGCAAGAAGAGCAGAAGCAGAGGCACTTGGATAGAATCTACAGAGAAAGAGCCAAGCAGGCCGAAAGGGAAATGGAAGGCAAGTTCCAGGCTGAGGGTGCCTCGCACATACCAAGGGCCGCCTATGCCTATGCATCCTCCCAGGACCCTGGTCACAGGAGACCCAGGCAGGCCAGGCTAGGGTTCAGGTTGGGCAGTCCCTGCACAGGCACTTGCACCCCTGTGCCCCCTGGTGGTTAGTTCTGTCTGTGGCCCTTTGGGGAGGCTCCCTGGGCACAGGCTGAGTGGAGAGCTTCCAGACAGTGGTCTGTGCTTGGGTCTGCTGAAGGTCCCCTTGCTGTTTTGTCTCCCAGCCACTATTCACCTCCCTCTCCCCTACCTATTTCTTTTTTTTAGTAATGGGGATTGAACCCAGGTGTGCTCTGCCACTGAAGTTCATCCCTGGCCCTTTTTATTGTAATTTAAAATTTTTTAAATTTTGAGTTGCTTAGGTCCTTGGTAATTTTACTGAGGCTGGCCACAAACCTGCAATCCTCTTGCCTCAGCATCCCGAGTTTCTAGTATTACATGTGTACCCCTGCACCCAGCTCTCCATTTGCTCTTAACCCAGCTTCCACCCCCCCAAATCCCTACGATGTACGTCCTGGCAGCCAGCCTTTTCTTGAGGGAGAGAACAGGGTGTGGGGAATCAGAAGATCTAGGGGATAGTCGTCCACCTGCAGGGTGCCCAAGACCCGCCAGGGCAGCTGCTCTGTGTCTTATACAGCAGGGCTGATGCTCTTCTGTGCCCAGATCCCCCAGGGCCTGTTGTAGGCAGGCAGGTGTGCCCAGATGGTAGAGAGGCCACCAGGAGGGAGAGCTGGCCCAGCCCTGCAGGGTGTGGCTTGATGTTGGCAGATGTGGCTGCTGGGGGAGGCTCAGCCCTCTCTGGGATGCACTGCTCTGGCTGAAGGCTCCCTGCTCTGCAGTTGGTCCCTGGCATGTTTGCCTGTGCTCCTGCGGCTGCCAAGAGTTGACCTTGCAGTCCTGCCAGCTGGGCAGTTTAGTAAGTGGGTGAAAGCTGCTGTGATACGTTTACCTTGGGTGTTGGCTTTTCTTGGGAAGAGAGGCCCAAGGGTGCAGGTGGCACATGTGACCCTTAGCTGCCTGGTGCTAACAGTGACCAGGACCTCGACACAGTGTGTGGTGGGGATACTCCACGCTCAGTGTGACGAGGCCAGATGTGTCTCCATGTCTCGGCAGAGATGTCTGCAGAAGTTGGGTGCTGTCTGACGGAAGTGGAGAACTGCTTCAGGCTGCTGGTGCCCTTGGACTTTGACCCGTGCCCAGAAGCCAGCTTCCTTGATGAGGGTCCCCCTGGTTCCTTGAGCTCAGACTGGGAAGTCCCTCACTGGTCTAGCACTCCTGATGCCCCAGATGAGCCATGCTGCAGCAAGGACCTGCCTGCCTCTGCATACCACCCGGGGGCCACTGATGCTGGGGAGGGGCCGCCCCAGGCAGCCACAGGGGACCCCTTGGAGGACGAGGAGCAGCCGTGCTGCAGCAAGGACCTGCCTGCCTCTGCGCAACACTCAGGGGCCGCTGGTGCTGGGGAGGGGTTGCCCCAGGCAACTGTGGAGGATGCGCCCCAGGACGAGTGCAGCGGGGAGCAGTTTGTGCGCAGCCATGGGCTGGGCTCACACAAGTACTCACTGGACGTGGAACTGCCCTTGGGTAAGGGGCCACCAGGTCTGCTGGTGCCTCCCTGCCCAGGCTCTGCTGGCTAGTGGGCCACTGCTGTGCCAGCCCCCAGCCTAGGTGACCCACAGCCATGCTAAGTCTGGCCTACAGTGGGTACATGCAGCCCTTTCCTTCCCATTTAGCCTCTGCCCTGGGCTGTGCCCACTTTACCAGGCCTCTGTGGCCACAGGCCGGTCACAGAAAGCATATGGACTTGTTTGCCATCTGTAGCCCATTCCAGCAAGGCTCTGGGCAGGGTGGGTGCAGGAAGGACGTGTGTAGGGCCAGAATCACATAGCAGTGAGCTCTGTCGACACTCGGCTGGCCTGGGTGGGCTTCCAGCATTTCCCTGTGGGCTGTAGCCTCTTGGCCTCAGGGTCCCTTGTGACCCCCATTCACCTCATTCCAGACGGTCTGAAGGTGCAAGAGAATGATGACAACCTTGCTGTCCTCCATGCTGCCCGCGATGCAATCAAGCTCATCCAGAACAAGTTCCTGCCAGCTGTGTGCTCCTGGGTCCAGGTGAGGCTGGACACCTGGCCTTCAAAGCTGTCCCTGTCAGGCCAGTGCCCGGGCAGAGTGAAGATGTAGTTGGCGGGAGCCGTAGGCTGGAAGGAGGACATGTGGAAAGTGCAGGTGTGGGTCTTGTCCTTGGGGTGACCTAGGGGGTCAGCCAGGTGTCCTTGACCATTTGTTCCCAAGGCTACAGACCAGGCCATGTTGCCTCCTGGCAGGGCCTGTGTTCTCTGTGACTTCTTCCTTGTTCTGCAGAGGTTTACCCGAGCAGGGACCCATGGTGGACACTTACGGCGTGCCATCGACTTGAAGGCAAAACTTGAACTTGCGCTGAGAAAGTATGAGGAGCTTCACGTGCAGCCTGAGTGGGGACCAAGGAGCAAGGTGTGTGCTTGGTGGGCCGGCAGGTCCAGGTCCGGGGCGGAGGAGCGAGGTGTGTGTGCGTGGTGAGCTGGCAGGTCTGGGGCGGGGCTGAGCTGCCTGTGCAAGCAGGAGCTGCTTCAGGCTCCTCTCTCTCTCTGCTGGCCTGGCAGTGGGAGCCCAGCTGGCGTCTCCTGGTGCCAGAGCCCAGCCATGCCCCACATGTGGAATGCCCCACAGCCCAGCAGGGCCTGCCCCATAGTGGACACGTGAGCTCATTCACTGTATAGTGGCAACATGGCTCCTGCTACTGGGTGTTGTCCACTTACCCTGCACTGTAGCCAGGGAGCCCTGCAAGTCAGGCTGTGCCCCTCCTGCTTAGGGAAGGATGGGGCTTTTGTGGAGTCTCCAGCAGAGTGGGTTCTGTGTACTGATGGGCACCATGGTGAGCTGGGACAGGGTGCCCACTTTGGGGATGGAGACTCAAAGACCAGCCGTCTGCTAGACTGTGTAGCACCTTAGCCTGGGAGGGACCATGGCATTGATGAGAGAGAAATGGGCCCTCTGTGGTTGGAGAGGCAACAGGGGTTCCTGGGCTTCCCTGAGCAACCGCATGCCACCAGAGCAGGGCAGGGTCTCTAGATGGGGCTGAGAGGTGGGAGCCACAGGCAGGCTGAGGGAGGACTGGACGCTGAGCCTGGGCCTCCAGGCAGTGGGCTAGGGTGTAGCCAGGCATCCACCCTGGAGCACAAGGTCCTTGGCACTGGATGCCTTGGAGCTGGCTGGAGGAGGCAGGTGAGCTTGTAGCGGCCTGAGAGCGAGTGAGGGTGGTATTCCTGCCTAGAGATGCTCGGGGGCTGTGGCCGGGAGAGGATGCTGCACTGGGGCTTGTTGTGCCTTGTGAAAGAGAACTGTCGCATGCAGATGCCATCTTCCTGCCTTTGGTTGGTCTCTCACCTTCTCTCAGAGAAGCTGAGAAAAGAGACACCAGATGCACCGCTCCTGGGATCCCTGGGGAACCCAGAACCAGACCCAGCTGAGTGGAGAGGGTGCCAGCCCTGGCCCAGGGAAGGTAGACTTCTTTTTTTAAATAATAACTGTATTTTTTATTTATTTTGTGTATGCAGTGATGAGGATTGAACTCAGTACCTCACACATGCTAGGCAAGTGCTCTGCCACTGAGCCCCAGTCCCAGCCCAGAACCTCCCCCTTTTCAAAGGTAGCTTTGAGGTGGAAAGAACTCTGTTTCTTTCCAAGAAAAAGATGAAGTTGCAGGCCACGCAGAGCCCAGACCAGGAGTGGGCATACATGTTGCATGCAGCCACCAGGTCAGGGCTCTAAGCTGAGCTCAGTCAGCTCATGCTGTGGCTGGCATCCCTGGTGCCCTGCCCTGTGTGGTATGACCATACTGAGCCCTGGCAGCAGACCTGGGGTGGCAATGCAGTGCCAGAAGTTCTGGAACCCGAGAGGAGGAACCCCTACCTGAGCAGCCGCTGGGAGATCCCTGGCTGTGGAGGCCATTTGTGGCCCTCAGGCCCACCAGAGGGCGACCTTGCTTCTCTCCTGCAAACCCCACGAGTCTGCGCTGTGCAGCTTGGGGACAGGAGTCTTTGTGGGCGCTCGTTCTGCCTCACTAGAATCCACTGTGTGTGGCATGCTGCTTGTTTAAGGAGTCAGCTTTGTCAGTGTTGACCAAAATATATTTATGGTGGAAAATAATTGTGTGGTGGGAGGAAGGTGCCCGTCACCTACTCAGTCAGAGGAGCTTACTCTAGACCGCAGGGCACTAGCACTCCGAGCAGCCAGCCTGGGTGCAGAGTGAAGGCCAGGTGGGCCCCCAGCACTGTGCTGAGTGTGGAGGCTGCCTTGTGTGGTGTGCACTCCTGCTGTCCAGGGCTCAGCCCATGGCCATTTTGCTGCTGATGGCCTTGGTTGTGGCAAGGATGTCCTTGGACATTTGGTGTCCTGGGGATGTCCACAGGCTTCCCGCACTGCTGGGGTCCATTCTCATCAGGCCTAGGTATGATCAGCCTGCGTGGTCTTCTGGGGCTAGTGGCAGTGCTGAAGGTGGCAGGACCTGAGCCCAGAAAGGTCACAGCAGCCAGCTGCTCTCCTTGGCCTGAGGCTCTGTCAGCAGGGCCCCTGGAGAGCTGCCGCCCCTGCTCTCATCTTGGAGCTCCACGGTGCCTCCTGCAGGTGCGGCCGACTAGGGGAGGGTCCCCGGCAGTCTTTCTCAGGGCTGCTGGCTGCTCAGCCTGCACTGTGGTGAGGGGTCAGGGCTCTGAGCTAAGCTTAGCCAGCTCTTGCTGCCGCTGGTGTCCCTGGCACACCAGAGGGTCAGGCTGTCCTGCGTAGCCTGTGTCCTGGCCCCACCACACCTGCTGACTTTGCCATGTGCTTGAGGAAACTTGAATCCCAGCCACGCCTGGCCGTGTGCCTCCTCCCTCTGTAGGCCCAGGAGGTCTGGTTTCCTTGACCTCTGCTTGCCCTGGACTCCTGCCAGCTGCCCTGTCCCTTCCACATGCTGGTGCTCAGGTCTGCTGTGTCCCACGGTGGGTGAATGGGACTGGGCCCACTGGTGTAGCTACCTCTCTATTCTGGCTGTGGCTCACAGGGCTCATCCTGAAGCTCTCGTGGGCTGTGGACACTGGAGTCCCAAATCCAGCCCTTCGGAGCTGTCCACCTGGCCCTCTGTGGTGCACAGCCTCAGGCCACTGCATGGCCCCTGCCTTCCACAGTGCACTCTGGCCATCGGCCCTGCTTTGACTCCACTCAGTGTGTCCTTTGATACTGTCAGAGTAGATGACTCGTCCCCACTTCTGCCCAGGGCCTGCAGGACCTGCTGCTGGAGGGCAGGGCCACACAGGGTGTTGTGCATGGGCAGTGAGGGGCTGCGGGTGTCCTTTGGCCACGTGGTCTGGTCAGTAGACTCCTGCCCAGGCTGCTCTTCAGGAGAACGGGGCTCCTGTGAGTGTGCAGGGCCTATGCGGCCCTGCAAGGTTGATGGTGTCCCAGCTTCAGTGGGAAGACAGATGTCACTCTGCTGTGCTGTCAGCTGAAGGGACACTTTGTGGACCCTCTCCACACACTGATCCTAATAAAGGCACTCTGAAATCCTCAGAGGTTTCTCGCGCAGCGGCAGAGGAGCCGCCCGCAGATGGAGTGATTGGAGGGCTCCTGCTGCAGCCCCTTAGGCTCAGGTGAGCCGCTTCCCAGAATAGACGCGGCAGCCAGTGCAGACAGGCCTATCTGCCCATCTCCCTCCTGCTGGCGGCCCTCCCTGCAGAGCTGCAGCACCCGCAAAGGCTTGGGCAGGGGTGGAGCAGCTAATGAACATCAGTGTTAATTAGAGCTGTTTTAATTAGAAATTATGAATGAGGTGTTCTTCACAAATTTTCAAATAAAATTCACGAAGGGTTTAAATTGTTTCCCTTACGTTTCCCCACTTAGCACGGGATTGGCATCGTTAACTCCGCGTGTAGAACAGGCTAGGTGGGGAGCACTCATTCAATAATGCTGATTCAGACATCTGAGAACTTCTGACAAACGTGAGAGACTGAGACAGACATGACACCCACTTAGAGCCAAGTGGCCACCGCCAGGCCCTGGGCCCTCCGGGCGCCGAGGGGGAGGGGGAGGGGGAGGGCAGCCTGCCTGCAACCCGCTGTAGTCTGTTTCACAGGTCCTCTTTCTGCCTGTAGCCTGTTTTCTACATAGTATTGTTTTCCTTTTGACACAGAGGCTCTGTCCTCAGAAAAATACTTAAGCCAGTTTAAATATGTTTAAGTGTTTGTTTTATAGAGTGTCTCCATGTCAGCTCCGTGTGGGAGCAGACTGGGGATAAATCTTGGCTGGATCAATATGGAGGGTCATTGGGTAGATTTAGTTTCCACCCTGCTCTGTTACAGGCGGGCTGTAATAATCCAGCTGCCTCGTTCGTTAAACTGATAAAAATCCTTTGAAAACTTGTAAATTGCCTGCTTTTAATTATGTAGCTTGAATCAACGGTTATTTTCTTATTGTGTAATTAACAAAATACTAATTTCCCACCAACGAGTGAGTCAGAGAACAGTGATTCCGAGGCGCTGTCGCCTGGCCCTGTGGGCCGTGCTTTGCCTTTTTCCTGTGGTCAGGCTGCAGGCAGGTGGGCTTGGCCTTGCCCTCAGCGCCCTGCCTCCAGCCCCAGCTGCCAGCCTCTCCCCCTGGCTGTGGGGTCGGGAGCTTCCTGTGCTGCTGCCCAAGCCCTCGTAGCATCTGGTTCCCTAGGTGAGGAGGACAGAATTAGAAAGCCCAGGGAATGAAATGTTGGCCCATCAGACACGCACAGGGACGGTCAATCAGCTTCGCCTCCAGGAAGCGGCCGCCATCTGTAGCCTTCCTGGGTGACTGGGCTCCTTCCATCATGCTGAAGGCCACGCTGCCTCCCAGGGTGCCGGGGGAGGGGCGGGTGCGCTGGTGCTTTGAAAGGACAGGCTGGGCCTGGCTGCCCTCCCAGCCCTACAGCATGGAGCCCCCTCCTGGCCCCATGGCAGGCCACCTCAGCCAGGCACCTTCCCCAGTCAGCCGGTGCCCTTCCAGCCTGCCCACGCGTGGTCCCCTTGGTTCCAGAAGACACTTCCTGGGGTGGATTGCTTTGTTACCCCCATTTCATAGATGGGGAACCTCTGTGGGCCTGGCCTCCTTGCCAAGACCAAGACCTTGCCTGGATGACATCTCCCTGTCCATGCCTGTGCCTCTGAGCACTGTCTCTTGCTCCCCTGCTGGAGGGGCTGTCTGCTGGCCACATCTCTGCCTGGGGAGGTTGGGCTGCAGCAGGTGGCCTTTCACATGCCTGTGTGGGACTGTGTGAGTCACAGGCCCCAGAGTGGGTGAGTCTGGGTCTTCCTCATCCTCTGCCAGAGTAGCTTTCTCCACAGAGCTCCTGGGGGCCAGAGCTACTAGATATGGAGATGTTGGTTGCTCCATGAGGCGATTGTCCTCCACTGGGTCCGATGTGAGTTTCTGTAAGGTCCAGATGACCCGTGATGACCCTCCTGCTCTGTGCCCCTCACACCGCCCCTGTGCAGGAAAACCTGTGGTGCAGACCCCCAGGAAAACAAGCTGTCCTGGCCCAAGTCCAGCCACCCATGGGAGGGAGTCTGTGTGGACCACCAGCCCTCATTGGCTTACAGAAGTGTGTGCCTCTGGCTGGCTGCTTGTCTTCACCCAGCGGAGATTTCGGCCCTACCCTTACTCTAGAAACACTCTATGCACCCATGATCCAGGGGCTCTGCCTCACACCTGCCCCCAGCTGGATGAGGCTCTTGGCCCCTGGGCCCTGGGTGCTCCTTGTGCATGCTGGCAGTCTCCAGGGCAGGTTGACTCCTGATTTGGTCAGTCGAGGAGGGGAAGTGCCTGCCACTGTGTTGTGCTGTGGGTGTGAGGTCCCTGAGTGTCAGCCTCGGAGGTGCTTGTGTCAGAAGGTGGTGGTCGGCTCAGGAGAGAGTGCTCCTGGTGCCCTGCCTACGTCCAAGCAGGTTGACTTGGCCTTGGTGCCATTGCACATGAGGGGCCTGCTCCCAGGGTGTCCATTTGGTCAGTGGTGCGACCGCCCTCTGTCCTCTGACAGTGCGTCCCTGGCAGTCGGAGATGCACATGAGATATTGGCCTGGCCGGCAATTTGCACGGCCTTCCAGGGAGGGCATTAGCATATAAATAGCAGATGCAGTGCCGACCATCACAGCTGAGCACGTTTAATTTTTAGTTTATAAGATAGAATGGGTTTTTAAATGCATAGCCATCAAGCCCTGAGAGACAAATGCAGTTTGGAACTCACTTGTCTGACGAGGCCTTACATCATTTTTTTTTTAAAAGGGAAATAGACACACATAAAACTGAACAAAAGTGATTTCTTGGGTGAAAAGTAATTGAGATTGCGCACCAAGTTAATTAGATGGTACAAAATTTATTTAATGGTCCCAGCTGTATCTCCAGGCCGTGGGGCTTGGTGGGCGACCCGCTTTCTGGGCACCAAGCTGTTCTTCCCATTCCTTCGCAAATAATTAGCAACCTCACTGCCCCTACTTCTGTAAACTGATTGCGCTGTATATTTTAGTCGTTTTATTGCTTGTTTAATTATGATGGTGGAGACTCATTTTTCTAAATCCTTTTAACTGTGGGTGAGAATCAATTTGTATAAAACCAACAGTGTCCCCCTCCGTGGCCTCCCCATGGCCACAGCCTTGGGTAGAAGCTTCTGCCAAGTAGGTGGATTGGGCTGTCCCTGGGGCTGGCTTGGGATAAGGCTTCCAATTGGCTGCAGGCTCAGGCTGCCGGTCTGGCCCCTCCCAGGCACCGAGGGCTTCACCGTCAGGCTCCCTTCCTTCTCCCCGGGTGCTCTGCATGGTGTTTTCTGGCAGTTGGAGAATCTCAGCTCCCAGGTGGGTGGAAGCCAGCTGCCCTGGAGCAGGTCATAGGTCTGATCTCTCCCTGTAGCTCTCGGTGGGTGTGAACTCCTTCCGTGCACCTCCAATGTCCAGCCACCCCTGTACAGCCCCGCGGTGGGGTGCTGTGGTGCCGCGGGCCCCCCTTGTGCTGTTTCTGTCTGGCCTAATCTGTGACCTTGAGGCAGGTCACCACTGCTGTGGCTGAGCTCACTGGATTATTTAGTCTCTTAGAATCCAAGTGCTCAAAGGGAGTCTTCCACAGGCCTTAGACTCCCTGGGCCACGCCGCTTTCTGAGGTCTCAGAGGGGGCTGTTGCTTGTCTCCATGGTGTTCTTGTCTCTGAGCAGGTCACTCAAGTACCCTGGCAGCTGGCAGCTGAAAGCTGTCTCTGCCTCTTTGGACGCAGGTGTGTTGCTGCCTGTCCAGGGCAATGGAGCACATAGATGAGCAGCAGCTCTTGCTCACAGAGGTGAAGCCAAACTTGAAAATGGATGCTTTTGTGCCAACTTTTGTATCAGCAGTGAAGTCTCTGACTTCTAGTTGCTGTAGCTCGCGTGTTACTGCCTCTGAGTAGTTGAAAAGTAAAGTGCAGGTGTGGATGACGTGGTTGCTGTGGCCCAGGAAGAAGCCCAGGGTCTCTCCAGAGGCAGAGGCCTCCTAGGGCACGGCCTGCAGCTGCAGAGGGAGAGCAGAAAGCCGGGGCCTGATCAGTGCTTGTTTGAGGACACAGAGGAACCTAGGACTTCAAACTTAATCACAGAAATAAATGATTTTAGTTGGGGAGAAAGAAGGTATAATTCCTAATAGTTAGCTGAGCAGTTGAATATTTTTTAGAAAATGAAAATTTGATAAAAGTCCTCAGTGAAATTCAAGGGTGTGAGCAGTAAGCATAATATTTTATGAAAATGACCCCCATATTTAAACCCTGGCACTGTGTGTGCTGCATTGTAGCACCCCGTCCACATCTACCTTTTAGAAAATTAAAACACATAAATTCTGTTTAGTGTTTGATACGCACTGCACCGGCCGGAACGTAAGCCCTAAAACCTTGGGCTGCTCTCCACCTTTCATAAATTCCTGGGTAGATTCTATACAAAAATAATTTTCAGGTCCGTGGCTCATTGTTATTCAAACGTGATTGATCGTCGTCATTTGCTCAGCTCGGGAGTTAAGTGCCCCTGTCATTTCCAAAGAGCATAATTGGGACGTTTCACAGGTCAGCGGTGGAGACAGGCTTCCCTTTTGATCAGTGTTAGACTGATAACAAAAATTACAGTTTCCAATGATTAATGTCTCCCATGCTCCCCAGATGCACAGCCGTGGGCTGTGCCTAAACACAGAGCATTTGCATCTGATTATAGCTCTCCCGGGCAGGTCTCCTCGTGGGGTTGTTGAGTCCAGCCGCAATAGTCCCGTGCTGTAGTGCTGGCACCCAGCCCCGGGGGCCACGTGTGTCCTGGGGCTGTGTGTGGGCCTTGGGGCCACGTGTGTCCTGGGGCTGTGTGTGGGCCCCAGGGCCACGTGTATCCTGGGGCCGTGTGTGTGTGTGTGTGTGTGTGTGTGTGTGTGTGTGTGTGTGTGTCCTGGGGCCGTGTGTGGGCCTTAGGGCCACATGTGCTGAGGTTGTGTATGTGTCCTGGGGCTACGTGTGTGCTGGGGCTGTGTGTGTATCCTGGGGCCACGTGTGTCCTGGGGCTGTGTGTGGGCCCTAGGGCCACATGTACTGAGGTTGTGTGTGTGTCCTGGGGCCACGTGTGTGCTGGGGCTGTGTGTGTATCCTGGGGCCACCTGTGGGAGCTGCTGGTGAGTGGCTGAGCTGGGTCAGGTGGGCACCTCAGATCCCTGGTTCCGTCAGAAGCTGTAAATTGCTGATACTTAGCTTCCAGGGAGCCTGTGGGCTCCTGCCCTGGGGGTCCACAGCCGCCCCTCTCTGATCACCTCCCTCAGGCGTCAGGCCAGAGGCAGGTGCCTGTGTGGAATGCCTGTTGGGACGGAGTGTAAAAACAAGCATGTGTGAGGACCACTGGGTGTTCCTGAGGACCCCGGCTGCCATCACAAAGGGACCTCCCTTTCTGGACGCTTCCTTCAGCCCTGTGCCTAGGTCATGGTGTGGTCCTCACACCCTGGGGGCACAGCCCTCAGCTGCCCAGGACGGTGAGCCTGGCTCCCTGGTGTGTAGGGATCTGCCGGGAGGGGCACGTCCCTGCAGTTGCTGGTTGCTGTCCTGGCATCCTGTCCTGGGTGTGAGGGCTCCTGGGGATGGAGGCTGTGGCTTAGGGGCTGGTTCTGCTGTGCTGCAGGTGCTCGCGGAGGTGGGTGTCTGCCTCTGTGCTGTCTGCTCTGGTGAGCTGATGGGCACGGAGCATTGTTATCGGCAGGACCTCGCAGCAGCCCCAGGGCAGGCCAGGACTCCTGCTTTGGGGATGTCAAGGACTCCATGGGCCTCTGGTGCCACCTGCTGAGGTGCCCAGAGCCCACCTTCCTGTGGGGAAAGCAGGCCTCCTGCTCCCCAAGTTGTGGGTGGCGGCACTGTGCTCCTGGGACTCAGGCCAGCTGCCACATCAGGCAGGGGAGGTAGCCTCGTCGGGAGCTCCTGCATGGTGTGTTGTCCAGATGACTGCCTAGCGGGTGGACGGCTGCTACCTGTACTGCAGGGAGAGACATTTGCCATCCACCTGCGTGTGATTGCTCTGTGCAAGGATGGGGCAGCATGTGCCAAAGCATGGAGTGGCAAGGCCAGAGGCAGTGGTACAGACGTGCTGAGATTTTAGGGACAAGAATCACCCGAGCCAGTGCGGTGGCACACGCCTGTGATCATGAGTTCAAAGCCAGTCTAAGACGCTAAGCAGCTCAGTGAGACTCTATCTCTAAATAAAATGGGAAACAGGGCTGGAATGTGACTCAGTGGTGGAGTGCCCTGAGGTCAATCCCTGGTCCCCTGCCACCAAAAAAAAAGAATCAGCCCTGAGATGACCTTGGGTGGACTGTAGTCACTCGATGCTGACGCCCGGCTGCTGTGGAGGGGCTGGGGCAGTGGGCGGCAGGTCTGGGTATCCTTATTTGTTTTTGGTGGTGTTTCCACAGACTGAAGCCCCAGGGGACGAGGAGGATGAGGACGACGAGGACTTTGTGGAGGTGCCAGAGAAGGAGGGGTATGAGCCCCATATCCCTGCCCATCTGCGGGCTGAGTATGGTAGGTTGCAGCTCAGGGGGCAGTGGGAGGCGCCTGGGGAGGAGCCCCTGCTCTGGGAGCTGCGGCCCAGTGACCTCACAGGAGGTGGGGCTATGGGGCCCCGCCTGTCCTGCTGGCTACGCCACAGATCCCTGAGCCTGAGCCATTCATTGCTTCATTTAAGGGTGGGCTCTCCGGCTCCCCTGCAACTTGTCCTGAGGCAGGCTCCCATCCCAGGAAGTCCTGCTGCAGGCCCCTCTGCCCAGCCCTGGGCCAGGGTTCTCACCCCACAGTGGGCCTGCTAGCTCGAGAGGAGGCATGTCCTGGCCCCGCCCTGCAGCTCCTGGGTGCTCCTGCCCAGCAGCGGCCTCAGGAGAGTGTTCCAAGAGTGAGGTGGGCACCTCCCTGAGCAGACGGATGCCCTCTTGTGCAGGCTCCCTGGATCCAAGGTGTCGGGGGGACTGGTTCCAGCAGCTCAGGAGCCATGTCTGGTGGTGGCAAGGAGTCAGGGGGAGGCCTGGGCCCCTCAGGCTTGGGGGTAGCCATACCACATGCTCAGGCTTTTATCCCTTAGGGACGATTCCTGGGGATGTCACAGTAACCTGCGTACCTCTTGGACACTAAAGGTGGACAAGGCATCTGGGCCAGGACTGTAATGTCCACAGCAAGGCCACATTCCTGGTGAGGAGAGTGGGCACAGCTGCAGTTGGCCTTTCCACCTAGGAGCCCCTGAAAGTCACACTCTGCAGCCCGGGCTCCTGACCTCCAGGGCAGGGGCAGCCTCGAGTCCGGTGGGTTCCAGGGCCCCAGGGCACACACAGGTGTCACGTGTTCACGTCCAGAGCAAGGAACTGAAAACCGGACCCCTAGCTTTTATGGTGAAATTGACAAGTTGGTTTGAACTGAAGTCTGTGAGATGAAACGTAGATTTGTTGAAAGAATTTAGATGATTAGGCAACTCGCGTGTGAAGACATGACCCATTAGGGGTGTCATGCCAAATTAGCACAACCACATGCTAATGCCCTCCACTCAAACAGCTGTGTGCCCACACGTCCACTTCTGAGCTGGGCAGGGCCAGGCGGGCTGGGCACCTGGGGTTCAGTCGTGTGAGTGTGGTAGGGAAGCTCCCGCCCTGACCACACTGGGCGCCTGGCCTGGCCTAGCCTGGCCTGCTTTGCGGAGGACCTGCCTCTGCCTGGTGCTATCCTGCCCTGTGCCCTGGCCCGCCTTCCTCCATGGGCCAGACCCCACCCCAAGCCTGGGCTCCAGCTGTGCCTCCTCGAGGCTCCTTAGCCACTGAGCCCCCTCTGACCTCCCACCTGCCCCCAGCCGCCCCCCACACCTGCCATTCTTTTCGAATACCAGTGTCCACCTGAAGTGGCCTTTGCCATCTCCTGATTACTGCCTTTCCTCCATGGCCAGAGCCTCTCTCGGGTGGCCACAGCTGAGTCCCACACTGACATGGGTACTGGGAGGTGCCTGTAGCCTGCTGCTGGGTGCTGTGGCCACCCTCCCCAGCCCACCCTACCTTGCCCTCTGCTGGACCAGGCCCTAGATAGCAGAGAGGCACTGGTTCAAGTGTGGCTACTCTGAGGCTGTTGGGTCTGGGACGGAGGGCCACAGGGACAGGTGAGGCAGAGACAGCCTGTTGGCTTCTTCCTTTCTCTGGTCCTGGGCCAAGGACCCCAAGGTCTCTAAGCAGCCACAGCACCTGCCTAGGCTCTTGCCTGCCCAGATATCCTCCTACCTGCCACGTGGCCTTGTCCCCCTCCCTGAGCCAGGGCTGGTCCTGGAGTCTGCCAGGGAAACCGGCAGCTGGCAGTGACTCTTGGCTTGGGTCACGCCAGACTTTTCAGGGTCTGGGCCTCTGTGTCCCTGTTCGTGCTTCTGAGTCCTTAGGGTTAGTTTGCAGCCTCTAACTGGCAGGACCCGCCTCTCACGCAAGCCTTTGTCCTGCAGTGGCTCGCAGCGCAGGGCTCGGAGTAGGACGCAGCAGAGGCCATTGTCCTCCAGCCCAGAGTGACGAGGTTTCCTCTGGCCTGTGGCTTGCGAGTGGCCAGTAAAGTGGCCCGACCACAAAGGCAGACTGTCATGGAGTGCTCCCTCGACGGGCTTTTAACTGTCCCTCCAGGCAGGGGGCACATGGGGGCAGGGCCTTGCTGACCACGAGTAGAGAGTGATGGGCACCAGCAAAGTCCTCGGCCCTCCTGTGTGGAGGTGGCCTGTGTCCCCCTTGTCTGCTGGCCAGTGGAGTCCATCCAGTGAAGGGGTTGAGCTGTGAACAGCCAGGGGCCTCTGCCAGGCTCCTTGGGGCACCTGCCCAGTGCCCCTGCGAGGAGGTCCAGCTGCACGGAGGTGTCTCAGGGGCCCAAGGCTCTTGTGCCTGCCTGACCTCCAGCACAGAGGAGCAGGGCATGGCACCCTGCTGGGGTGTGTTGGTCCAGAAGAGGACGCAGCCTCAGCAGGGCCTTGGTTCCTGAGCTGTGGGGAGATCCGTCACACAGAAGTGGTGACCCACTGCCTGTGCCTGGGCTCCTGGCTCTGTCCTGCCAGCCTGCTTGGTGACTACCCCTGGTCCAGGCTGTGTGGGCAGGCCTGTTGGGGGGGTTTGGCAAGACCCTGGCATCTCCTTGGTGCAGGTTCACCCCTTCCTTTGGGCCTTAACAGACGGGCCTAGGGGTCTGGGCCAGTGCTGCTCGCCCCAGAAGCGTCAGGTGGAGGCCGATGGGAGAGGGACGCTGTGCAGCGGGGTGCTCTGACTCTGGTTCAGGGTCTTGCTGTCTGCCCGGCCCTGGGCTGCACTGCGGAATCAGGAGGGGCCAGCAGGGCCCCTTCAAGCCTGGGGCTCAGCTTCAGCTGGTCAGGTTGCCAGTCAGGCCTGGAGCCAGGGCAGGGCTGTGGGGACCCCGTTGGCCTCCCGTGGGGAGGATGGCAAATGGCCCCGGAGCTCTGGAGACGCAGGGCAGGCAGGAGGTGTGCCTGGGCGAGCCCAGTTCATGATACTAGTTTATATTCTGTCGCTGTTTTTTCAATTAAAGGTGGGTGAATCTGAAGTAGTTAGATTTAGTCTAAACCCACACAGCCGAGGAGACCGGGGCTCTTTTTCTTTCTCGTTTCTTTCTCTGAATTTTCACTGAGGGGCTTTTATCTTTCCCTTAATCCTACCATTTCTGTCAGGACATAATCTCTTTCTCAAATTTACATTTTAATTACAAGGCCAGTGGAGCTAGGTGGAATCAATAATGTCAGCGCTGGGCAGCCCAACTTTGTGCGGAGCCCAGCCTCTCCATTTCCTGCTATCGATTGATCTCTCTGCACTGTCTGCTTTAGTGCTTCAGGCAAATAGGTGCCACTTGGCCAATTTAAACAAAAACAGGGATTTGGACATTTTTATGATTCTTTTAAAAGCAACCGTGGGAGTAAACTTGAGCCCAGATACTGTACTGAGTCAGCCGAGCAGAGCTGGGGCGCGAGGTGGGTTGGTCGAGGACTCTGCCCTCATCTGCTGAGAACTGTGTGCTGGGCTGAAGAGCCCTCTGTGTTTTGGGTCTGCTCTGGAGGTGTGTCAGCAAGATTGATTCCCCAGGACAGTGCAGGCGGGGCCCGAGCCCCGAGTGTTTACCCTGCTCTACACGCTTACCCATCTTCTTAATGGTCTAAAACAACAAATCAATGAAAAATATATTTCATTCTTGTAACTCTTAGGAATTCTCCTATTGATCTCTGGGCTGCGATTGTATCTGTCCAAGTGTCACATTGTTCTCTTCTCAGTCCGGCTGCCTCGCAGTGTGCGGTGTTGGCCAGCCGGGCAGTGTGGTCCCTGGGGAGGCCGTGCTTCGGGTCTTGGGGCTTTGGGATGCCTGGGAGTGGGACCTGGGCATTGTGATGGCACTGGAGCCTTTGGGCTGAGATCTGTGGTGGCCACAAGTGACCGGCAGCCCCCAGGGACCCTGAGCAGCTCCTCCGTGTTCTCTGTGGGCATCCAGGAGATGGGAGTGTGCCGGGTCCTACAGCAGGGCTGGCACGTGTTTCCCCAAGGGGCCAGAGAGCGAGTGTCCGTCCCAGCTCCCGAGCACGCCAAACAGCACAGGGCGGGAGGGCACAGCTGTGTGCCAGGGGACTTTATCTACAGAGGAAGGCTGCAGGCGGCTGTGGCCCTTGTCTGCTTACCACCATGATGTCCTGAAGAGCAGCTGGCCACATCTGTGTCCTGTCGGGCTGCCCTCTGCTCAGGGGCCTCGGGCAGTGGTGCTGGCCTCCACCTTGGCGTCGACTCATTCGCACACAACATCCATGTTTCCTACACGTCGACACGTCCCTTCTATTTTTGTTTAATATTTATTTCTTACTCATAGGTGGACACATGTCCTTGTTATTTTATGTGGTGCTGAGGATGGAACCCAGTGCCTCACATACGCTAGGCAGGCGCTGCCACTGAGCCCAGCCCCCACCCGACGTGTCCCTTCTCTTGAGGTCCTTTGAACTTAAAATCAGTTTCCCTGGTGTTGAGCCATCTTGGCTGTCCCTTGGTCCTTCCTGCACAGAGACTCTGATCCTGCCTTTATGCGCTCCCCGTCGCTGGTCTCGGGAGGGACTTGGGCCCGGGGGTGGCCACAGCTCTGTCCGGAGGTGATCTGTCGGCTGGGCTGCAGCCCTGGGCTGGCAGCCGCAGCACCTGGACGTGCTGCCCGGGCTGCTCCGCGCACCACACGTCCCCTCAAAGTCGCTGCTGCTGTTGGTTTACTTCTTTTCCCACCTTTGTTAAAATGTTTTTTTCTGTTGCTTCTAAACCCTTTTTTATCTATTTTTTCTGATGATTGTTTCTAATTTCAAAAAGTATTTTTAAAAAGTGTGTGTTGTCCCCTGCTGTGTGCTCCCTGCAGTACCGGGGTGGAACTCGCCTTGCACACTCAGCTCACACTGCCTCTGAGCTGGCCGCCCCCCATCCACCCTTGGTTTTTATAGCCTCTTGATTTCTGTTCTGTGCCCCCGCCCAGGACTAGTGGTGAGCACCCTCCTGCCCGGCCTCCCTGTCTGGTGGGTGTGGACGGAGGGCAACAGACTCCAGAGCCCTCCCTGGGCCCTTCCTGCCCTGAGGCTCCCGTCGAGGAGGCCCTGGTCCTCACTGCAGGCTGAGGCCACAGCCCAGCGGGTGGAGAGTCAGGCTGGAGGCCCTCAGCCGAGGGAGCAGCCCTCCCTGGCCCTGCGTGCCGTGCTGTCGACATGCTGCTGCAGTAGGACTGTCCTTCTTCAGATGTGTGGCTTTTTCTCCGATGTCCTTAAACTCCCTGTAGAATTCCCAGCCACAGTCTCCCTCCATCTCCAGGAAACGAGGCTCACCATTTCCCGACTCTTCTCCACAGCGCTTCCTTTTCTCTCCTCGGTTCTGGAAATGAGGACCTTGTACCTGCACAGGTGCCCTTGGCTCTCACTGCAGGAGTGTGTGTCCTCCGGGGGGGCAGAGTCCCTGCTGCCCTTCTGTCCTGCAGCAGCCTTACTCCAGTCGGCTCGCTCTAGTGCTGGGCTTCCCCTGTCCACTGGCTCCTGCTGGGGGAGGTGGCATTCAGAGGCCCCCACTGCCCTGCCCGTGTACCCTTGTGAGCACCTCAGTTGGCGGGTGCACGGGGGAGGGCAGGCCATGCCTCTGGGGTCCTAACCCCTACCTGCCCTGTGCCCCACCTGGGAGAGAGGCGAGCAAAGGTCAGGGTGGGTCAGACCCAAGTCCTTGCCTTGGTACAGGCAAGAGGGGTGGGCAGGGCCTTGAGGGATAGTGACCCCAGGGATGGCGGGGTTTGGTGGTGTTGAAGGATCTGACCTGTTCCACCCCAGGGATGTAAGAATGGACATGGCTGCAGAAGCCAGTGCGCCACTGTGCCCGTGGCCTTGCCAACCTGGTGCCAGGGGCTGTGCTCCAGGGTGGCATTCTACTCATTGGGAGCTTGCATCTGACTGGCAGCCACGGGGCGGGTATCTCCAGGCCCTGTCCAAGAGGGGGAAGTGACAGGAACCACTTCTCAGGGCCTTGGAGGATCATGGGCTCTCATGTGTAGGGTGCGTCCCAGTTGCTTGGGCACCGAGAGGTGGCAGGTGCTCACAGGATCTGCCCAGGTCATGGAGTGGAAGTCAGCAGTGGACCTGTGTCTGTTTCAGGGCTGGAGCCCAAAGCCCCTCTGCAGGCTCTGGAGAAAGATGCAGCTGCACAGGGCTCACAGGCGAGGAAGAGGACAAGAAGGGACGAGGAGGCATCGGACCCCACCTCTGCTGCTGCCCAGCTGTGGCGGCCCCACGATTGCCTGCCTCCTGTCCTCCCCTCCTCTGTCAGGTGATCCCAGATGTCCCACTTTGTTGGGCCACTGCCTGGCACCGTCACTGACTACCCAGAGCACCAGTGGGGTGCAAGGCCTTCTTTGGCTCCCTTGAGGGCACCTGGGTTGTGCAGCCCTGAGTAGCGGGCACCTGCTGACCTCTGTGTGGGGCAGGGCTGCTCAGCGAGCTGGCACAGTGGGGCAGGACCCATAGACGTCCTCTAGACACAGCTCATCCCCAGAGGCCCTGAAGCTGGACCACTGCTCAGGTCTTGAGAGACAGATGTCAGGTTTCCCAGCCAGAGGAGGGCCAGCGAGCAGAGCAGTGCTCGGCTAGGACAAGGCTGCTCACAGGACTGATGTGGCCGAGGCCCTGGCTCCCTGGTCTTACCTTGGGTCTGGGCTGCGCCCTCTCCAGGAGTGACAGCACATTCTGCTCTGCTCTCAGGGCTCCACTGGGACCAGAGGAGGCCCAGAAACTGGCGGAAGAGCGGGCCCGGGCGCCCGTTGTACCCTTTGGAGTGGACCTGTGCTACTGGGGCCAGGAGCAGCCAGTGACCGGGAAGATCCTTAGGTGAGTCCAGGGTGCCTGTGGCTCCAGAACACATGGTCCTCCCTGAGCCTGGCTGCTGCTCCACTGGGAGCCGCCCAGGGAGGCTGGGCCTTGTTATAGAGAGGGACTAGCCAGAGAGCACTCACAGGGGCTCTGGGATGCAGGCCTTTAGAGAGCCCAGCTTCACCTCTTGATCCAGCGCAGTCCCGGTTCTCATGGGGTGCTGAGCAGGTCCCATCACTGCCCGGCCAGCCAGAGGCACCCTGCCTACCCCAGTGGGACCTGGGCTGGCAGGCGGGCCAGGGCTGACTGGGCAGGGAGGCTCACTGGGAAAACAGGTGGAGTTTTACCGGGCTTGGCTAGGGTGGCTTGAGGGCAGTGGAGGCCAGCTCTCGGGAGGCAGAGGGCTGGTGATGCCGCTGTGACCCCAGGGCTCATACCATGGCCATGTGGCCTGTTCCTGTGAGGATGGATGGCCTCGCACTGGGGGCCTGCAGAAGGGGCTGCCCTGGGTTGGCAGAAATGGCTTAGCTACTGACCAGCAGAGAATTGTTTATGGGGTCTTCTGTCCTGGGGCCCAGAGCCAACTTCCAGGCCCCTCAGCTTCTGCAGCAGCCTGAGGGTATTTGGGGAATGCTGAGCCCATGGCTTAGAACTGTGGTCCAAGGGCATGTGGATGCTGCCTCCATCCTGCCTGCCCTGCTCCGCTGCAGGGTGGGGGCGGGCAGGCCAGGCGGAAAGAGCAGCAGGGCAGGGAGGTCTGTAGGAGGCACTCTGGGAGCTGTCCCTCCACATATTGTCACCAGGTAGCTAAAGGTCAGAGCCTAGCCTCAGAAGCCCCACACCTGGAGGCAGCACTGCCCTCCTCCCGCCTGCCTGACCCGGCTCCCCCAGGGCCCCTTGCAGTTAGGCTCCAGGACAGTCAGGCCTGAGCGTCTTGTTGGGAGGACCCAGTGGGTCCTAGCTGGCCCCAAACCCCACTGGCGAGGCCAGCATCTCACCTGCGTTCCGTGGGGGCGGGGCCCTTGCCTTGGACCACGCTGCAGACCCCCAGATGGTATTGGCCAGGGCAGGCCTTCTAGGGCTAGTCTCCCCAGTGGGTACCCTGCTCAATGCCCGTGCTCCTGCCTGCAGGCTGGTGGGCAGGGCGGGACAGTCCTGCCTCTGTTGTCCTGGGGCCCTGAGGGCAGAGCACAGAGCAGGAGGGCAGGTGTGACCATCCTCCAAGGTCCTCTGCAGATGAGCGTCAGGAGACTTGGTACACCAGCAGGTCTGAGTCTCAGCACCGTTTCTGGAAGCCCCGGGAGGTAGAAGAGGAGGTGGACAGTGCAGATGTGCCTGCCGAGCTCCAGAGCCGCCGCATCACTTTTGCAGGGAAGTTTGAGCCTGTGCAGCACCGGTGCCGGGCCCTGAGGCCCGATGGCCGGCTCTGTGCGCGCCAGGACCGGCTGAAGGTGAGGCTGTGGCCTGAGTGTTCTGTGGGTGTGAGGCTAGGCCAGGACAGGGCTGTGGGCACTTGGGAGCCTGCAGAAGGGGCTGCCCTGGGTTGGCAGAAATGGTTTAGCCACTGACCAGCAAGAATTGTTTGGGGGGTCTTCTGCCCTGGGGCCCAGAGCCAACTTCCAGGCCCCTCAGCTTCTGCAGCAGTGCAGTCTGTGTGGACTCAGAGCCCTGGGAAGGGAGAGATACACCCTGGCCCACAGCTGCCCACTTTCACCCCAGGCTGGAGGGAGCAGGAAGAAACAGGTCACCACTAACAACTGGCTGGAGGCCCCAGGCTCCTGCAGCTACAGCCGCAGATCTGGGAGGACCAGGGCCCCTGCTGTGCACCTCCCAGGACTCACATCTGAAGGTCACGCGACTGCAGGGCAGTGTGTCCCCACCAGAGGCACTTGTGCCCAGGGAGCTGAAGCCCTACCTCCTGGCCACCAGTCTTTTTGTGCTTGCTTTGCAGTGTCCTTTCCATGGGAGGATAATTCCCAGAGATGACGAGGGGCGGCCCCTGGACCCAGAGGACAGGGCCCGGGAGCAGCAGCAGCCACCACACAAGCAGTCACGCCCAGGTAGGTGTGGGGGCGGGGTGCCAGGGCACAGCCTGGGGCACCACAGGGTCAACCTGGGCGGCTCTTCACAGTCCTAAAGCCACAGCCTCTGCTGTAGTAACAGGCAGGTTGGGGACCAGCACCTGCAAGGCCACTGTAGGGATATGGACACACCCTCCATAAGCCACCAAGCTGGCAGTTGCAGGGTCAGGTCCTGCATCCTGCATCTGTCCTCAGTGGAGGGTGGAGGCGGGAGAGGGAGCAGGCCTTGTCCCCTCCAGAGATACCTGTCCCTCCTGCTCTCAGGGCACTTGCTGCAGCCTGGCCGCAGGAGTTGCTGGGTGCCCAGGTCCCCAGGGCCCCTGAGCAGCAGGGCAGCGGTGAGCATCCACAGATGGCTGTGCTTCCTGGAGCCTCGGCAGGCTGCCCTGCCTTTCCACGGCTGGGGTCCCCCACCCTGGCAGCTCTGACCTGCTGGCTGTCTCCATGGCATTCAAGCCTGGGCTGTAGCCCCAGGCCCTCCCTCAGAGGGGGATGAGTCTGCAGGCCCACTCAGCAGCTTCTTGCCCTTGGGTCTTAAGACACAAATGCTGGGTTTCAGCCTGACACCGGCCGGTGCCTGAGCCCTGGGCAGTGGGGGGGCCCTGACCTGTTCATCTTCAGGGCAAGGCCTTCCCTGGTGGTCACACTCAGGAGCAAATTAAGTGCCTATTTCTGTGTCGAGCCTGAAGAGTCTGATTTCCAGCCCTCGGTGGCTTGTTAACAAACAGGTATCAGGCCGCGGCTGCCCCGGTGCTGGCCAGTCAGATGTGAAATAGCGTCTCTTTACTAACTGCAGTATCGATCCCGCCTCCCGCACACACGGGGCAATTTTCTTTTCCCTGGTGCTAACCTCAGTGACAATGCGCGTGGCGCTGCAGGGCCCGTCAGCGCCCAGGAAGGCCGCGCGGCCGAGGCGTCTATTGATTTTCTTCAAAGGCTTTTAAATTGCTCCTTCATTTTCCTGAGGTGCTCATTCCGTCTCCACTGGATGCTGGCATTTTTTCCTTGTGTTTAAACAATTGCTCCATTCACCGGGTTCCTAAACTGTGACGCCTTCTTATTACTGGGAGATAAACTGTTTAGACAGTTTTCCTTAATCTTGGATTAATCGTCCCTGGATCTGAATTGTGCAGCCCCGAGTTCCTTCACTTCAAAAAAATCCTCCTGGGGAGGCCACACTATCTGTCTGGGCCCAGCCTCTCCCTCCATGGCCGTGCCCACCACAGCCTGGCCTCGCTGACTCCCTGTGTCCGGGCACTGCTCCCTAGCCCTGTGGGCATGTGGTGCCGGGGTGAGCACCCTGCTGCAGGCCAGGTCCACCTGTAGGGCTAGGCATGCTGGGATGGCCTTGCCGCCACTGCCCTGGTCTGGGATAGCGTTTCCACACCAGGCGGCCCAGGGTCTGGTCATCCATCTCCACAGCCTGCAGAGGCAGGCCAGCAGGAACTGGTGGGGAGCTGCCAGGATCCCCGCCCGGCCCCCAGGCCAGAGTGGGCCTGCACACGGCTCACTTCCAGCAGCCCTCTGAGCAGGGCTCTCTGCTCATGCACTGGGTGTGGCCTGACCCTGGGGAGGCTGCCCAGCAGGGCTGGGTGGCACACGGTACCCAGTCCTCTCAGGAAGGGCACCCTGTTGGGCTGAATTCCTACCTGTTTCTGAGACCCACAGCCAGGCTGTCTGTGGACGAGTGAAACACAAGCTCTCCACTGCCTGTCGTCCTGGGCCTTCCCTCACCTTGGTCCTGTCCAGCCTGTTAACAGCACCACAGTGGCTCAGTGGCCACTGTCCAGTTTGCAGTCCAGTAATCACCCTCCAGAGGCACTGAAACCCTCACTTCCAGCCTTGTTTGACAGCCTGCCTCGAAGCTCATGGGTGTACCATGAGGGCCCTCGGAGGCCTGACCTAGCTCCCCCCTGCCTGTCTGGGCCACAGGGGTCCTTGGGGGCTCAGGCACCTCTGAGGGTTGTGGAGTCCTCTGCAGTCTGTGGGGCCATGCCGGATGCAGAGGGAGTAAGCTCTACCCGGTCCTCATCCCGGCCCTCACCTGGCTCCACTGTGGGAAGCCTGAGCTGGAGCCTGGCCCCACCCCTTCCGGACAGGGCCCTGGGCTCCTGCCTGGCCCCAGCCGGAAGCTTCTCCCCGAGCCCCTCCACCCCAGGAGGGCTTCTGAAACCCTTGGGTCCTATCTAGACTGGCAGGACCCGGAGCTCATGAGGGACGTGGAGGCAGCCACAGGGGCAGACCTGGGCTCATCGAGGTACAGCCAGAAGGGCACAGGGAAGCGGAAGAAGCACCCCAACCTCACGGACCTGCGAGAGCGAGCCGACACCAGCCGGGCCCGCCTCAGGAAGAAGGTCTTCGCCAAGTAAGAGCTGCTCGCCACGCCTCCGGGACCCCTGGTCTGCGCATTGGAGGGGGGCCTCTGGGGCTGCCTGGACCTTCTCCCTAGCAGCCTCCAGCTCCGGCCAGGGGCAGGGCCATCCCAGGGGTGGTTAGGGGCCCAGCTGTAGCTGGGCGCCCTGAGCATTCTCCCAGGGAGGCTGCCATCCTTGCTTCCCGGTGGCTTTGGGCAAGGGCCAGCTGCTTCAGAGTGGACCCTTCAGGCCCTACCTGGCTGACCCCAGAGGGCCAGGCCCTGGCCTTGCCGTGCCCCAGTCAGTGCCTGCACTCTCTAGGGCCTCAGGGAGGACAGCCACTGCAAAGGCTGGCAGATGGATCAGCCTCCTACCGCCTGATTCCAGGCCCAGGTGCGCGGGGTCTGGCCTTCCCGCTGCTCAGCAGAGTGCGGCCACTTGGACCTGCTTCTTTTCTCTTTGCATCAGCCTACTCTGCTCAAAGAGGACCTGGAGTGTTGCTATAAGGCCCACGAAGCCATTGCCTCCCCCTGAGGTTGATGCCAGGCCCTGAGGGGCCTGCCTGGCCATGCCCACTGCCCCCGTAAGCCTCTTGCCTAGGAGCACCTGGAGTGCTCGGCTCACCTGGCAGGGAAGGCTGTTGGTGTTGCCAACATCTGGCCTGTGGGGTCAGCAGAAACAGGGCTCCCTTGGCAGTGGGGGCCTGAGGGGCTGCCAGAGGCACCTGGGTGGGACTGCTTTGGGGTATAAGGCTGGTGTCCAGTGGGTCAGTCAGGTGTGAAGGGCTCTTGGATGCCTCTGCCTGGGAGCAGTGGAGGCCTAGGGATCCGTTCCGGCCTCCTTCCTGCTTCCTCCTGGGGACAGTGAGATCTGTGGTGGATGCAGGGCCTCAGAGCCCACTACTCACACAGCTGCGTGGCCTCGAGTCTGCCACAGAAGGAACCTCAAATGACCTCCACAGCCCTGCCTTGAAGGGAGAGCCAGTGGCAGTGCCTGGCAGAGTTCAGGGCTCCAGGCCCAAGATGTGTCCCCGCTTTATGGCTTCAGGCCCTGCTGGTGCCGGTCCTCAGGCACCACGGCCCCTGAGCTGGTCTGTGGGGCAGCCTGTGTCTCGCCTGGCATCGGGCAGCAAGCCTGTGGCCACTCAGGCCTCTTGCCTTCCTCTGTGTGTCTATCACGAATTCCCCAGCTGCACACGCCCCCAGAGCTGCTCTCCATGAGGTTAGGGCGGGCTATGCCCTCACTCCTGGGCGCAGCTAGTCCTGGCAAGATCAGGGATCCTGATGCTGCCTTCTTGGCCCCCAGGTGAGGCCTTCTTCCCCAGGGCAGGGCCCCTGCTTGGACAAATGCACAGCCATCCAGAAGCGTGCCCAATCCCCGAGAGCCCCAGCTGGAGCCTCCCTGACCACGTGTGGCCTTGCTCTCCCCACAGGGCAGCTGTGCGAAGAGTGGTCACTGCCATGAACCAGGTGGACCGGAAGAAGCATGAGAAGTTTGCAAACCAGTTTAACTATGCGCTGAATTAGAGGCTGTGCCGTGGCCCCTGATCGTCAGCTCTTCTTCCTCTGCCAGCACGGGGAGGGAGTGTGGGTGTCCATCTGGGAAGGAGCCTTTCTTGTGTGTGGTCAACATCAGGAAATGGTGTGCCAAGATGCCCTGCAGTGGTGGCCTTCACCTGCCTGGGGGCCACCACCACCTGGTTGCTACGTGTCCCCTGTGGGGCATCCTGTGAGTTCTTTTGAGCCTGTGCACTGGGCAGTGTGGTCAGAGCCCATGGACGGGCCCACGATCGGCACCTCCTGCCTTCCACCCACGCTGCACCCCCCCGGAGGCTGCCTCTGAGCAGAGCAGCTCTGGGAGGCCCACACTCTGTCACTGTGCCCGCAATGGGAACTCAACCCTGGTGGAGGCCAAGTCCAGGCCTCGGTGGCCCTAGTTCCCCCGCAGGGCTGCTGAGGAGGCCCCTGCCCCCTGTGGAGTGTGGCTTCAGGGGCAGTGCGGGCTCACGCAGCTGCACTCCAGAGCTCTCTGCTGCCCTACAGGAGCCGCTGGCCCCTTCCTGCCCGGGTCTGCCTCTGCCTTCTGGACATTTCAGATATGGAGTTGTTCACAGGTGGCCTTCGTCACGCTACTGCCCCTTGGCGGATGTTGTCAGACCTCCGTCTGTGGCACCTCAGTCTTCCTTCCTTTGCATCACCTGGAGCCGAGAGGTTCCTCGGGTGTTCCTCTTTTGACCTTTGGGGCATTCCCACGTTTTAGCCTTTGGGAATAGCACTGCTGTGAGCGTGTGTGGACAAAGGTGGACAGAGGTTGTCCACCCGAGGGATACACCAGGGGGCATAGTGACTCCATGCCCCACCTTTCAGTGAACTGCCAGGCCCCCTTCCACGGGGAGGGTCTCCATCCTGCACCCCGCCAGCAGCCCGTGAGTCCCGCTGGCCTGCTTCCTTACCAAGCTCAGGGTCACCTGAATTTTTAGTTTCTCGCAATCTTTGTGGACGTGAAGGGTTTGCTCGTGTTCAGATTTGCATCTCCGTAATAACCAACGTTGAGCATCTTCTGTTCTTATTGGCCATCTGTATGCCTTTTTTGGAGAAATGTCTACCCAGATCTTTCCCGTCTTTAATGGGGTATGTGTCCTGTGTTGTGAGAGTTTTGCAGAGAGTCTGGACACCAGGCCCTTGATACTTGCTGATACCTCTTGCCTCCTGCCTTCTCAGCTTCCCGGTAGGGCCTTTTAAGAGTCATTATTTGTTGAAGTCCAGCATGTGTGTCTTTTTCTTTTGTTGCTTGTGCTCTTGGTGTCGTGTCTGTGATGTCATTGCTCATTTCAGGTCACAAAGATCTGCTCTTCAGCTTTATTTCCTAAGACTTTCCTATTTTTAGTTTTTAGTCCGGTCTTGGGTCCATTTTAGGCTGAGTTGTGTAAGGTGTGAGGTGGCCCAGCCTCCTCCTCCTGCACCGTTTGTTGAGAAGCCTGTCCCCTGGGCCTGCCTGGCACCCTGCTGGCCCCCAGTCTGCAATCCTCTCTCCGGCCGGCAGCCCTTTGCTGCTGCAGTGCTGCTGTAGATTCTGTATTTGGTGAACATGAGTCCTTCAGCTTTGTTCTGTTCAGTGTTTTTGGCTATTTTGGGGTCCTTTGCATAGAATGAATTTTAGGATTAGTTTGTGAGTTTTTGGGAAAAAAAAAAACCCTTACAATTTTGATAGAGATTGTATTCAGTCTATAGATCATTTTGGGAAATAGTCCCATCTTGTTTTCAGAGTCATGAATTTTTGATACCTTTCCATCTAATTGTCTTTAGTGTGTTTTACAGAGTTTTTATGAGTGTTCATACAAAATTGAAGCTGGCTGCAGTGGTGCATACCTGTAACCCCAGTAACTGGGGAGGCTGAGGCAGGAGGATTTCAAGGCCAGCTTCAGCAGTTTAGTGATGTTGGGGAGCAGACAGATGTGAGTGGTGGGAACAGGAGGTTAAGAGGATGACTGTATAACACGGGCCCACTGTGCCGACCCCCACATGCTTTCTTTTCCAAGAAGCAATTTACCTGCAACCTTGCCTGGCCGAAGTGGACAGGATGTGGCACATTTCTCAGGAAATTACTTGTTACCTGCAGGAGAAATGCAGGCTCAGAATAATGTTGATGATGGGGCTGGGGCTGAAGCTTAGTGGCAGAGCGCACGCCCCTTAGTACCACGTAGAACACCTGAATAAAATAAAAGCATTCTATTCATCTACGACCACAGAAAACACAACAATAACGTTGATGACGAGGGCGCGGTGGTCATGCTGGTCATCCCAGCAGCTCGGGAGGCTGAGGCAGGAGGATCGTGAATTCAAAGCCAGCCTCGGCAACTTAGTGAAGCCCCAAGCAATGTAGTGAGACCCTGCCTCTAAACATAAAAAGGGCTGGGGGTGTGGCTCAGTGGCTCAGTGCCCCTGGGTTCAATCCCTGATGTATTAAAAATGAAATTAAGAATTTATGGTTAAAAAATTCAATTAGAAATAGTGAGCATGGGCCAAGGTGACCTAGAGTTATAGCAGTGGGTCTTGAAAGATGATGTCATCTGTCAGTCAAGGTGGACTTGGGTGGGACTCTCTGGAAACTTCTCTGGATCCCAAGTAAAACTGGAGCCTTGAGAGTGTCCCTGTCCCTTTTCCTGACCCTTCAGTAGGCTCACTCCTGTTGACTCTGAGCAGCAGGTCTGGACCTTTCTACCGATCGTGGGACTGGGGCCTGCCCTCCTCCTGCTCTCAGGAGCCCTGCCCTGGAACAGCGAGACCCTGCAACTCAGTGGGACCCTGTCTCAAAAAGTGAAGGGGCTGGGGTGGTGGCTCAGCGGTAGGACGCTTGCCTGGCACGGGCGGGACCCGGGTTCCATCCTCAGCACCCGTAGAAATGAAGGCATGGTGTTGTGTCCTTCTACACCAAAAAATAAATATTAAAAATAAGTAAGTAAAAAATAAAAAGGGGTGGGGATGCAGCTCAGAGATTAAGCACCCTGGGTTCAATCCACAGTGCCAAAAAAAAATAATAAATCATTCCTAAGTGTTCTTTTTGATACTATTATAAATTTGTTTGCTCTCTGAGTTCCAATTTTTCAATTATTTGTTTGTTGCTAATGTATAAAATACAACCGATTTTTGCATGTTGATCTGTATCCTGCCACCTTGCTAAGCTAGTCTGTTGGTTCTAAGTGTGTGTGTGTGTGTGTGTGTGTGTGTGTTTTCCAAACACTTTTTTGTGCACAGTCGTGTCATCTGCAAACGGAGATCTTTTCCTTCTTCCTTTGCAGGCTGGGTGCTTCCTGTGCCTGTGTCTTGCCTCATTGCTGGGCTGGCACCTCCTGCCTGGTGAGGACCAGACCTGACAGAGCAGAGGCCCCTGACTTGCTCCTGATCTCAGGGGCGGCTCTCAGCCTTTCCCTGCTGAGTGTGACGCCAGCTATGTTCTGTAGCATCACATTTCCAGAGCGAAGTCCCCTTACTCCTAATTGTCCCTTTGTCATGGAGGATCGTGTTTTATCAAATGCTTTTTGTTTCACTGCCAAACGCTTTTTCTCCATTCTCAAGATGGTGAGATGGCCTTTCCCCGTTCTCCTGATCAGGCTGGGGCCTCCTGGGTGCCTCGCGGGTGACACTCTGGCACTCCTGCCATGGGGTGGGTCCTCTCGTTGTGCTGCTGGGTCTGTCGGCTGGTGTGGTGCATCTGGATTCTTAGGGGACGTTGGTTTGTCTTGTTTCTTGTGACGTCCTTGGTATCAGGGCCTTGTTGGCCTCCCAGAACATGGTGGGAAGTGCCTCTCTCCTGTACTTTGGAAGTTGCGGGGACCGGTCATCATCACTCCAGCCCTGGTTGGGGTTCACCAGCAACACCGTGGCCCTGGGCTTTGTGAGACTCCTTAGCTGGTGGTGACCTGAGTCCGTGGAGCAGCTCACTCTGCCCAGGAGCCGTCCTGCGCCTGGTGACCTGTGCTGGGCGGGACTGCTGCTGCTCACGTCTCCCTGCACCCAGTGCTTGGATTCTCTCCCCTGCTCTCGCCCCTTCCTCCCTCCTTCTCCCTTGGTCAGTCTGGCTAAAGGTTCATGACTTTGTTGTTCATTCAAAGAAATGACCACTGGTTCTGTTGATCGTTGACTTTTCCGTGCTTTATTCCACTGATCTCTACTTCGACCGGCACCATCTCCTCTGGGTGCTTTGGCTCTAGTTCACTGGGTGTGTTTCCTGAGACAGCAGAGTCGCTTCCTGGCTGCAGCCCTCAGTTTCAGTGTCGACCTGGGCTCTCATGCGAGTGCTCCTGGATGCTGTGTTCCTGCACTCCTGTTCCTTTTCGCAGTCCTGGTGGCGGAACCCAGCCTCACACAGCGAGGCAAGCGCTCTCCCACTGTGCTGTGCCCCAGCCCTTTCTAAAATCTAATTTTAAAAAAGATGAAAAGACTTTAAAGCACCCTGAATTCATTTCCTAGTACCCAAAAATAAATAAACCTAGAACCTGGGTCCTCTTGTTTTTTCTGCTTCAGAGGGTGAGAGGGTAACCTGGTAAGCAGGTAACTGGGTAGCCAGGTAACCGGGTAACCACTGCTTCTGCCTTCAGAGCCCACAGGTGGGGTCTCGGTCTCTGCTCCCAAGTTGCTGTGTCAGCCGTGCTCAGCCCCTCGGACCTCCCTTTCCTGCCAGCCTTGCCTCCTCCCACGGTCCTCTCCCGAGGCTGCCGAGTGCTGCAGCTCACATCTCCATCCCACAGGGGCCAGCCCCGGGCCCAGCACGGCCAGCAGCGGGGTCCAGCCATGCACCGGCTCTGGCACTCACTGCGTCCTGTGGACTGCAGGCCCTCGGCTGGGCCTGGCGCCCTGCAGGTGCCTCTGCCGTGCCCCCTCTGCCGTGCCCCCCTGCCGTGCCCCCCTGCCCTGCCCCTCCTACTGTGCCCCCCCTGCCATGCCCTCTCTGCCGTGCGGGTTCTTCTCCTGGAGGGCAGGTGTGCCAGCTGCGAGGCTGCTCCATGTCTGTCTCCCCGTCACTTCTGGGAACTCATGTAGGGCCCTGACGACAGTCATTTCCCCAGCCCCAGGGCGCTCCTCCCTGGGGTCACCTTGAGAGGTGGCCCCTAGAGCTTCCTTGGGTGCACAGCTGCTCTTCTTGTGCTTGAGACTCTTCTTGGCTCCCGGCTTGGGACAGTGGCCACAGGTCCAGGGAATCCACATGCTTCTTGGATGTGCGGGCCGCTCTTGCCCACCAGGTGTGCAGGTGGGCCCTGGTGTCTGTCTGCAGGCGTCCCCTGCGCCTCTCCTCTCTGGCGCCTGCCGTCCTCACTCTGTGGCTCCCGCAGGGGACAGACTCTACCTCTTGCCCACAGGCTGCAGGTGGGCTGCTCGCAGCCCATCTGCCCAGAGCCTCGCTCAGCCTCAGCCTCTGTGAGCTCCCCTCCTCGAGGTTCTCTGTCCCTCCAGTGCCCAGTCTTGGGCCTGGCACCCCATAGTGCGGCCCTTCCCAAGCTGCTGACAGCACTGGGCGCCAGGACTTCCCCAGGGGGACTGCTGTCCCCTGTTTCTGGGTGGCCCTGTGCTGCTGAAACGTGTGTGAAGGGGGGCAGCCACTCCAGCCTCCTGCTGCCTGTTTGGCTGACTTCAGCGTCCTCCCTGCTCGCTCTGTGAAGTGTGGATGCTGTGGGATCCGCCCTGAGGCCTCCGCACCCTCCCTCAGCCTCCTACCTGCAGCACCACAGTGACAGCAGGACAAGTGCAAAGCCACATGAGTGTCCACAGTGACACCCACACCTCAGCAGAGTCAGCCGTCCAGCGCCACTGTGGACACCCCCTCCTCAGCTGTGCCTTTAGGCTCTGGACAGCACAGCTGCTGCTTCCAGGGCCCTGTCTCAGCTGCTGGAGTCGGGCGGTCAGGCAGCCTCTGAGTGGGCTTGTCCAGGCAGCAGCAGGCCGGCCAGTGTGCACTCCCCAGGGGGGCTTTGAGGAGCTCCAGACCCCACCCCCTCCCAGGGCTGCTGGTCCGCACTGCGGGAGGCCGCTCCCCTGAAGGCTGCTGCAAGCTGGTCAGGGAACTGTGCGAGTTCAGTCGCACAAAGCTCCTCTACCAAGACCCGTCCGTGGTCCGTGGCAGGCGCGTGGTGTGCCTTGTACCTCGCAGTGCTGAGCGCTCTTTCTTGAACAAGCCTTCTTTGGATTATTGCAAGCCTTTTTTTAAATTTCCAGCTTTGATTTGGGTGGTTATTCTAATGGTTCTGGATTGTAGGAGCTCTTACTCTGCTTTCCAGAAGGGCTTCCCCAAGGACACAGTTGTGAGGACAGGTACACTGCCCTCCACAGGACAGCCTGAGGCTGTGTCCAGCCTCTTTCTGTCCTGCGGGTCCTGTGTATGTCCTGGTGTGCAGGCATGCATGCATTGGATGTGGGGCTCCAAAGTCAAGGGGTAGGAGAGTGTCATTTTGACTGCGAGGTGACTGGGGCAGACCTGGTGTCTGCCTGCTCTCCCTCAGTAATGCTGACTGCTGGCTTCCCAAACCATCACCTCTCCTGTGCATCAGCCTCGTAGTTTTAATCGACATTTCCCTTGGTGTGAGCAGCGGGGCCGTGTCCACGTGTTCCAGGATTGGTTGTGAGCGTGTGTCTAGGTCTCTACCTGGTGCTGCTTTGGCTTGCGGAGCCCACCCAGTGGTACAAGGCTCCCTCCAGCAGGACGCGGGCTCTGGACCTGGGCCTCAGTGCCCTGGGCTCTGCTGAGGCTGCCCCCGCTGTGGGGGACTCCCAGCCCCTGTGGCTCTGGACTGAGAATGCCCTTCCCACCCTGAAGTCACTCTCCCATTTTTCTCCTAGTACTCTGGGGGTTTGTTTTCACATTCAAATCGCTGATCTATAAAATGCGAGCCAGGAGATCAGCCCCTTACTTCAAACAGCTTTCCAGTTCCCCGAGCTGCAGGTGGATGACCTCGCGCTGCCGGCGGGTTTGGGGTGCTGCTCACAGCGTGCCGTGGGCCAGTGGGCCATCTCTGGCCTCTGTGTCGGCCGGTGGCTGTCACCATGCCAGTGTGTGGGACGTGTTTGGTGGAGACCCTGGAACCCATGTCTCGAGGTGGAGTAGGAAATGAGGCATCAGAAGACTTCATTCAGAAGTCACCGCCCACCCGAGCAGCTGTGTGGGCGGAGTGAGGAGGGGAGGGTGGGGTGGCTGGGCCCGGGATGTGCCTGGACAGCATGCCCTCTGCGCCCAGGCCCTGTACAGGGGCCAGCCTCCAGGACACTGCAGGACCTGTCAGTCCTTATGCCCTCCTGGAGGGGCCAAGGGACGTAGGTCCCAGGGCGGGGAGTCTCCTCTTCCCGCCGGCCAGACTGGCAGGTCCTCTTGGGCAGTGCCAGGGCAACCTTGAGGGACGCACGCCCACGCTCTTCTCCTCATACTGGGGATCGGCTAGGGCTCTCCCACTGAGAGAGCATCCCTGGGCTGGTCTTCCTGCCTCTCCCCGCTCCTTTTTAAAAATCTTTGAATTTTGAGGCAGCTTTTGCTAAGTTGCGGAGCCTGGCCTTGAACTTGCCACCCTCCTGCCTCAGCTTCATCACAGGTGTGCACCACCGTGCCTGGCTGGCACTGCCCACTCCCGGTGATGAGGGAAGGGAAGGGGGTAGCCAGGGCCAGGGGGTCCCTGCAGAGCTCTGGGGTAGCAGGGTCAGGTGGGGCTCTTGGGGATGAGGCAGCAGGGGAGGCTGAACTGTGCCTCCTGCGGAGGTGGCGGGGCAGGTTTCAGGCCACACCAGTCATGGGACTCAGTGCTGGGGAGGCCACGGGGTGCTGCTCTGGGCTGAGAAAAGGGCAGCAGAGGGTGGGTGTAAGGGGTGGCCGCAGGGAGGATGGGAGGGTGTGGGTCATGGCCTCAGTGCTAGGGTGGACGGCCATAAAGGAAATGGGATGTTAGGGTCAGGGTTAACTGCACGGAACTGAAAACTAAGTAATTAGCTTGTAAACCCAAAGGGTTAGACGTGTTCTGTCAATCAAGAGTCCAAAGGTAGATCCCTAAGCTGAGGGAGAGGAGGTCTCGGAGTACCCTCAGGACTTATCTCATTCTTGTTGCTGGCTCAGCATCCAAGCATGAGGCCTCCATCCTCAAGGCTACCTCACATCCCAAGGTAGCTGCTGGGGCTCCAGCTATCACAGGATCTACAGAAGGAATGAGGGGGTACATCTGCCTGCTGAGACATTTCCTATGAGTTAGTTGTCTGGGACTTCTCTTGCCCAACACACTCTGCTCATGTCACCTTGGCCAGAACCTACTCACATGCAGGGTCCAGCTGCTGCCTGCCCAGGAAGTGGGAATTAGTCCTTTTCCCAGGAGATGGGTAACCAACTGTGGTTGTCCCTTGTTTGCCAGGAAGAGAACAGGTGAGCATGCAGGAGAGCTGCCTCCAAAGGTGGGTCCCATGCAGGATTGTCTGGGAGGAGTTGGGGGGGATACCCAAGCTTGTCACTTGTGGGTGACAGGGTCCTGAAGTGGCCCCTCCCCTCACAGGTCAGCTCTGCATCCCTGGGCTGGTCTTCCTGCCAACAGCTCCTCCGCTGCAGCACGCTCTCACACAGCCTGCACAAGGGGCTGCATCCTGGGAACAGCTGGCTGGAACAGGCCTGCTGGGGGCCAGGAGGCACACAGACACCAGGGAAGACATGGAGGGGGCGCCACCAAGTGGCCAGGGATGTCCCCAGGCAAAGGACAGGCAGTTGGTGCCAGGGACAGCTGGGGGTAGGGCTGGGTCCTGGATGTTTCTGGGGTGGGGGAGGAAAGAGGGTGGGAGGGGCTTGGCTCTGCTTCTTCCTAAGGCAGCTGGCCCTGAGGGACACCAGGAGCAGGGGATGGACCAGGCGGGTTGCTGGGGCCTAGGGAGTGGCACTCTGGAGCTGCAGGGAAGGGCTGGGACCCGGGAGGAAGAGAGGCACTGGCGGCCTGTGGGGTCAGGCTGTGGGTTTGGGCTGGGGCCAGAGCAGCCCAGGAAACTCTACCCGCCTCCCTGGGCCCCGCTCACTCAGGGCAGCCATGACCAAGCGCTGGCCAGTAAGGTGGGAGTGCCTTGAAAGGAAGGGGTGTCCTCTGTCCGTGGTGCCTGTGGCTGGGTGGGATGCGGTGGCTGGACTCCCACTCCAGGGGGGCTGTGGGCTGAGGACCTAGTCCAGTTGGTGCCACAGAGCCCTGGAGGGAGTGGGGTATGGTAGCTGCGAAGGTGTGGCTGGGCCCAGGCCTGTCCCTGTTAGCCCCTCACGCACAAGGAGGCCAGCGTCCTCCTCCGCTCCACTCAGCCCCTCGCAGGGCTGTGGGCCAGGCAGGAGGGTGGGAAGCAGTGAGCGCTCTCCTGTCCAGGCTGAGTGGACCCTGGGCAGGACAGGGTGGAGGCCTCCCCCCTGCCCCAGGTGAGCTGTGCCTATCCGGGTCCCTACCTGCAGGGCGGGGCCTTGCTCACTGACCGGAGGCCCTGTGCAGAGGGTACAAGTCCAGGGCAAAGGTGTCAAGGTGTCATGGGCAGCTGGCCCTGAGTCCCAGGAAGGACCTCCTGCAGGGCCATGGCCGCCTCTGCCTCCAGCAGGGATCCTGGGGCTAAACCAGTCATGCACCCGAGGACCAACTGAGAACTGGGCAGAGCAAGGTGGTGGCCAACGTGAGGGCTCCGAGGGAAGTAGCCAGAGGAACCTGCATCCCCAACCTCCCCAGTTCCATGGGGACCTGGGGACCTGGTGGCACAGATGGAGAAGCTGAGGCTGGAGGGGCCTGGCATGGCATCTCCAGGAGGGAGCGGGGGTACCCAGCAAACCCCTAACCTCCTGGGCCTCAGCCCCTCAGGTGTGTGTGCAGGTGGCCACAGCACGGTTGCTGTAGGGCTTCAGGGAGGCATTGGTGGGCAGACACAGGTCTGGCCAGGACTGGGGCTTCAGGAACAGTGGGTGTACATCAGAGCAAGCCTGGGAGGCAGCCCCCACTCCTGCAGCCCCCAGGTGACTGCAGGAGGCTGGCGGGGCAGGAGCTGCTGGTGCACGGTGAGCACATGGCTGCCAAGGCTTCCTGGCTCCGAGCCAACACCCTCCACCCCCTCCCACAGCCTAGGGCTTCCGGAGAGCCCAGAGGGGTGGCCACCATGCTTGGGGCTGAACCTTGACAGATTAACTGTATGTGCTGTTGGACCCGCATGACCAGCAGGGACAGTGGGGAAGAGGCCAGGGAGGGCACAGCCAGGGCTTCCATTTTCATTTCATCTGGGTCTGATGCTGCTCCACCTCCAGGAATGTTTGCACCAGTCCACCTGCAAGCAGGTGCGGGGAGGGCAGGAAGGGCCAGCAACGCAGGTGGAGCTGCACCACAGCTCGGGTCAGAGGGCGGGCCCATCCAGACGCCTATCTGCCTGCCCCAGCCTCTCATCCTTCTGCGTGCTGCAAGTCCTGGGGTGTCCCAGCAGGTTCCAGCTGAACTCAGCAGGGCTGGCACAGGGGGGTGGGCGGCAAAAAGGGAGTGAACCAGCTTCCTTCCAGGTGGGGGCTGCTGGGCGTGGAGAAGTGGCCGCTGTGCCCGGCCTGCAGTTCTGATTTGAGTCGAGGCCAAGAGCCTTCTGGAACTCCCTGCGAGGCCCCTCCCCCCACGTCTCACCCCAGGGGCCTCCGCTGTGAGGCCAGCAGCCTTCCCGTTACATTTGGACAAATGCAGACCATCTGTAGGCTGGGCTCACTGGTCAGCACAACGCATGTACTGAGGCCATCCTCAGCTCTGAAGCCAGCAACAGCCTGGTCTTGCCGGAGCCTCCCTGGCTGATGAGCCTCAGGGCAGGATGACCAGGAAGCCTACACAGGCCTGCAGTGCCCGGGCAGCCAGCCCCAGAACACAGGGGCTGGGAGGAGGACCGAGGCTGGGGCCCCCAGGGGGGGCTCTGCCCCCACCCGCCCAGGCTCGTGCTGTCCTTGCCTGTCATTTGCCTACTGGTGACCCCAGAATGGAGTAGGAGCACTCCTCTCTTTCCTGTAGTGTGGCAGTCGCTGCCTCTCTCCCCCAACTGCAGCCTTGTCCCCAATGACAATGACAGGTGCTGATTAGCCCAGCTTGGAGTGCCCTCTGAGAGGCCTTTAGCTCATCACCAACCTAGGGAGCCCTGCACACCTGGAGAAGGAACTCTGGCCCCACCCCTACTAAGCTCCCAGAAGAGTCCCTGCCAGGTCGCTCTTCTGTGGTGTCACGACACATCTTGGCAGGATCTGCTGCCGCTGGCTCCCAGGTTGCTGGCTCCCAGGTTCCAGGAGCCCGCAGGGGGACCTGCAGAATTGATGGACAAGAGTGGCGCTGGCGGCAACACCTCCTCTAGACCAGCTCCCGTCACCTTGGGCCAGTAGCTCAACCTCCCAAACCCTTGTCCTTCTCTGGGGAGTGGACAGGAGCACCCTGGCTCCTGGTCACCGCATAAGAACACCTGATGGGGCCTTGCTCGGGCCAGGGTGGTGGGGCTGAGCGGGGAGAGGGGAGGAGGAGGACTACAGGTGGTGAGAGGAGCCTGAGGCGGAGCCCTGTGCTGGAGGCTGCTGGGACCGGGCAAGGAAGGTACCATTCTCACTGGGAGAGGACGCTGGAAGGGGACTCATTTGGAGCACCAGGCCAGCCCCTGCACCTCAGCTCCAAGCAAAAGGGGTGCTCAGGGGCTCGAAGCCCTGACTGCGGGATACTAGGCTCCCAAACCCCACAGGGTGCTTCAGTCCCCACGCAAAGGGGGCTCTCAGGGCGGCCTGGGGCCAGGGATCCGGAGGACCTGACACGGGGCAGCGTGGGAGCCTGTGAGTCGTGTGCACGGCCTCCTGGGTTTATTGAGCAAAGTTCATCAAAGTGCTTCTGCGGCGAGAGCCGCCTGCCTGGCCCCACCCGCGGTCACTTATAAATTTAAAACTCTTCTGTAGGAACTGGCTATGTACAGAGCCAAACGACTGAAACCTTAGAAAAGAGCCCAGGGTCCTGCGGCCGTCGGCCTGGGGCGTGAGGCCGCCTGAGCCGAGCCCCCCAAGTCCCAGCGTCCTGGCGCCTCAGCTCAGAGGTGCGGCGCGTAGAAGGCGGGCGCGCCGTAGGTCTGCGAGCCCAGCACGAAGGGCGAGAGCACCGCCGGGCTCGACAGGAAGGGCAGCTGCGCGGCGCACACCAGCCCGCCGGGGCCGTGCGCGGGGTACCCGGCGGGGCCGTGCATGGCGAGCGGTGTGCCCATAGGCGGCGAGGGGCTGAGCGGGCTGAGGCCGCCAGGAAGCCCCGCGCCCGGTCCAGCGCCGGGTCCTGGGCCCCCGCCGCCGCCGGTCGGCGCGCTAGTGTCGGCGCCCGGGTTTTGCTTCTTCCACTTGGTTCGCCGGTTCTGGAACCAGATCTTCACCTGCGTCTCGGTGAGGCTGAGGGACAGCGCCAGGTTGAGGCGCTCGCACACGGACAGGTAGCGCGTCGCCTTGAACTTGTTCTCCAGCGCCACAAGCTGCTCGTAGGTGAAGGCGGTGCGCGCGCGCCGGGGTTTCCCCGACTTGGAGTCGGAGCCCGTGCGCTTCCGCTTGGGCTTGGTCGCCGCCGCCGCGCCCTGCGGAGTGGTCCCCGTGACCCCCGCCGCCGCCGCGGCTCCCGGCGGGCCCGAGGCTCCCGGCGAGTTTCCGCGGGGCCCGGGGGCTGCGGCCTCGTCGACTGCGCTGGGGGGCACCTGCGCCTCGACCGCTCCTGGGCAGCCCGACCCGCGGGCCCCGAGGCCGCCGCCTCCCCGCGCCTCCTCGGCGGCGCGCGCCGCCTCCGCCTCCGGCTCCTCATCGTCCTCGTCGTCAGGCGCCTCGTCCCCGCTGTCCGCGCTCGGGCTGCGGCCGCCGCCGCCGCCGCCGCCGCCGCTGCTGTAGCCGTTGGCCTCCGCCTCGTCCGCTTTGTAGGGGTCGCCGGCACCTGCGGGCGGGCGGGACAGAAGACAGAGGGTCAGGCCGCGCCCCGTCCTCCCGCTCCCTCCCTGCGGGAACTTCTCTTCCTCTTCGGCATCTCATCTTCCTCCTTCGCCTTCTCCTTTTTCCATAGTTCTTTCGTTTCCCTCCCTGCGTCCCAACCATCCTTCTCGCCCGTTTGCATCTCCTCTCTGCCCCTTCCTCATATCCTGAGGTCTGAGGTGGGAAGGGTCCCTCTCACGCAGAGCGGCGCTTGGACGCCTGCGGCTCGACTCGCAGCCGGTGCCTTGGTCCCTGGGGCGCGGTGTGCGGCTGGGCGGTGGGCTGCGGAGTGTACAGCGAGGGAGCGCTCGGATCGATCCAGGGGCAGATACAAACTTAATTAAACTCATTTTGTGTAATGTACAAACTAGTTAAAGGCCATTTAATTTATTTCGGCGTATATTACCCTCCAATTACAGCCGGCTTCGGGCCAGCCAATTACTGGCCATTTAGTATCCTGCGGACCAGAGGCCTGGGTGGGGTCGGGAGGCCAAGAGCAGGGGGCTCCTGAGGGCCAAAATGAGTTGCCCTGGACAGCTCCCTCGCTGGGCCTGCGGGACGGAGCACCTCAGCCCTCTCAGCCTGCTCCCTGCCTGTGGAGGCCCTTCGCCCAGCTCCCAGCATCACTGGTGTGTCCGTTTGATCTGATCAGGAGGGGCAGGCAGAAGCCTGGCAAGCAGCAGCCCAGCATCCTTCAAGCAGAGGCCACGGATGTGGCTGCATTTTGTGTCTCTGAAATTTGGAAGAAGGTCTCTCTCCTGCAATGCTTTGAAGGCAGTCTATGCCTCTCACCCCACAGGTGGTTTGAACACCAGAGGAGCCCTATAGGTAGTCTCCACTGGTACTTCCCAGCCGGGTTCCAAGGCCCTGATCCAGGTCAGATTGGCACCGAGATCCTGAGGCCAAAATGATGAATTTACTCCTGGCAGATTCCTCCAGTGCAACTGGCCCAGGTTACATGAAGGCCAGCAGATGTCCTGGTTCCCAACCAGAAAGCCTGGGTAGGGGCAGGAGCTGTTTCCCAAGCCATCCCAGACCCTGCCAGTCAGGTTTGTCCCTGCTCCCCTTCCCAGCGAGCCTGCTCCCTCCCGGCAGAGCTAGAGCCTGGGCCCTGGAGTGATGGGTTCTGTTTCCAGAACAGCCCCCCTGGGAGAGCCTTCGGGGTCACCCTCCAGACACCGGGATTTGCACTCCCTCCACCTCCACCTAGTGCCGAAGCAGCAGGCGGTCCTCTTGCGGAGCCTGAAGCCCCAGCCCTCTCCTCCCTGTGAGGCACAGGGGCCGGGAAGTTGGAGCGAGGAAGGGCGGGAGAAGGGACACAAAAAGCAATCAGGAGCGGGTCGAATGCAATTCACGATCAATAGCGGCCCCTAATAAGTGTAATAGGTTTTAATCGAGTAATTATCCGAATTTTGACCCTATAATTTAGATGTTCGGGGGGAGTTTGCAAGGTGCTTGAAAGAGATATGCATGCGCCGTAATGGGATATCGACCGGACCGGGGGCGCGGGCCGCCCCATTACCGGCCGCTTTCCGCCGCTAAGCACATTTCCCCTTAACTGTAATCGAAGGGATTTAATTGTTTTTCCAGAGATAACCAGCGTTTTGTCACAATTAGTCTGATTTGTCCAGAGAGAGAGAGAGAGAGAGAGAGAGAGAGAGAGAGGACGAGGGAGGACGAGGGAGGCCGGCAGGCCTCGGCGGCCACGGTGGGGGCGGGGAGGTCACAGGCCGGCTGCTATGCGCCTCTCCTCCGCCTCCACCACCAACCACCCTCCAAGGCCAGAGACGCGCACAAGTGAGCCCTGAAGAGGCCTCGAAGCCCCGCAGGCCTTGAGCCTGGCCTCGCGGAGCCTTCCCTTAGGCGCAGGGCAGCGTGGGCCCTGGAGTCCGGGTCGGACGGAGGCCGCGGATGGGCCGGAAGCGGACCCCGCGCTCTATGAACTTTCCACCCAGCCCGGGCCGTTTTTAGCCAGGCCTAGTTCATCTTGGGGTCCCAGGAGCGTAAACACACAGCAGCGGCAGGTCCCCCTGCCCCCGCGATCGGGCGCCGGCCCTTCCTACTCACTGGGCGGCTCAGCTCCGGTGGCAGCTCCGACTCCCCCGGCGGCAGCCAGGGCTTGGCGCTCCAGCTCCTCCGTGCGCGGAGGGCGTCCGGAGGCGGCGGGGGCCGGGGCGCACGGGGCCGAGGCGCATGGGGCGCACGCCGCGGGTGCTACGGAGCCCAGCAGCAGGCAGCGGCGTCTCCTGCTGTTGAACTTGTTGGGGTCCAGGATGTCCAGCACCGAGAAGGAGGTGGGGCGTGGGGGCGCGGCGGGCCGGGCTGCTCCAGCAGCCTCGGGCCCCGCGGGCACAGTGTCACTGGCCGCGAGCGGAGGGGCACCGGCCCGGGCAAAAGCTGGCAGCTCGGCGCGCCCGTCCATAGCGTCCCGGGAAGCTGCGGCGGGAACGGGCGGTGCGGGCCCCGGGCCGGGCCCGGGCGGCGGCGGCGGCGGCGGCGGCAGCGGCAGCGCGGGGACGTCCCCAGGAGCGGCCGTGCCGCTGGCACTCATGCCGGCCTCCCGCCGCTCCGGCGGCTCGGGCCTCGCCGCCTACTGGGCTCCCATCTCTTGCGGCCTGGGAGCCGCCTCTGGCCCGTGCGGGCGGCCACAGCTCCGCTGCTCTCGGCGCCGCGCCCCGCTCCGCCGGTACTGCCTGGCGCTGCCTCTGCCGCCTCAGGCGCCCGCCGCGCCCGGCCGGCGCATTTATGGCGGCCCCGCCGGAGGCGCCCACGCGTCCACACGCCGCACACACGTGCGCCCGCAGGCGGCCGCGGGGCTCCGCCGCCCTCGTTAGCGCGCACGCCTAATTGGCTGCGAACGGTCCCGGGCGGAGGAGGCGGGCCCCGCGCGGGACACACGGATCGAGCCTCCGGGCGGGACGGACAGACGCGCTGCCCAGAGCCGGAGCGCAGTTCGCCGGCAGCTGTCGCGGTCAGCAGCGTGTCGCTGCGCCTCCGCTGGTCTGGAAACGGCACGCCTGTTTCCTCCGCGAAGGGGGAGGAGACAGCACCAGCTTTTAAATAATTGCGGGATCAATCGGCAGCTGAGGGGTCGCGGAGGCCCCGGGGCACGCGGGTGGGCGAGCAGGAGTTGGCCGGGACATTCCGCACAGGATGCGGCACCGGGAAGGGCCTTTCCTCCGGCCCGGCTCACAGGGCTTTGGGCTGGGGCCCCTGGGGCGGGTCAGGCGCGGATTCTGAGTTTCTGTAGGGTCTTCGGCCCCTTCCCGCAGGCTCCACGAATCTTTGTCGCGCCGCGGGTTGCTCGCGCTCGCTTCTCGCGCTCTAGCTCAAGGTCTCTGCCCCTGGGTCTCCTCCCGCGCGGGCGCCCGCCCCCTTTCGCTGTCAAATTAGGGCAGGCCGAGTCCCCGCGAGGGGCGGGGCTGGCAGCCCCGGGGTTGCTCGTCATAAGTGGAATCGAAAACCAAGAAGGCTGGACACTTCTCTTGCCCTCCGCCCCCAAAAGGGGTACCGAAAAATCATGCCAACGACAGACGGCCTACACAACAACCAATACCCCTCAAGTAAGGGAAAATGTGTGTTTCTTCCAGAAATAAGACGGCAAACGCCCCTTTCCCATGTCTGAAGGAGTGAGGAAAGGCCGATTGCGGCTCGAGTATTTGTGCACATTTCGTCCACAACGGCGACGTTTGCAGCACTGGCCCTGCGGCCCTGAGCTTTGAGCCCTGCGTTCCCGGTCCAAGCGCGGGATGGCGGGTACTTCCCGGCGTGTCTCTATCCTCCTGAGCCCGCCAGCAAGCCGACCCGCCTCTGTGGACCCAGATGGGAGCCGACGGTGGCGCGCGCCTGTGTGCAGGGTGTGAACGCGCGGTCGAGTGCTCCGGCGACTGTGCGCGCCTCCTCCCGCTGCGGTCCCCGGAGCCTGTTCTGCGCACAAGGACGGGTCCTTTGCAATTACCGCGGGCAATGATCCTTCGGAAGCAGAAATTAAAAGTTGGGAGAAATAATGGGGGACCGATCGGCTGTAATTTGGGCCATAGTCGGACTTGCTGAGCCTCAGAGAGGCTGGGGCTGGGGGAGGCCCAGGTCTTCCCTCTCCTTTCTCCCTTCCCCGCCCCCTCCGCCCTCCCCGCTGCTGGACCATCCCGAGATTCTAATCAGACCCACAACACTGTGTCCTTCCTTGCCAGGACTTGATTATTCTTTATCTTTAAATTATAAATCACCTCTAGGGAAGGAGGTGGGTAATCTCTCATCGCAGGGAGGTAATTATCTTCTTCCCGCCCCCACCTTGGTCTTCCTCTCTCCCCCTCCCCAGCTGTTTGAATATAGATGTGCACGCCCCACATTCATTCTCTCTCTCTCTCTCTCTCTCTCTCTCTCTCTCTCTCTCTCTCTCTCTCTCCTCTCTCCCTCTCCCTCTCCCTCCCTCCCCCCTTCTCTCACACACACTCATTGACAAGCATGCAGCACACGGGAACGAATTCATTCATGAGAACCCAGATCCACACAGTGGGGCACTGGCTCACAAGTCCCTGGCATCCCTCCCTCTCCCTCCAGCCACCACCAGCTCCTGGCAGGATCACCTCTCTGATTCTTTTAACTCTTTGGGTGAGGAGAGCACCCAGGACCTCTGTCAAGTCCCAACTTCTCCTCTGCTCCCCAGGGAGGCAAGGCTTCTTAGTGGAGGAGAGAGCATTCCCTGGGGAGGGCAGGGCAGGGCAGAAGTACCAAGTACTTCTGAGCTGACTTACAGTGTTCAAGACTCAGAATGACAGAGCATCACACCCCTGCAAACACACACCACACAAAGTGCCTGTCACTAGCACAGGTCACTAGGTGAGGATCAAAATTGGCCAAACATCTAACAGCAGCCACGGTTGCACACCATATTGGGTGTGTGTGTGGCTGGCCAGGGTCTGATCTCACCTCCACACACACTAGACACCTGCAAGTCAGGAATTGAGAGGACGCATCCTGTCCTCTTTCATTCCAGAGAACATTCATGGAAAATGATGCTGTATGTGATGCAGATGTGCTGTAGTATGTGATGACTACCATTAAAACAGCAGATCTACTACAAGGTATTGATGGGATCTATAGTGAGTGAAATGAAATAAGTTATGGCATGACGTACAGCAGCACCAAACACACTCAAGCACCCTCAGAGGCTCCCTTTGTTGGGTGCGGGGTGCTGAGGGTTGAGTACTACTTAGACAAAAATCCACTGTGTCTGTCCTCAATCTCTTCCACCCTCCTTCCCACCCCTCTCTTCTTTGTCCCTCAGTGTTCTGACAGGAGCCACGGCAGGGTAATGGCTCAGAGGAGAAGGGCAGGACCTAGATGGCACCGCCCCTGTGTTTTCTCTTGCCAGGGGCCTGCTGCATGTGGACAAGGCTCAGAGAGGGGATGGTGGTAGTCACTCCCACCAGCCCCATCTCTGAGGAACAACCCAAGCCTCAGAGATGCCTGGTACCCCCTCCTCTCCCAGATCTGCAGAAATGACCGTTCTCAGCCTGGAACTTTGGGGCTGTAGAGAAGTTCTTTCACTCCAAATCGTGACTGATTGGCAATTGGACCCTCACTTGTGCAATCTGCCATCTAGGGTCACCTCCAAGCCACCAGCTTCACTTGTGGCACCCCAGCTGGGTCAGGGAGGTGAAATCTGTGTCTGGAATGGAGATGCCTCTGCTGCTGGTGGAACACCGCTGACCTCAGCTGTGCTCCTTCACTGCTGAGCCCACACTCAGGGCAGGTTGGTCAGGATGGAGGACTGAGATGGGCTCTGAGGCAGGGACACACATGAGGTAAGGGTAGAAATGTAGGGGGAGGAACTGTTGGCAAGAGGTCCTAGAAGTGAACCTGGGAAAGGGGTGGGTGAGGTTGAAATCTCCCACATCCTTTCCCCAGCATCAGAGCTTTCTGAAGTTTGGGGGACATGAGCAGGAGGGAGAGTGCCCACCTCTGCCACCAGCTCATCCTGGTCTAATGACGCCTCCTAGGTATTTGTTTATGTCAGTTGTGGGGTTGGATTCCACATGACCTCCAAAATCCCTCTACTTGCCCCTGATGGGCCAAATGGGTCACTCTGCGCATGGGGTCGGGGTGCTGGACTTTCCCCCTCTCTTCTGTCTCTCAGGGTGCTTTGTGAAGGGCTGGAAGGGTAGCACTTCACCTTGAGTTTGCCTTATGCAAATTGCACACCACCCCAAACCACCCAGCATTTCATCAGCCTCCATGTGAGATATTCCGAGCAGGGACTATCATCCCCCAAATAAATGTTCTGATTTCTTGAGTGCAAACCAGATCTCCCTGTGGTCTCCCTGTGTGGAGGACCGAGGAAGGAGAGACAGGCAAGGGGAGCGAGGCTCCCATGCGCCTTCCTCTCACCCCTGGATCCCCTCGGCAGCTGCGGGCAGCAGTACACCCTGTTGCAGTCTAGAGTCTGGAAAAGGCAAGGGACGGTCTGCCTAACTTTGCCATTTATCTTCTCTAAGAAATACTCTCAGCCCTCGAAAAAGGGAACGGCACACTGAGAACACCAGAGAACGGAGGGAGTGCGGCTGCTGACCTCCGGGGGGATGGAGGCGGCTCCGGGCGCCGGCAGCTGTGCGCAGTCTGCGCGGAGGACTATCGGCAGCACCGCGGACAGCGCTCCCCCGCCGGGGCTCACAGGGCTACGGCCTGCGCCACGTTCAGCACCAGACAGCGCCAGTTCGGCCACGCGTCCCGGTTCCCACGCCACCGCCCTCGTTCTCTGGGCGGCAGTCTTCTCCATTCCCCAAACTCTGTGACACCCCAACAAGAAAGAGGGCGCAGCCCTGTGTGCGCGCACTGCGGCGTGTGGAGTTCTGGCACCGCGTGCATCACACGCCCAGTCAGACGCCTCCATCCTCGACCCTCCGTTTGGCGGAGCCAGAGCAGCTGGAGGGTCCCTGCAGCTTCTGGAGGTCGTGCCTCGCCCGAGTGTGCGTCCTTCTTTTGGCAAACAGCGTGCATTCAGAGATGTAAAACACGTAGCCGCGCAGCAGCGCAGGGCCTGGCTCCTGGCAAGCCAGAGATGCAAAGGTGCGGTTTAGACCCTTTTAAACTTAGAACAAGAATCAAGGAGCTGAACCGCTGGGCGCAGCTCCCAGGTTGTGCTGAGTGGGCGAACATGCCTGGCCTCTCGGCAGGGCTGCAGAGGGGCCTGGAGGGCGCTCTTGGCACTGTCGGTTGGACTGGGAGGGCACCCTGGCTCAGAAGGGTTTACTGACCACAGGGCAGGGCAGAGGTGAGCATTACCACCTCCAGAGGAGTAAACTGAGGCCAGAGAGTGTGCTGGTGTTCTCAGGGCCACTGATCAGGCAGGTGCAGGGGTTTTGATGGGAGTGCTGGTCAGACAGAGAATTAGTGTGCTGAGTCACAGGTGGTTGGCTTCCAAGTGCCAAGGGAAGGCTGTCCAGGCTTGGGTCCTTGCCTCACAGGCTGGGTCCCCAAGATGCCCTCACTGTTCCTTGCCCTCTCTGGCCTCTGTCTGCCACCAGCCCACTTGGAGGAGTAGCAGGGGTGTCTGAGCCTTCCCTATGCCACTTGCCTCACTTTCTTCCCAGGCTTCTGCCAGGACCAGGGCTCCAAGCCCAGGCACCTCCCTCAGTGGTGAGTCTTGTGGGCACCCATGGCTTTGCCCAGAAAACTGCCAAGCCATGCTATCCAGAGGACGTGGTCAGAAGGCCCTCTGAGTGGAGGGCCTGGGGATGCCTTGGCACTGTGTGTCAATCTCCTTGACAAGTGGCATGATCTCACCTCTCACTGTCCATCACAGCCTGCCCTCTCCATTATACTTTCTATTGTTTTCAGATGTAAACGCAGTCACTGTCACCACCTTCCAGGAATGGCCTCAGGCTGCAGGCCTCTGCAGCCTGGCAGTGGGTCCTCAGAGCTCTTCTTCCACTGTCCCACCTTAACACACTCTGTGACATTTGTCTGTCCCTTGTGGCTCAGGTCCCATGCTGTGGCTCTTGGACTCTTTGTGTCTCACTTGGCCCTGTGTCCTTCATGCTGCACTGACAAGGAAAGGTGGGGTGAGTAGGGCAAGGGTCCCAGCCCCAGCACCCCACATCCACCCCCTAGTGCTCTCTGTCCCCACAGGCTGGGGAAAGGCCCTCGCTGCCAGAATGTGCTGCTCCCATATAGTGGTCACAAGCAGTGCCCTGAACATCCTGGTGTGGGCTACTCGTGCCCACCCCAACTGCTGTGAGAGCCAGGGGGAAATGTACCCAGAGACACTCTGAGCTCCCCCAAATCCGGCTATGTGGGACTCTACTGAAGGCACCTGGCTTCCTTCTACCTTCCTCTCTTGTACCACCTCCTGGATTTCTCCAACCTCCATAATAGCAGGCTTCCAGATCCCTGCCCAGGCTCTGCTCCAGCCTCGGTGGCTTCCTGGGAGGAGGGTGGAGCAGAGCCCGGGGTGTCCCCTGTATAGGGATGGGACGTCAGCCCTGCAGTGCTGTGGGTCTGGGTGCAGAGCACACTCTGGTGAAAGTGTAAGTGTATGCTCATAGTGCTTCTTGACCCTCACTCCGGGGCCCCATTCAACTGGGACAGCTTTCATTGGGTCAGAACTGTGACCAATTGGATCGTTTTCCCCACAGGGTGTTTGCCTGCTAAAGCCAGGCTTGGCCATGTGAACTGCATGGGTCTGAGCTCAGTTGCTAGGAGCCCATCACAGTCCACCTCAAAGCTGAGTCTGATGACCCCAGCTGAAGCCAGCTGGTTGTTGCCCATTGCTGCCCACCAGCAGGAGATGAACAGCTATCTTGAACCACTGGGCTCTGTACCGTAGTAGAAACCAGAGGATGAGGGGTGCATCGGCCACTGGAGGCCCTAGAGCTGGGAACACATGGCCTCTGTGGGCACCCATCTCTTCTAGTGCCCATCTCACATGGCTCTCTGCCACCATATGTCCATTAACTGACCTGTTCATCTCTGCCCTGTCTGGGTCATGGTCCTCCTTTCTGAGCAATCCCTATGTCACACTGCTCTGTTAATGTCATGTGACCCTCCATGACCCCAGGCCCCATGGGCTTTCTTCCATTTATCATTGCTTCAGTTCCTCCCCATGCCTCAGCTCAGAGAGGATGGACCTGTGTTGGCCTTGGGAGGGAGGGGTAAACCAGACTGGCCAGCCTGCCTGCCAGGAGCTGGTGGAATGTTGGCCACCAGCATCCTCTGATGCCCACCTGAGGTCTCAGAACTTGGAGGGGCCCTCCTCTCTCCCCTCCCCAAGGAGCTAGGGCCTGGATTAGGTGGAGAGCTTGGGAGGCCCGTTGGCCAGTAGGTGCAGGGAGGAAGGTGGGTGGGGGTGAGGCTGAAAGCCTGACATTGGGGGAGGGGGCTGAGGCCATGTACACAGAGGTGCTCAATAAATGAGTTCAGCAAGTCCTCTCTGCCCTGCACACATATGCCACAATCATGCCAACTTTGACCTGCTCCAGGTAGCCTCCAGAGGCCACTGTATGGGGGGTGGCAGGACTGCAAAATGAGCTTAATTGAGGCTAATGCCTCTCACGCAGCCACTTGATTATTAAATTATTATCATGCGCATGAATCATAATTAGAAGTTGGAGTAACGCTCTGGGGGAGCGTCTGGGGCCATTCTGGCACGTTGCCAGCGCGCAGCTGCGGTGTGTGTGTGTGTATGTATGTGTGTGTGTGTGTGTGGTGGGCGCGCCTGCATTTTTGGGGACCGCCCCGCCTCTGCCAGCGGGACACCTCCTCTGTGCCCCCGAAGGCCTTCCGCGTGGACAGCCTCTGCGGCCGCCTGGGCAGCTGTCCTGGCGGGCGGGGCGTCGGCGGAGACGCCGGCTGCTGGGTCGGACGGGCTGGGGCCCCCTGCCGACGCGGTTCGCAGCTGCAGCCCACGCCGCGCTCAGACCCACGTCTCCGCCTATTCTTTGGGAGGCTCGCTCAGGGCCCATTCCCAGCTGCTGGCTCGAAAGGCCCCAGGGGCCCCCGGGGAAGCGATGAGTGAGGACGCGTCCGTGTCCCCGTGTCCTCGGTGTCCGCGTGCGGCGCGCCGGTCATTGTAAGAGTCTAGGTGTCCGCGGGTCTGTGCCGGACCCGATCTCTGGCCCGGCCGGGGGCGCTGCGCGGCGACTGCGCGGATGGGTGCAGCCCGCAGCCTGAGCCCGGGCATCCGGGAGCATCCTCTGCGCTGCTGTGCCGCTGTGCCCAGCGCGGCCACCGGTCTCTGCCGCCCGCCCGTCGGCACCCTCGCCTGCACCTCGCCCGCGAGCGCGTGGGCGGGCTCCGGGGCGTGCGGTCCGGGACAGGGACCCTGTCGGTGAGCTCTCGGGCTCGCGAGGGGAACCCCGGGAAAGAGGGTGCACGGGGAGGCAGGGTCCCCAGGCGGGAGGCGAGTCGGCCGCCCTGCCCTCTCTCGCTCTGCCTCGCCCCCACTCCACTTCTCTATTTATTTTCCTCTCTGTTGCTGAAACATATTGAAGGGGAGAAAAAGGAAACATTAAGATCCATGGTGAGCTGCGCGGCGGTTTAACGATTTCAAATGAGACCCGGCCCGGGTTAGGACCTGACAATTCCGCGTCAGGATGGCAGATGACGGCTAAAATTACCCGGAATCAATATTCTCACCGGGTGTGCCGCGCTGATAAGCTCTGCCAAGACAATGTTGACTATTAAAGTCGACAGCTTGAGATATTACACTATTAGTTATGCTATTTTTAATAATCTATAATATTTGGGCGATAATTAATTAATTATACGGGTCAGATAATATCTAGGGCTGGAATGAGGTCTGGAGGACCCATTACCGTGGTAATGAGAAAGGAGAATCTAATCTGGGGCAGGTGCGCAAGGGCCTGGTGCTGGGGCCTGGGATGCTGCTGGCCACTGGGAGGCCTTGCCCCTGCAGCCTGCACCTTGGCTCTGGCGTAGCCTGGCCCCTCAGACCCCAGCTCAGCAGGGCAGACGTGGGGCACCTTGGGGTGGGTGCCTGCTCCTGTGTGTCTGGGACACTCATGGGACTGGGCAGCCGGTGGGTCCTGCTGCCAGGTAGCTGCAGGCAGGCTCTGTCCATGAAGGGTGCAGTCACCCACCCCATCCCTGCCCCTCTCTCAGACTCACCAGGCTCCTGCCAGGAGATCCTCCTCTGCTGGGGGAATGACCAGGCTCTTTCCTGCCCCAGAAGGTTGCTGTCAGTTTCTGTTCACAGCCTCCTTCTCCTTTCTCTGCTCCAACATTACCTCTAGAGCCATCCTGACGGCTCTACCTCAACCCCAGCTCCGCCCCAGGGCCCCAGTGGAGGGCTCACGGGGTCTTCAGTGAATGCAATTGTCTCTTGCTTAGAATCAGAATGTAGTGGTCCCTGGAGTGAGGCCTGCCCACAGGGATGGCCCTGCCCTCAGGACAGCAGGCAGCAGGCAGCAGCCATGGCAAGTGCTGCTCTTCTGGTCCTTGGTCCTACTCTGGTGGCTGTCTCTGGGATGCCTAGCAGGGAGAGGACAGGAGGTGGGGTCAGGCTGTGGCTATGATGAAGCCTGCCTTGTCCAGTGGCCCTGTCCAGAGGTACCCATCTTCTGGGAGCCAGGACCCTGACTCTGGGAGCCTCTGATCTGGGCCTTTCCACAACTTCCCTGGCCAGGCAGCCTCCTGGATTTGCCCAGTCCAGCTCCTGCCTCCAGCCTGCCTGGCTGCTGCAGCCCTGGTGGTCAGGCCCGGGGATGCTGAGATCCCAAACAGTGTTGGTGATAAATACTCCTACCCAGGGAATTGTTTTGTTGTTCTAAGTTCTAAATAGTGGCTGTGGCTACCGGAGATGTTTCATGCCTGATACATACACGCATATACGTGTAACATGCAAGTAAACCTCAAATTGCCACACTCTAAGTACCCATCCTTTGATGAGCATGTATCCCACATGGAAGTTAATGCTGGAATCCTGGTTCTGCTGTGGCTTTGGACCCAGACACATAATCGCACATTCCTGTCTTTGGGTGCTTCCCGAGGGCCCCTGGCTCAGCTCTGGTCTCTGCCCACGGCATACCCCACAGTCCTTTGTGTAAACAGAGGTTAAAATTCCACAGATGGCACCACCAGCATCCAGACAGAGACGCAGAGTTTGGAGACTGCGCGGGCTATGGGTCCACACCATTCCCAGCCTCTTTTTTCCCATGAAAAACACAATAATGCCAGGGCCGTTGGGGCCCAGCATCAGGTCTGGAGGACAGAGAAGGTACAGTGGGGAAGTTGGTGAAAGACTGCCATTTTACTTCACCAGGGCTGGTCTCTGGGTCTGGCAGGTGGGCAGCAGGGACAACAGGTTGACCTGGGGTCCCTGGATAAGGTGCACCGTGAACTCTGCACTACATTTTCAGCTTGATGTGAATCTACAAGGATTCCAGAATAAAGCACTTACTATATAAAGTACATTAATGTAGTTTAGAAGCATCCAGCCAGGTGCAGTGGCGCACACCTATAATCCCAGTAGCTCCGGAGGATTGTGAGTTCAAAGCCAGCAAAAGCAAGGTGCTAAGCAACTCAGTGAGACCCTGTCTCTAAATAAAATACAAAATAGGGCTGGGGGTGTGGCTCAGTGGTTGAGTGCCCTCGAGTTCAATCTCTGGTACCATTAAAAATAAAAATCCAGCCTTTTATTCTGTTTTGCTTATAATATTTAGGTTTTTTTTACTGATGATATAAAAATTCAATAAACTTAAAATTTCATCACTGAAATTATTTTGTTGGTTGTTACAGATAATGTTCAACAATGATGTGTCCCTGGGTCACAGACTCAAGGTAGGCAGATGCAGTACTTCCCACAGTCACACCTCCCCGGGGCAGATGCCCCTCTCCCATGCCTCCTGTCACCATGCGGAGTGTTAGAGTCTGCAAACAAGTCAGGATGACGCCTGGCATTTTGCCAGAGGGAGTGGTTTGTGAAGTAACGCCAGGAGCCATTAAGTGTGGAGATTTCTTATTGGTTGACTGCTGTGTCGAGTTTATGTTAATTAAGGTAAGCAGTGTGGAATGTATAAATACCACTCCTGTCCTACAATAAACGGCTCCCACTCCTGCTGCATCAGTCTACACAAGTTGCTCGTCACCCCCCCCCCCCCCCCCCCCCGCTATTTTGCTGCAGCCGGACTGCGGCAGCGGAGGATGCATGGGAGTGGGGGGGTCTGCATCCACCCAGGATCCCGTGGCCAGGCAGCGGAGGCAGGAGCTCATTGTCCCAGGTGAGATGAGGACGTCTCTTGTGCTCCCTGCCGACCTGGCCACCCTGCCATCATGATGGTCGTGGCTGACCCTCATTTTTTCTGGTGGAAAAGAGCAAAGGAGAAACACCTCCCTTGGCCTGTGGCATGGTGCTGGCCCCCACTTGCCATTTCCCTCCGACCTCATCTTCTGCTTGTTGAGACGTGGGTGCTGAGTCTGCAGCCTGGCTGCAGCCTTCCCACCCCTGTAGCACCCCACGTGTTTCCCCTGTCAGGGGGACTCCGACACTGAGTCGGACGGTCATGTGCACACGTGGTCCGGGTTAATGATCTCTCAATCAGCCTCGCTAGCCTGACTCCAGGTGCCTTGAATGCTGTTGCATAGACTCTCATTTGGATGTCGATCCCTCTTTAAGAGAAAAGGGAAGCGAGTTGGTGGAACAGGAGGGCGCTTTCGGAGGCTGCCGTGGACAGCATTTCTGCAGGTGGCAGCCAGGATGGACAATTCCCTTAGCGGACATTGGCCCTGCATCCTCAAGGAGCTACCTTTGTCCTCTGTGTTTGTGCCAGCTGTTCTGCTGGCATTATGGATGCACTATTTCAACCACACACAGATCCCGTGACCCGCCACACAGCAGTGGTTCTCTACCCTCCTGCCAACGTGGGTTCAGCGATCACAGCCACACCTTTGTTTCTGCACCATTTTAAAGCATGTCTCCGGACATTAAGTTGCTTCACCTGTAAATATTTCAGACAAGAAAAAGTAATAAAACATTACAGGTTGAAAAAGAATCAAACTCTGCCCCGCGTAGAGAGAAGAGGATGGGCTTCGTGAAACACCCTGAGAGACCCGCAAGGAGGGCACCAGGGATTGTTGGCTGGCACTCCGGGAAGAGTCAGGGGCCCGTGTCTGAACAGCAGCAGCCCACACGCAGAAACCAGCATAGAGAAGGGTGGACAGTGGCCCCCATTCTATCAGAAGCTTCCTGCCTCTGTTGGCAGGACCTGAGGCCTCCTGCTCCTGCTGCTGCTGGGAGGGTCCGGCACCATGTTCTGAGGTTGAGACACCTGTCTTCTTGGGTCTGCCCACCTGTCCTGCTGGATTCTGTGTGCTAGCGTTTGTGTGTGTCTGTGGGAAGTACTGCTCTGGGGCTTCTTTCTGGTTCTGGGGTTGTCTGGTTTTGGTTTCACCATGAGGCCTGCCTCAGAGTGAGTTGGAAGCCCTTGTCTCCTCTTCTGCTTTCTCAACAAAGAGATTGTGTAGACTTTGAATTGTCTTTGTCTTTAAATATTTGCTAGACTTTGCAGTGAAACTGCCAGGGTCTGGAGCCCTGTCTGGCGGAAGGTCATTAGCCAGGGACTCATCCGTATTAGTAGATGTGGACTGTCTGGGTTGCTGGTTCCAAGGAGCCTCTCAGCAGTCTGTGGGTGTCACGTGGTCTGGTCTGGCGAGTTGCAGGGTTTGTGTGCAGAGGGCCCCCGGGTCCTCCTGCTGGGGTTGGAGGGCTCTGAAGTGGGGGCCCTCTTACTCTCGCGCTGGTGCTCTGGGTCTTCCTGGTTCCTTTGCCAGCCTGGCGGAAGATCCATCGTCTTGCTGACCCAGAGCCAGCTTCCGGCCGGCTGACTGCCCTGCCCCTGCCCCTGCTTTCAGCTCTGCAGGTCTGCGGTCTGATTCCTCTTCCAGTGACCTGGGGTCTCCGCTCGTGTCTCTCTGCGTGCTCAGGTGGAGGTCTAGATCCCTGGGAGCTTTGAGCAGAAGCCTCACTGCGCCACAGACCTTGATATTTCCACTTCGTTCAGATGCTTTCTGATTTCTCCGGAGACTACTTCTTGGACCAATGGGTTATTTAGAGGCGTGTTGCTTAATTTCTAAGCATCTGTGTTTCTACAGCAGTTCGGGGCTGACTCCTAGTTTGGTTCCACTGCTGTTGGAAAGCCAGCTCGATGTAGTTCTGGTGCGGTTGGGCCTGTTGGGTTTGCTTCTTAAGCTCCCTGGAGGCTGCCATGGCTCCCCAGCAGAACTGGGCTGTGGCTCCTGCTTCCTGTCCTGTCCATGTTGCTCCACGTGTCCAGAGTCTGCTGCAGATGGAGACAGTGGGGGCTCTGTCTCCGTCTCCCCAGTGCTTTCTCCCTGTCAGTGAGGTGCAGGGAGTCTTGGTCTCCCAGCTCTGGATTCTGCTGGGCCTGACGATACGACAGCCGTCCAGCTGCCTTTGTGAGGGTTCCACCTGTCCAACGTGTCCTCCCACCCTCCTCCCTCCTCCTTCCTCCCTCCTCCTTCCCCTTCACCTTCTTCTTCTTGGTACAGGGTTTGAACTCAGGGCTCTCTACCTCTGAACCACGTCCCTTCCTATTGTTCATTTTGAGACAGGGTCCTCTAAGTTACCAGGCTGGCAGGACGGCCCTCCAGGCCTGTTAGAGCAGGTCTGCCGGCGACTCTTCTCTTTACTGTCCTATGAGGGGGTCTTTGTTTTGCCCAGTTCCTGGAGGGCATTTCTGTTGGGCTTGGGATTGCGTCCTGGCCCATGTGTCCATGGCACTGGAGGTGACGGCCCCAGCTCCGGAGCTCAGGGGCAAGTTCAGGCCACAGCAGTCACGGTGTCTTCAAACGCCTTTTCCTCTGTTCTCTCACTGAACCTCTTGCTCAGCACCATGTGGGACGCCAGGGCTTTGTTCACCTCTGAAAGCCCCTTTCTTCCTCTCTGTCATTCAGAGTGGAGTTCCCAGTCTGTCTGATATTTCACTGCTCCCTCGTCATCCTCATTCTCCTTTAGAACCCATCCAGTGGATTTAAAATTCTGGTTATTGAATTTTTCTGTTCTCCAATTTCTTTTCTTTTTTTCTTTTAAGAATAGCTTCTCTTTTTCGGCCAAGTCTTCCAATCTTTCAGGCCTGGATTTCTTTAGGAGTGTTTCCCATTACTTCCTGGAACATGGTGGTAGCAGTTGCTTTACAACCTGCACGATGATTCCTAGAACTGGGTCGTCTTGGGTTGAATATGTTGATCATCTTTTCCCTTGAGAATCTGCCAGGCTTTCCTGGTCCTTTGCATGTTGACTGACTGGGGATTGCGTTCTGGTCATTTTGCACACTGAGTCACAGCTGTGTCCTGTCCACAGTTCAACTCTGAAGCCTCTGGTGTGCTGACTGCCTCAGGGCTGGCCCTTACAGCTGGCCCCGTCCACCTGTCCTCTGGGGTCCTTCCCTCCAGCAGCCTCTCCCTCAGAGATGCTCAGGTTGGCTTGTGGGGTCAGGTGGAGCAATTGATAATTGTTGTCCAGATCAATGATTTTATAAGCAGTTGCACAGTGATCATTTTTAATTGATTATTTCCTTACTACCCTATCAGAGATTGTATAAGGGAGACTTTTCCTCTGTAGTAATGTCATCACTCTGAATCATGGCTCATTCAGGAAAGATCCAGCCAGGTGCTGTGGCACAGGACTGGAATCCCAGTGGCTCAGGAGGCTGAGGCAGGAGGATCACACATTTGAAGCAAACCTTAGCAACTGAGTGAGGCCCTAAGCAACTTGGCAACTCCCTGTCTCAATTTAAAAAATAAAAAACAGGGCTAGGGATGTGGCTAACAGGTTAAGTGCTGCTGGTTTCAATCCCTGGTGCCAAAAATAAATACATACCTTCATACATACATAACAACATACTACTTACATATATTCTTACATACCTACATACCTACCTGCATACCTACATACCTACCTACCTACATACCTACATATCTACCTGCATACCTACATACCTACCTACCTACATACCTATATACCTACCTGCATACCTACATACTTACCTACATACCTACCTACATACCTACCTACCTACATACCTACCTACATACCTACCTACCTACATACCTACCTACATACCTACCTACCTACATACCTACCTACATACCTACATACCTACCTACATACCTACCTACATACCTACATACCTACATACCTACCTACATACCTACATACCTACCTACATACATACCTACATACCTACATACCTACCTACATACCTACATACCTACCTACATACCTACATACCTATAAACCTACCTACATACCTACCTACATACCTACCTACATACCTACCTACATATCTACCTACCTACATACCTACATACCTACCTATCTACATACCTACATACCTACCTACCTACCTACATACCTACCTACATATCTACTTACCTACATACCTACATACCTACCTACCTACATATCTATAAACCTACCTACCTATATACCTACATACCTACCTACCTACATACCTACATACCTATAAACCTACCTACATACATACCTACATACCTACATACCTATAAACCTACCTACATACCTACCTACATACCTACCTACATACCTACCTACATACCTACCTACATATCTACCTACCTACATACCTACATACCTACCTATCTACATACCTACATACCTACCTACCTACCTACATACCTACCTACATATCTACTTACCTACATACCTACATACCTACCTACCTACATATCTATAAACCTACCTACCTATATACCTACATACCTACCTACCTACATACCTACATACCTATAAACCTACCTACATACATACCTACATACCTACATACCTGCCTACATACCTACCTACCTACCTACCTATAAACCTACCTACATACCTACCTACCTACCTACCTACCTACATATCTACCTACCTACATACCTACATACCTACCTGCATACCTATATACATACCTACCTACATACATACCTATAAACCTACCTACATACATACCTATATGCATACCTACATACCTATATACTTAAATACCTACCTACCTTCATACATCCTACATACGTACTTACTTACCTAATATCTACCTTCATACATACTACATATCTACTTACTTACCTAACTACCTACCTACATACCTACCTACATAGCTACCTACATACATACCTACTTAGCTATATACCTAAATACCTACCTACGTTCATACATACTACATACCTACTTACTTACTTAACTACCTACAAACATACATAACTACATACCTACATACATACATTCTTACTACCTACATACCTACCTCCCTACATACCTACCTATCTACATACCTACATACATACCTATATACTTACATACCTATCTACCTACCTACCTATAAACCTACCTACATACATACCTACATACCTACATACCTGCCTACACTCCTACCCACTCACCTACATACATACCTACCTAAATATATACCTATATACCTACTTAAATACCTACATACATACATAGTTACATACATACATAACTACATACCTACACACCTACCTATATACCTACATACCTACCTACATACCTATAAACCTATCTACATACATACCTACACACCTACCTACATACCTACCTACATATCTACACACCTACCTACACACCTACATACATACCTACCTAAATGCATATCTATATACCTACCTATATAATTACATACAGGCATACCTATCTACATACCTACCTACCTAACTACCTATGTACCCACATACCTACCTACCTACTTACATACCTACCTACAAACCTATATACCTACCTACTTATATACCTACCTACATACCTACCTACACACATACCTACCTATCTAATACCTACTTACATACCACCTACCTACTTACATACCTACCTACTTACATACCTACATACCTACCTCCCTACATACCTACACACCTACCTACCTACCTACACACATACCTACCTATCTACCTTCATACATGCATACCTACCTACACACATACCTACCTATCTACCTTCATACATGCATACCTACCTACACACATGCCTACCTACCTACCTACCTACCTAACTACCTACATATGTACCATGGTGTTTCCAATGTAATTCTAAGATGTCACAATTTTTTTAAAGATGGCATTATTGAGGTATCATTCACCTTCTGCAGATTCAGCCACTTGGAGCGCAAGCCAGTGGGTTCCAGCCTACACCAGACACCACAGCCACCACCAGAACTTTTCCCTCAACCCAGAAAGGAGCTGGTGCCCAGGCCACTCCATGCCCCAGCGCTGGGCGGGCCCTAAGTCACTTTCTGTCCCGTGGTTCCCCTGTTGTGGTCTGTGCATGAAAGCAGAACTGTGCAGTGTGTGGTGTCAGCTTCTTTGGCAGAGCGTGGCCCTCCATGCCACATGGTGGTCAGCGCTGGGTCCTCGTGTTGCTTGGTGCTTGTCCAGGGTGAGGGTGGGCTGTGCCTTGTGTTTCCAGTACCTGTTGATGGACTTTGGTCTGCGACCTTGGGCCGTGTGAACGCCTGCTCTGAGCCCCTTTGTGCAAGCTCCCATGTGCACAGACGCTCTTTACTCGGACACATACCCGTGAGTGGAACTGCTGGCCGTGTGCCCTTGCGTGTCATTCCAGGCTGTTCATCACAGTGGCCGTGTCAACTCCATCCCCTCACCCACACGTCAGGGCTCAAGTTTGCCACATCCTTGCAGGGTTTGCTGGAATCTGCTTTTAATCTAAGCAGCCCAGCAGTGAGCAATAGTGCCTCATGTGGTCTTGATCGACAGGACGTTGAGAACCTCTTCAGGGGTTTATTGGCCATTTGGATATGTTTCTTGGCGAGGTGTCCATTCACGTCATGTCTCTGTACTTTTGTGGGCTGGGGATCAAACCGGGGCCTTGGGCATGCTGGCAAGTGCTTGACCACTGAGCAGCCCCTGGGCCTGGAACCCTCCATTTTAAAAGGAGACCACCTGGACTTCTGGTGGTTGAGTGGTCGGAGACCGTCCTCTACCGCAGACAGACTCCTTGGCCTCTTCTCACTTCCCTGGTGTGCCCTCGGGTGAAATCCGTCCACTTGTTTCCTCTGCTCTGATTGCAGTCCTGAGCCCATGGATACTCCCCCCTGTTTTCTTCTAAGAACTGTGTGGACTGGGAACTGACGGGCGTTTGATCCGTTCAAGTCGATTTCTGCACGTGGCGAGACAGTCAAGCTCCAGTTCTCCCAGCGCTGTGCTCTTCCAGCGCCCGGGATGGCCCTGTCAAGGACAAGTCAGCCACACACTTGCTCTAGACCTGCCGTCCCCAAGGCCTCTGCTGCAGCTTGGCTGTCTGTCGTGCTGCCGGGAGGTGACGGAACCTTCCAGAGGTGGCCCAGGAGGTTAGAAAGAGAGGTCACTGGGGTCCTGCCTTGCACCAGCCCCTTCCTCTCACTCCTTGGCTGACGCCTGCCCAGCTCCTCCACGCTCATCCTGCTGCACTGAGTGCCACAGGCCCAAACACCAGGGCCAAGTGCCCGGGGACTGTACCCAACAGCCGCAACCAACCTTTCCTCTTTTTGAATTGATGGTCTCAGGTGTCTTGTCGCAGTGGCAGAGCTGTGTGGCCCACTGTCTCCATGATTATAGCTTTTAGTGAGTCCTGAGCCCGGGAAGGTGAGTTCTATGGTTTTCTTCTTCTGGATTGTTTGTGCTGGTTGCCCACTGTGCTGGTTGCCCACTGTGCTGGTTGCCCACTGTGCTGGTTGCCCACTGTGCTGGGCATCAACCCAGGGAGCACTGTCCTGTTGCTGGGAGGGCGGACTCTGGCTGCAGGAACACAGGGCTCTCCCTACAGGGTCTTGTAGTTGCAGAGAGCGAGTCTTGCCTGTCCTGGGTGGAATTTACTCCCGCAGTGTTTTGTCCCCTTGATGCTATTGTAAATGGAATTGTTTCTTTAATTTCATTTTCAGGTGGTTTATTAGGTTACAGGGTTTCAGACTTCATTTTTTGACTTGCAATTTCATCTTTTTTCTCTTATGCTGAAATTTTTGTTCCTAATGGTATTAACATGATCACTTACCTGCTTCATCCTACAACAGACCATAATAACTTCAGAATGATAAGGCAATGGGATCACCAAGTGCAGCTCAAGCTTTCTTCCTGCGGACGTCCGTTTGCCCTTAGAACATGTCCGTTTGGCAGACACAAAACCCTCATGTATTAGATCACTTGAAGTAATTCTTTTTCTCCATGTGGTTCATTCATTATTTCCAGTTTGTTGAAAAATTTTCTGGATTTATTTCCTCTTCTTTTATCTAAGAGGTAGGGCCCCTTCCCCTGCAGCAAGGCCTTCCGGCTGACCGAGGGGGTCAGGGCTGGAGCAGGGGCCTGTGGCCCAGTGTTGCAGGAAAGGCCGTGTTGATCGGGCCTGTGTGTGCTGATGGGAGGGCTGGGAGGGCCAGCCAGGGTGGTGGGCAGCGGCTGGAGGCACTCTAGCAAGGGTGGCTTCTTTCTGGAGGGGGGGACCACGGGGCCAGGAGCAACTCTGGCTTGACCCTGTCAAGGTCTTGTAGAACCAGGTAGGCGTGTTGAGGGCGCAGCTGACTTTAGGGGTCTGGAGCTGGGCCGAGGGTCTTGGCTGGATGTGTGAAGGGGTGGTCATCAGCAGAGATGCCACATGGGACCAAATGGTGAGCCCAAAGTTGGCCAGTGGGTGTGGAACATCAAAGGGTCAGTCAGTGGTCACCCTCACTACAGCCCCAGTCTTCCCAGCCAGCAGCTCAAGGGCTCAACTGCCAGATGAGTCTCCCTGCCTCCCCGACACCAAGAGGCCAGCAGGGCAGCATCCTCGGGCCACCCTTGCCAGGCCAGAGTGTGAAGGCTACTGGGCTGTGGAGCAGCCCTGCCCTGGGGAGCTAGTGGCCACCTGCATGTGGTGAGGCTGTGGCCCAGGAACCCAGGCAGCTCCTCGCCTGGTGTGGCATCTGCATCCAGCGGCCTCGAGTAAGCGGGTCATCCTGCATGGCTGGTGGGCCCAGAGGGCAAAGCAGCTGCCCAGGAGAAGAGTCCTACCTCCTCTGCCCACCCCCAGGACCCCAGACTTGCCCAGACGGACTGTGTAGCCTGTGAGCTCTTCTGCAAAATGCACCCTTAGTGCGCAGATAGGTCCTGCTGGAACTGAACAGGACAGGTGACGCGCCTGGGGCCTGGGCTTGTCCCCTTGGTGCAGGGACCCGTCACTCTGAGACCCTCAGGTGTGAGGACCCAGCTCCACCTGGGGCCCCGGCATGGCTGGCAGTGGGAATATTGCTGGTGCCCAGAGGACCCCTCTTGCTCCCTCCCTGCCCCATCCTGAGGGCCTTCCTCACTGGGCAATTGCCGAGAGCCTGCCAGCCTCTGCTTCCTGGGGGAGCAGGGCTCACCTCTCCAGGACCTTCTAAGGATAGAGAAAGGGTGACCACGGGGCCCTGTGCACCTCAAAGGCGAGCACAGCCATGTTGATTTTGCAGTTAAAGGACAGTGAATGGACTGCAGAGGCAGAGGCTCTGATTGATGGACTCAGCAGACTGGTGGATTTCCTGCAGCAAGAGGAAGGCCCAGCAAAGAATGAGCGGTCACAGGGGCAAGTCCCTGGCTCCTGACCACCAGGGGACAGGAAGGGCTGAGGATCCACACACTCAAGGGGCGCACATGCTCAGAACAGACACTCAGACCCCTGGGGCAGTGCACCCCACACAGACCCTGTCGGGCCACTTGGCACCTCTGTCCCCTGGGGAGAAGGTGTGTGAGCAGAGCAGACATCTGAAAGGACCAGCAGCGCTGGCCATGGGGTCCAGACACCAGGGGCTGCCAGTGCTGGGAGGCCTCTGTGTCCACATGGAATAGCTCAGAGCTGGCTTCTGGAGGGTGGGGCCTGGGCAGCAAGCCCCTCTCCACTCCTGCTCTGCAGCCTCCTCCTAGACACTGCCCAGCCCAGCCCGACTCGGACCTCTTCTCTTGTCCCTGGTCCCTTCCCTCTACCCTGCAGCTTCCAAAGAGGGCTTCCTGAGCTCTGGGCACCTCTGCACAGGACACCCCAGGCCTTCGGCTGACCCAGAACTCCACTCAGGGCCATCCTGAGTCCCCGCAGCACCCACCCCTGGAAACAAGGCCCAGAGGCCTGCACAACGTCCTCCTCACCCCACACCCTGGCTCAGTCACCTCCCTCCCTCACCCACACCCTCCCCCTCACCCACACCCTCCCCCTCACCCACACCCTCCCTCAGTCACCTCCCTCCCTCCCTCACCCCACACCCTCCCTCCCTCACCTCCCTCCCTTACCTCCCTCACCCCACACCCTCCCCCTCTCCCACACCCTCCCTCCCTCACCTCCTTCCCTTACCTCCCTCACCCCCTGCTCTCCCTTAGTCACCTCCCTCCCTTCTTCCCTCACCCACACCCTCTCCCTCACCCACACCCTCCTTCCTTCACCTCCCTCCCTTACCTCCCTCACCCCACACCCTCCCTCACCTCCCTCCCTTACCTCCCTTACCCCACACCCTCCCTCCCTCACCTCCCTCCCTCACTTCCTCCCTCCCTTACCTCCCTCACCCCACACCCTCCCTCCCCCACACCCTCCCCCTCACCCACACATCCCTCACCTTCCTCCCCCCACACCCTCCCTCCCCCCACACTCTCCCCCTCACCCACACCCTCCAACCCTCATCTCCCTCACCCCACACCCTCCCCCTCACCCACACCCTCCATCCCTCACCTTCCTCCCCCCATACCCTCCCTCCCCCCACACCCTCCCCCTCACCCACACCCTCCAACCCTCATCTCCCTCACCCCACACCCTCCAACCCTCATCTCCCTCACCCCACACCCTCCCCCTCACCCACACCCTCCATCCCTCACCTTCCTCCCCCCATACCCTCCCTCCCCCCACACCCTCCCCCTCACCCACACCCTCCAACCCTCAACTCCCTCACCCCACACTCTCCCTCCCTCACCTCCTTCACCTCACACATCCTCCCTCCCTCACCTCCCTCACCCCACACTCTCCCTCCCTCACCTTTCCCACCCCACACCCTCCCTCCCCCACCTCCCTCCCCCACACCCTCCCCCTCACCCACACCCTCCAACCCTCATCTCCCTCACCCCACACCCTCCCTCCCTCCCTCACCCACACCCTCCCTCCCTCACCTCCCTCCTTCACCTCCTTCACCTCACCTGACCACCTTGGTCCCTGGCACTGAGACCTCTCTCACTGCCTGCTTGGGCCTCCCTGGGTCTCTGGACCCCAGCTAGGGCACCCTCGTCTCTTCCTCAGGCTGTCACCTCCCCAACACCCTGACTCCTGGATCCACCCTGGCCACAGCCTGTACTGAGGTTGGAGGGGAGGGTGGTGTGGGTGTAGCTGGCTCTTGACTCAGGTCTGCGCCAGCCTGGGGTCTTTCCCCAGCTCTCCCCACACCCCTCTGGGTGAGGGCTGGCCTGTGGAGCTGGCCTGCCCAGGGCAAGCTGGGCTCCCCCATGGTGGTGCCAGCGCATCAGCACCAGAAGCAGCCTGTGGAGGGAGCTGTTTGGGACCTTGGGTTCTTTAACTCAGGCTGAGAGCCCCCTGCACCTTCCTCTGCCTGGCCCTGGGGTCTGGTCAGAGGGTTCCACGCCATGTGGACGCTGCGGAGAGCCCTGGCACTCCCTAGTGGCTGTGCTGCCAACCCCTGGCAGAGAAACCTGGACAGGAGGCGTGGGCCTGCTGCCCCTCAGGGCCTGCTGCTGGACATGAGCACACTGTCCTGGGGGCTGGGGCTGGGGGTGCACAGGGACCTGAGGCATAGGAGCTGGTCAAGGGCCTCCACAGACACCCAGGGCCCCTGGGGCCAGAACTGCTCACTTTCCGCAGGCCCAAGCCCAGGCACTGGGGTGAGCTTCGTCTCCCTAGCTCAGTGGACAGGCATCACCCAGAGGGGCTGGTGTAGACAGACTGTCCTGCACCTGCTGCAGCAGAGTTGGCAGACAGGCAGTGACTTCCTCGTAAATTATTTCCACGCAACTGGGGTCAGCAGGGGGACCCCAACCAATGGCACTTTATTACAGTAGCCAGAAATAACATAGGACCCTGGAGAAAGGGCCAGAGTTTCACAGGGCGGTGAATCCCTACTGGCTTTACGCATCTGTCACATTACCAGGAAAGTGCCACACCCTGCAGGCAGAGCTCTCTGGCCTCTGTCCCTAAATCTCCAGGTTTGTCCCCGATCTTTCTGTCAAGTCTTGTCAGGTTGGGGTCTCCCTTCTGGCCACAGACTGTACTGAGGTTGGAGAGGAAGAGTGATGTGGGTGTCTCCAGCTCTGGGTACCTCCCAGTTCTGGGTGTCTCCCACCTCTGGGTGTCTCACAGCTCTGGGTGTCTCACAGATCTGGGTGTCTGCTAGCTCTGGGTGTCTCACAGATCTGGGTGTCTGCTAGCTCTGGGTGTCTCACAGCTCTGGGTGTCAGCTAGCACTGGGTGTCTCACAGCTCTGATGTCGGCTAGCACTGGGTGTCGGCTAGCCCTGGGTGTCTCCCAGTCCTGGGTGTCTCACAGCTCTGGGTGTCTCCTAGCTCTGGCTGTCTCCTAGCTCTGGCTGTCTCCTAGCTCTGGGTATCTGCTAGTTGTGGGGTGTCTCCTAGCTCTTGGTGTCTCCCAGCTCTGGGTGTCTCCTAGTTCTGGCTGTCTCCTAGCTCTGGCTATCTCCTAGCTCTGGCTGTCTCCCAGCTCTGGGTGTCTCCCAGCTCTGGATGTCTCACAGCTCTGGATGTCTCACAGCTCTGGATGTCTCACAGCTCTGGGTGTATCACAGCTCTGGGTGTCTCATGGCTCTTGGTTCTTCTTGTTCTGGGTGTCTCCTAGCTCTGGCTGTCTCCTAGCTCTGGCTGTCTCCTAGCTCTGGGTATCTGCTAGTTGTGGGGTGTCTCCTAGCTCTTGGTGTCTCCCAGCTCTGGGTGTCTCCTAGCTCTGGGTGTCTCCTAGTTCTGGGTGTCTCCTAGTTCTGCATATCTCCTAGCTCTGGCTGTCTCCTAGCTCTGGCTGTCTCCCAGCTCTGGGTGTCTCACAGCTCTGGATGTCTCACAGCTCTGGGTGTATCACAGCTCTGGGTGTCTCATGGCTCTTGGTTCTTCTTGTTCTGGGTGTCTCCTAGCTCTGGCTGTCTCCTAGCTCTGGCTGTCTCCTAGCTCTGGGTATCTGCTAGTTGTGGGGTGTCTCCTAGCTCTTGGTGTCTCCCAGCTCTGGGTGTCTCCTAGCTCTGGGTGTCTCCTAGTTCTGGGTGTCTCCTAGTTCTGCATATCTCCTAGCTCTGGCTGTCTCCTAGCTCTGGCTGTCTCCCAGCTCTGGGTGTCTCACAGCTCTGGATGTCTCACAGCTCTGGGTGTATCACAGCTCTGGGTGTCTCATGGCTCTTGGTTCTTCTTGTTCTGGGTGTCTCCTAGCTCTGGCTGTCTCCTAGCTCTGGCTGTCTCCTAGCTCTGGGTATCTGCTAGTTGTGGGGTGTCTCCTAGCTCTTGGTGTCTCCCAGCTCTGGGTGTCTCCTAGCTCTGGGTGTCTCCTAGTTCTGGGTGTCTCCTAGTTCTGCATATCTCCTAGCTCTGGCTGTCTCCTAGCTCTGGCTGTCTCCTAGCTCTGGCTGTCTCCCAGCTCTGGGTGTCTCCCAGCTCTGGATGTCTCACAGCTCTGGGTGTCTCCCAGCTCTGGGTGTCTCATGGCTCTTGGTTCTTCTTGTTCTGGGTGTCTCCCAGCTCTGGCTGTCTCCTAGCTCTGGCTGTCTCCCAGCTCTGGGTGTCTCCCAGCTCTGGATGTCTCACAGCTCTGGGTGTCTCCCAGCTCTGGGTGTCTCATGGCTCTTGGTTCTTCTTGTTCTGGGTGTCTCCCAGCTCTGGCTGTCTCCTAGCTCTGGGTGTCTCCCAGCTCTGGGTGTCTCCCAGCTCTGGATGTCTCACAGCTCTGGGTGTATCACAGCTCTGGGTGTCTCATGGCTCTTGGTTCTTCTTGTTCTGGGTGTCTCCCAGCTCTGGCTGTCTCCCGGCTCTGGCTGTCTCCTCACTCTGGCTGTCTGTCACTTCTGAGGTGTCCAGTAGTCCTGGACAGGTTTGCAGGTGTTGGTTTTAAGGGGAGGCCCAGGCCTGTTTTTGAAGCTCATGAGCCCTTCAGCTACATGACCTCGGGTTGGAGAAGTGGCAGGTTTGAGAGCACAGACCTGGTTTCTGGAGTGGCAGGTCCCCTCTGGAGTGTGCGGGGAAAGGCCCCCGCCCTATTGGAGGCTGGTTGCCCCATGGCCAGCAACCCCTATTCCTCACCCTCCACTAGCACAGTCCCCAGGGCATAGTCCTGGCTCTGGACAGGAACACCCCCACCTGGGAACTCTGGGAAACCAGAGACTCACCTTTGTCCTGCACTGGCAGGGGTAGAACTCTTCAGGACAGGATAGGGGACAGGAATAAGGATGTGGACATTGCCATCCCCTGAACTAGAGTGGAAATGCTGGGGCAGTTCAGGCACAGGGTGGGACCCCCGAGGACTAGGTCAGGGGCAGCTGCACCCTGTGCCCCTGAATGGGGTGGTGGCCTGGGCCTCAGCACCTGACTTGGCTGGGACTTGTCTCTTGGCACTGTCCAAGCCTGGGGAGGGGCTCCAAACCAAGGTCACTTCCCCAGAGTGGCCTCCTGGTATGGGGCAAGGCCTGTAGGAGTGAGGGGCATCACAGACCTGGTTCTGGGGTGTGACCATTGGGCCAGCTGGAGAGAAGGACTGGCCAATGTGCTGCTGGGCCTCCTGCAGAAGGGCCTCCCCTCACTTAGGAGAGAATAAGAGAGCAGGGTGCAGGGCCCTCCAGGGCCAGCCCCATGACCTTGGGTCAGCAGCTCTGGTCTGAGCTGCAGTTGTAACTGGGCACCTAGAATTCTACCTCCCTCTGGCCCAGCCTCCTCTTGTGCTCCACGCTTGAGGGGTCAGCAGGGTGGGCTCAGGACAGCCAGGAGGAGGGATCTCAGGGAGAGTGCTAACCAAGTGGCCAAGGGACCCCCATCGTCTCTGTGAAAAGCAGGGCCGCTCTGGGACCCACGTCCCTGGTCTCTGTGGAGACCCCCAGGTGCTGGCATGCAGAAGTCCCCAAGGTCCCCTCCCGTGGCCTGCATAGGACTGGCACTTGCCCTGGCTGCCCCTGGTGGCTCTGCTGACACCTCTGGATACCCTCTGTGGAGGCCAGCCCTGTGTCACCCGTGTGGGCCCCCTCTCCTTGGTTCCCCCTCAGCTTCTCCGGGGCTGTGCTGTTCGGGTTGCAGGTGGCCCTGGGGACACGCAGCCCCGAGATGCTGACTGCTGGTTTGGCTCGGGGAACAGCTGCTCCGGCTTCTCGTGGACCCCAGGGCTGACCTGCACATGGGCAAGGTCCTGGCTTGGAGCCTGGCTGGTGTGGGCTGAAAGCCCCCTGGGCCTGCCCTCCCCTGGGGTCTGGGACTCTCAGTGTGCCCTCTCAGCACTCCTCACCCAGAAGGAGCACTGGCCTTAATGTCCAGCCCCCTTGGTCTTGTTTCACAGCGTCTTCACCCTGAGCACCTCCACAGGGCTCTGGACAGGAAGGAGAGGCTCTGGGCAATTCCCGATGGAGAAGTTGGCAGAGCTGTGGGCCTCCCTCCCTGTGCTTGGACACGGCACTGTCAGCTCAGTGGCCCTTGCTGGTCTGGCTTCTGGCCAGCACCTAGGTGCTGGGCTTCAGAACCTCTGGTCCTGAAGGAGGGGGCCCTGCCAGTTGCCAGCCGTGGGGCCTCAGGCACCCCTCAATGCCTGTGCTCATCAGTGGTGGGTTTCGTGACCCCCTGCAACCCTCCCGTGAGACAGCTGGGAACACGGAGTGCTCAGTGATGGGCCCTGTGCCCTCCTCTTGCCAATGGTTGGCGCTCGAGTCACACTGTTGAGTGAGTGAATGTGAGACCATCAGCAAAGACAGAGGTTGCTAGGCTGCTCCTGCTGCTCCGGCTTTGAAAGTCCAAGGGTGACTACTTGTGTCCAGCCCTGCCCTGCCCACTGTTGGTTCTGGTTCGTCCTGGCTGCAGGGTCCTCAGGTTGCCCCACAGCTTGAAACCATGTCTGCCATGCCCGTTACAGCAGGTGTTAGACACCTGAGCCTGAGGCCCTCCCGTAAGGATGACGTGTGTCCTTGTTTACACCCAGGCACAGGTGTAAGGGCCGTCAGCCGCCCACAGGCTGAGCTGCTTGGTTGCAAGTGCCTGCCTCGACCCCTTCTTACCGTTGGCACAGGTGGGTCCCAAGGCCTGCAGGTGAACTATGCAGAGTAGATTGAACCTGCCTGAGATTCCTCACTGGGGAGCCCTCTTCTCCTCTGCGGTCCCTCTCCTCCATTCCTCACCCCTCCTGTGTGACCCCAAGGAACCCAGCACACCCACGACACACCCCAAGCCCCTGTTACCTGGAGGAGTCTAGAGCCCAAGAAGGTTGAAGTGTGGTGTGCACCCCTCTGCAGCTGTGGCACTAGACGGGATAGCAAGGGATGCTTCTTGCCACACTCCTGCAGAGAATAACTGATGGGCATCCAAGCCAAGAGTGGGTCCCAATGGAGAGAAACGTGGACCATGTTTCTGTGGCTTTCACACACCTTCATGGCTTCAGCTGCTGGAAGTTGCTCTTTGTTTCTTGCTCATGTACACATCATCACCATCACCACCATCATCACCTTCACCGTCACCATCACCATCACCATCAGCACCTCTACCACCACCATCATCTTCATCACCACCATCACCACCACCACCACCACCATCATTACCTGCTGCTTCATTGCAAGTGCCTGCCACAATCCCTTCCTCTTACCATTTGACACAGTTGGTCACCACTACCACCCCACCTTCACCACCACCACCATCACCACCACCACTACCACCCCACCTTCACCACCACCATCACCACCACCACCACTACCACCCCACCTTCACCACCACCATCACCACCACCACCACTACCACCCCACCTTCACCACCACCATCACCACCACCACCACTACCACCCCACCTTCACCACCACCATCACCACCACCACCACTACCACCCCACCTTCACCACCACCATCACCACCACCACCACTACCACCCCACCTTCACCACCACCATCACCACCACCACCACTACCACCCCACCTTCACCACCACCATCACCACCACCACCACTACCACCCCACCTTCACCACCACCATCACCACCACCACCACTACCACCCCACCTTCACCACCACCATCACCACCACCACCACTACCACCCCACCTTCACCACCACCATCACCACCACCACCACTACCACCCCACCTTCACCACCACCATCACCACCACCACCACTACCACCCCACCTTCACCACCACCATCACCACCACCACCACTACCACCCCACCTTCACCACCACCATCACCACCACCACCACTACCACCCCACCTTCACCACCACCATCACCACCACCACCACTACCACCCCACCTTCACCACCACCATCACCACTACCACCACTACCACCCCACCTTCACCACCACCATCACCACCACCACCACTACCACCCCAACTTCACCACCACCATCACCACCACCACTACCACCATCACCATCACCACCACCATCATCACCACCACCACTACCACCCCACCTTCACCACCACCATCATCACCATCACCACTACCACCCCACCTTCACCACCACCATCACCACCACCACCACTACCACCCCACCTTCACCACCACCATCACCACCATCACCACTACCACCCCACCTTCACCACCACCATCACCACCACCACCACTACCACCCCACCTTCACCACCACCATCACCACCATCACCACTACCACCCCACCTTCACCACCACCATCACCACCACCACCACTACCACCCCACCTTCACCACCACCATCACCACCACCACCACTACCACCATCACCATCACCACCACCATCATCACCACCACCACTACCACCCCACCTTCACCACCACCATCATCACCACCACCACTACCACCCCACCTTCACCGTGATGGGCCATCATCACCAATACCGCCACCACTGCCGGGGATAGTGACACTCTCTGGAGAATGAAGTGTCCGCTGCTCACTGGCTGTTCTTCGTCTTTTGTTTTGCATTCTGACCCAACCCAGCCATTCATAAATAAGGAAACTGAGGAAAGTGAAGAAAACTGCTGAAGACCACACCGCTTTCCAGGGAGGATGGTTTTGCATGCGTAGATGATTCATGCCCTTGACTAAAGGGCATAGCTTCCCTGTGTCCTGGAGCCCTGCCTTTCCTGCCCTGCAGTCAGCAGGGCAGCATCATGTCTAATCATCTCACTAGACTTTGGGGTGGGGCGCCAACCTAATGCACACAGATGGGAATGTGTGGGCTCTGGCAGAGACAAGTGGCCTCCCAGCCAGGCTGAGGCCAGTGGGAACCCTTCCACTTCTTTTTTTTTTTGGTACCTAGGATCGAACTCAGGGGCACTCCCCACTGAGCCACCCCCCCCGCCCTATTTTGTACTTTATTTAGAGACAGGATCTCACTGAGTTGCTTAGCACCTAGCCATTGCTGAGGTTGGCTTTGAACTTGCCATCCTCCTGCCTCAGCCTCCCGAGCCGCTGGGATTACAGGTGATGCCTTTTACCTCTTGATACCCTCTATGCCCCAGTGGAGGAGGTGGGGATTGGCTGGCCAGCAGAGGGGCCACCATGATTTGGAGGTCAACATGCCTGTTGCCCTCTTTGCTGCAGGGGTCTGACTGTGTGGGTGCGTGTGCTACATGGCGGTTCCACTCTTGGGCAGAGACATGACCCCGAGGCACGTGTTTCTGGGTCCCCTTCTGGGAGGCCCTCAGCCAGGACATGCTGAGTGGAGCCAGAGGAGCTGGTGGCTTTTCAGCCAGTGGGTGGAGAGCACCACTGGGCTACAGACTCCCAGTGTTCTGGAAACGCACTCAAGTCCCTGTGCTGCCCCCAGCCTGAGGCCTGTCACCTTCTGGGCCTGCGCAGGTGTCTTGGACCCCTTGACTCGGCATTCTCAGGACAGGGGGGCAGTATTGGGGGAGGTGAAGGGGAACTGAGGACTCAGACCAGGGCTGGGAGCTGGGGGTGGCTCCCAGGATGCACCAAGCCTCCCCCCAGGGAGGGGGGCAGTGGGACATGGGGCTGTGTCACTGTGTTCTGAGAAGGATTCTGTACCAGCCCACCAGGACCAAGTTCAAGCTTTAACATGTGGGCCTGGGGGCACTCTATCAGAACTACAGAGGGGCAGCGTGGGCTCTCTGTGTTGGCCCTGCGGTCCCTTGTGTTGGTCTGCCGCACTCTCATAGTTCAGATCCAGCCCGTCCAGTGGGCCCAGCCCTGGGGTTCTGTCTCTGTGCTCAGGTCCTGTCCATCTCAGGCTGGCTGCTTGCTCCTCAGGTAGCTGGGTGTTCTCCCCTACGCCCTGGCCCTGCTCCACGCAGCGGGTGCCCACCGGCCTGTTTTCCAGCTCCGCAGCCTCGGGGGCTCCCCAGCCCCGCCCCCGCCTCTGCTCCCAGGGCCCAGTGCTGGGGTTGGGAGTGAGGTACAGGGAGGTCACTGCCCACTGGGCCTCCAGCTGGCCCAGGCAGCTTCGTCACGGGGCCCTCCTACTCCAGGGCTGGAGTAGGAAATGAAGGTGGGGCCTGTCCTGGAGCAGCGTCCACCTAGTGACTCCTTCGGGGAGTCCTGGTTCTTGTTCCCACTCCTGATGCCACAGGAGTCGGGGGGTGTGAGGGGAGGAGGTGGCACGAGGAGCAGGCTTCGCTCTGCAGGGACATGGGTACTGATCTTCGGAGGGCCCGGTGGAGCTTTGGGACCCTCCTCAGGGCTGGGAGGATGTGCGGAGGGTCTGCGGACCCCCCTTGCTGGGCAGTACCCCAGGCTGGCCCGGCGGACAGCGGGTACAAGCTGTCAGAGGACCTGCCAGTGTCCCCTTCAGGGGAGCGCATCTCCCCCTCATCACTATTGTTAATTAAGACTGTCTCCATTATAGGGCTAATTAACAATTAGCATAAACATAATTAGCCAGCACTGACATTTAACTCATTACATTGTTTAAATAATTTTCGGAAATTGCCCCTAGCGGATTCTGTCAGCTTGCAATAATGGCTCCACTTTGTCATGTAAATTAAATGACATTTGTGTTGTTGCTGTCCCCCAGTGTGGGAGGTGGGAGACCGCCACCTGGCCTGCTGGGCTTGGGTACTGAGTTGGGGGTGCTGGGAGCAGGAGGAGAATCCCAGCTCCTCCTGCTGCCCTCTGTGGTCAGGGCGCCTCCGCTCCCTGGACCCTGGGGCCGGACTTCCCAGAGGCTTGGGGAGAACTTGGGGTGTCTCCAGAATGAGGACCTGAGGCTGGGGCCTGGGGAAGTCCTGCTGAATCAGCTTCCAGGAAGTTCCAGAGCACAGGTGCCCTGGACAGCGTGTGCCACTGTGCTGGGCACCTTGGAGCTGGCCCTGCAGGGTCTCGGTGCTGAAGCCCAGGAGAGTTGTCACCCGCCACGGGGACTCAGAGCCCTGCTGAGCCTCCTCCTCCCACGTCTCTGGAGCTCATGGGCGTGAGCACTCCTCCTCCTCCTCAGGACCTTCCTGATGGCCAGGCAAACTGTGACCTGGCTGGACCAGTGCAGAGCGGCCAGGGTGAAAGGGCTTCTCCCTCAGCCTCTGCCCCAGCCTCCAGTTTGAACAGGAGCTGGCACAGGTGTCCAGGCAAGGAAGTGACCTTCACCTGTGCGGAGCCTGTGGAGACGTCACGCTATCCTCTTGGGAGCCCCTGGTCAGCATGGGTACCTAATTACCAGGCTTGAGGGTCGCCCTCCCTCAGCCCTGGGTCCCCCATGCTAGGCCACCTCCTCTGCCCTGTCTCAGCACCCTCCTGTCTGCTTCCGGGTCTCACCCTCAGCATTGCATGGATTACCCAAGCACAGCCAGCCCGGGTCTTTGCCAGCTGGCCTGGCCTCCTGGCCATGGGTGAATCTGGGCCCCAGGTCCCCGAGAGCATGTGGCTCCTCAGGGAGCATCATCCTCTCCACAGACAAGTGTCCTGAGACCCTGCAGGAGAGTCTGGGTCAGCCCCAGCTGCTCTCCGTTCCGACAGGGGGGACCTCCACATGTTCCCAGCCCTGCGAAGGGTGAGAGTCGACCCACGAAGTCTGGAGGCCCGGGGGGTGCCCATCAGCTCCGCTTCCAAGGCAGAACGAGTGGCCTGCAGTGCTCAGGACAGCTGAATCAAATGGCCCGAGCGTTGTTGGGGCGGTTCTGGCTGTTAAGTGCTTGTCAGCGTCCACAGGCCCTCTCACGACTCTATAAAATCCCAAGAATTATAGGAGCGCCAGGGTCACATAATTCATCGCACAGTAGATTTAACCTGGCGGTCAGTAATTCATATTTGTGGCGATAATATTGTTTTCCACTTTCCGAGAGTTATCGCCGTGTCTCCCTTCCAGGTCACTATGGATATCAAAAATCAATTTGGAAAGATGGATACTGTCAGAGAATAAAGCATGGAGGCTGCCCCCTCTCCGCGCGGAGCGCCAGGCGCCTCTGTCCCCCGCTCCTGAACCTTGGCGGGGGCTCGGGTTGCTCGCCAGAGGACGCGGCTTGGGAAGTCACGCTGGCTTGTTCGCTGGTAGGGGTCAGCGTCCCCCGAGACTGCCCTCCTATCCCCGCCTCCCTCAGCCTGCGCGACTCAGCACTAGGAACGTCCCTCGGACCTGGCCGCCTCAGGTCCTGCTCTGCTTGGACGTGCTCAGGGTGACCCAGCTTGGGCTTGTGCCCAAGGGGTTCTGGGGGCCACCTTTGGGAGGCTGAACCCTGAATTTGTTCAGGGGAGAAGCTGCTGCTCAGGACCCACTGAGCTCGGCCTCTGTGCTGGGCAGCCCCATCGACCACCCACAGTGGACATGGATTAAGGAACTGACGCCTGCCATACTGCCCTTCTGGGTCTCCAGAGGAAGGAGATGCCCAGCCCTGCTCTCAGGCAGAGCGGGCACACTGTGTTCCAGCTGCCATGTTCCCTGGAGCCCGGGAGGGAAGAGAGCACCTGCTGGGCCCAAGCTCCCCCTGCCCTCGGCCTTAGGGTGGTCTCAGGACCACAGGGGCACCGCTCCCTCAGGGCAGCCTGAGCTCAGGGTCACTTCTTCCACCCCCACTGGCTAGCCCTCTCCCCCTGCAGGCCTGCCAGGACTGTCCTACCCTCAGGCCCCCCACTGCAGTGTGCTGCTCTGGTCTGCCCTTCTGCCCACCAGCTGCTGGCTCTAGGAGGGAGGACCTCCGCCCAGCAGCACCTGGCATGCTTTGTGGAATGGACCCGGGGTGGGCGCGGCTGGCTCCTGTCCAGATGGCCTTTGCTGGAGGAAGTTTCTGCTTCTCCACTCGGGCCTCCAGACGTCCTCCTGCAGGCAGCCTGGGCTGGGGGCGCCCTTGCCAGCCCCCTCCCCGGGGACCCCCGCTTGGGCCTCCATGGGAGGGGAGGTGGTGCCAGCCGACTCTGGAGACCTGGGGGCCTGTGGTGGGCATGGTGGGCAGAGGGACCTCTGGTATGCAGGCAGGTGGGGGAGCCTGGGGGCCTGAGCTGCAGCCCTACTTGGAGCTTGGGAGGGACCTGCCAGCGGGGGACGACAGACCCTTAGTTAAAAAGCTGCCAGGAGGTTGGCGGCATCTCGGCCACGGATCACAGCCCTACCCAGAATGCAGTTAATTCCGATTGCCCGTACCTGAGGAGGGCCACGGTAGATCCCTGCCGCCACCCAGGGGAGGGGTGGAATTAAACGTCGCTGGTCCCCAGCAAGCCCTCGGAGGCTGCAGGGGTGGGAGGTCGAGGGTCGGGCTTCTGGACATTCTGGTGAACTCAGGGCTGAGCAGAGCTGAGGGGCTGGGGGTCCAGCCTGAGCCATGCTGCCCCCAAGGCTCACCACCTCCCTCCTGGTAGTTGGGAAAGCCCTCAGCAGGGTCTTGGGGAGCTTCCAGGGACCTGGAGCCCAGCAAGGACCAGCCAGGCCTGGGCATGCTGCTGTCCCCAGCCTCGCGGATGACACACTTGTGTCCCCAGACCTCCTGCCTTCTTCCATCTGCCACAAAATGCTCCTTGGAGCCCAGAGGCCAGGTCTGTGGGGGCAGAGGAGGCACAGAGCTGACCCCCAGGCCCAGCAGGCACCCTCGACCTCCCACGGCCAGCCTGGATTGGACTCTGAGGGGACATGGGCCCAGGCCCCTCTGAGAGGTCTGGGGGTGCTGCGGGGAGAGGACACTAGGATCCACAGCCCAGGAGCCTGCCCGCCCACTGCCCAGGCCTGAGGAGGGCAGGCTGGGGGCCATGGAGACCTGCCTCCCAAGTCATGGGGTGGGACGGCCGTGAGCTGCCTCATGCTGCACTGGCCCGTGCTTCAGCCCAGGGTTGCCCTGTACCTGCCCAGGCAGCACCAGCAGGGGAGCCCAGGTCCCCAGCTCCCTGTCACCTGGGCCTTTCCCACCTGCAGACACTGAGCTGCCCATGGCTACTGGCCCTGAGGGTGCTGCCACCCAGCCCAGCTCCTATGCTGGGTGACCACAGGCCTCAGCCTTGGGCAGGCAGCAGTGGCCCCCATTTGCAGATGTGCAGTGTGGACTGTGGCCAGGGAGGCTGGCCAGCTGACCACCTACCCAGAGACTGGGGCCCCTCATGGCCCTCTGCTGTGGCTGCTGCTCCTGGGGGCCCCTTAGGGCTTCCTCCATGTTCCCTGTTGAGGCTGACTGTGCTCCACGGACACCATCCAGGGCTCCCGGTGTGTCTGATCCTCTCCGTCCCACAGGGGCCCTGAGCTGGGCCCCTCGAGCCACCTTAGAGTTCACAGGCAAGAAACACAGGATGGTATCCTTGAGCCGGCCCAACCTGAAGGCTTCCCAGG
>NC_138189.1:912500-1050523 GCF_964194105.1 Spermophilus citellus
TGCTGTTGGTGGGCCTGATTCTGGACTTCATGGAGGAATGCTTATCTTGCTCATTGTGCAGCAGGGAAGTCCTAACACATAACGCTGTGTTTTGGGACAAAGTGCTGTCAGAACACTGGCAAGCGCAATTTCCTTGCTCCTTTGACTGGAAGTTATTCCCCTTGGTACAAGGTCAGCCTGCCTGGCAGTTTCTGAACTGTTGGTGTCTGGACTCCCGTAAGATGATATGTATGTGTCACCTCTGGCCTATGGTGACTGTCAGATGTAAATTGGCACATACCCACTATAAAGCTATTTTTTTTCTGTGCAATAAAGCAAATGCTGTTTTTTGAAACATCTCTGCAGGGGCTTCTCGCGTCCTCCAGCTCCCCAGTCGATGCTGGAAGAGCAGCCCCGCAGCACACTGCTCTGCTGGAAACACCCCACGGGCTGAGGTGAGGGTCTGAGGATGCACAGGGGCTGCCAATCCTCGGGGCAGAGAGGAGTGTTTCCTAGGTGCCCCAGGGGCTGGGACTGCACTGGGCAATGGTCCCCTCATTCAGTCTCCACCGTGAATCCTGGCGCGGGCCCTGGGGTGAGCTGCTGCGTGAATGTGGTCCCCGTCAGTACCTTCGGGTGTGGTCCATGCACACTGTCGGCACGCCCTCCTGTGAGTGGTAGACCACAGCCACCTCAGCAGCAAGGCTCTCCTCCTCTGCAGCCGCCAACGCCAAGACTCCAAGATCCCAGGAACCCAGTTCTGCCGTGACTTTGAGCCCGCATCCTTCTCTTCCTGGGCTTGGCCGACTGGCCAGCAGAGGGCAGGGCCTCAGGGGCCTGGAGGGTGGAGGGGCTCAGCAGAGTCCCACAGACCAGTTTTGGGGGGGCTGGGCCCTGTTTGGTGAGTGGCTGGGACTGACATAGGATTCCAGGTGACTCAGGAGGGTTGAAGGACAGGCTGTGATGGTCACAGGACCACAGGACAGCAGGATGTGTGAGTGGGATCTCAAGGGTGCATGGCAGAGGGCATGGCTCGGGCACAGAGGGGCGGGATCTGGCAGAAGACCTGGGTCTGGGGAGTGGCCATGCTGGGCCGGTTGGTGTCCTGCAGCTACCTGAGGAAGGATCAGAACCTCACAGCCCCAGAGACCCAAGGCAGCAAACGTGAAGTTTCCTGGTGTGGAGCCTGGAAGCCTGAAGACCAGGTGCGGGCCGGCTGGCTCTCTGAGCCTCTTGGCATCCTGCCTGCCCCTGCCAGCTCCTGGTGTGGAAGGCAGCCCCGGCGTCCCTTGTTTTAGGGAGTCACTGCAGTCCCTGATCCCTGTGGGGCCTCCACCCTGTACATGCGCCTCATGCCTCTGCTTGCTCTGATCCCCAGGGGGCCGGTCACCAGGTGAGGCCCACCCTGCCCCAATGTGACCGCAACATGATGACACTGCAAAGGCCCAACTTCCAAACAAGTCACATTCACAGGTGCTGGTGACATGAACTTTGGAGGGACACCATTCGGTCCAGGAAGCTGGATAATAGGGCTGGTCTCAGAGCCCAGGGGGCCTGTGGCGCTGACCGCCAGACTTTTGGGGAAGCCTGGTGGTTAGTTGCTGGTGACCTTTCTAGAGGTCATGACCCTTGTGTGCTCACCTGACTGTGTCCCACAATCTCCAAAGATGTCTTCTTCTCTTGAATCACAGCCAGAGCAACATCATGGAGGGGCTAAGGCACTGGGACACCCAGGCTGCTGTGCTGCCTCGGGCTCTGGAGGTTGGCCGAGGCGGCCTCACGTTGGACACCGTGTCTAACCGGCCGAGATTGAACTGTTTGGGGCTCCTCACTGAAGCTGAGCGATTTGATCCGAGCTGCAGACAGCAGTCGGACAGTAATTGGATGTTAGGAGATCGGAGGGCCACTCTCTGAGGAGGGGCAGCACAGTGGCTGTGGGCAGTCGGTGGTGGGGGAGGGGGCACAGCCGGCAGGAGGGGGCGGGGCTGCCACTGTGGGAGTGAGATAAGCCCCTCATCCTCAGCCCTAATCTTCTGCTGGGGTCATGGACAGAGCCCGAGGCAAGATGGAATAACATGGCCACTGTCCAGTAGCTGCCTGGCCTGGCTGCCATGAGGGTACCGTACAATTAGTTTTAAATATCAATTTCACGGCTGCTGAGGGTAGGAGAGGCAGGCAGGCGCTGCCCGCTGCAAACCTGGGTGTTTCCTGCCAACTTCGACTTCCCAAGAAAGGGCAGAGCCCCACTGCTTCCAGCCAGTGGACACCAGCTCCCCTCCCCTGTGGCCTTCCAAGACGGGCCCAAGTCCCCACGACCCCCTCGTCTGCCCCAAAGTGGGTGACCCACCCTCCCTGCACCCTTGCCCACCCCACCCCCTCCTGACCCTTCTCAGGCCCTGTGCCCCTCACTGCTGGGAAGGGTGTGGAGTGGAGAGGGGGCAGGCCATGCCCTAGAGGTAGGACTGGGCATTGACAGGGACAGTGTGGGTTTCACATGGGCGAGCAGGTTGTGGAGGACCTGCAAGAAGGGTCCCCAGAGAAGAGGCTGACCGGTGCCATAGGCCAGCTGGTGCGGGGGGAGGAGGTCCCCGGGAGCAAGCACAGCGAGGGAATGCAGGTGCCACCCTCTGTGCCCGCAGGCTGGGCCATCCTCTGCCTGCCCTCAGGCCTGGCAGGCTGATCCCTCCCAGGACTACAGAGGTGAGTGGCCCTGGGCTTTGCTGCGTGGACTCAGACTCTTCAGTGGGCCTCTCTGTGGAGCTTGGCCGCCACCTCCAGGGACAGGTGGATGGACCTCTGCAGGCGCCCTGGCACAGTTGCTGGCCAAACCTGGGGCTGCTAGGAAAGTTCTGTTGAGAGAAAGGGTCTGCAGGAGCTCGGTTGTGAGATGCCCCCGGGACTGAGGGAGAACAGGAGCTGGCTGGCTGGGCTGTGTCACCTGGGACCCTTGGGCAGGGGAATGCCTGCCTGCCCAGGCTGACCAAATGTCACCACATGTCATTACGGGAAACGCTGGCCGGCAGGGGTGACCCAGTGTCCCGGCCGCCTGCGTGGCTCTCACCCGGTGGTGCGCTGCAGCCGTAGGCAATTTATCTCCGTCTCCCCGCTCTTAAAACACTTTTATCAAAATTGGCGGTCACACCGCGCTGAACCGTGGTGGCCTCAATCTTAAACGCCGCGCTGCAGATTTTAATTTGGGGAAGATTAATGCGCTGGCGGCATCAGCGGCACCGCGCCCGTTATCGGGCTTGACGGGTGTCAGTGTCTCAGTGGTGCCCTGTCCCTGAGTCCATGTCTGCTAGCCCTCCTGGGACTGCCGTGATGTCGAGGTGGGCCCCTTCTGCTGGGCGGGGCCGTCTCCTCCCCCGTTGTGGGTACTGGCCCTGGAGCTCAGCAGCAAAGATGATGCCCTGCTCCTGCTTGTCCACACCTCTCCCCTGCCTTAGGCCTCAACCCCTGAGCCTGGGGCTATAATACGCTCGAGGGACTGCCCTGGCCTTGAACTCCACTCCTGAACCCAGCCCTGTATCCCTGACCGCTGTGAGGGGAGCGCCACACAACAGCTCTGGTGGGCCCTGGCCTACTCCCACCTGGCCCACCTCCAGCTGGGGACCTGTGAGCCTGAGCCTGCTGCCACCTCTGTGCCAGCATCGCCCCGACCCATCCCTGGACATCCAAATCTGGCTCCCTCCTGGCTCTGGAGAGGGTCCTGCTGGGCCCAGTGTCTGGGGCAGGTAGGCCACAGATCTGCCACCATGACCAGCGTGACCGCAGGCTGAGGGAGGCACGAAGGGCATGCGACTGGGGACTAGGCAGAGGGTACTAGCCCTGGAGTCTGGCAGGGGGACTAGGAAGGCCCAGGGCGCAGAGGCTGTGGGGCCGAGCAGAAAGGAGGGGCTTGGGGGTGGAGCAGGGTCACGGGAGGTGAGCACAGAGCCACCTCTCACCCAGCAGGGCAGGCCATGCCCAGGGCGACTTGTGCCCTGCCCCTATGGAGGTGGCAGATGTGCCGATGGGACAAGAAAGGGGGAGCCTCAAAAGCTCCCACCAAGAACGGGGGCCAGGCCAGGGCCTAGAGCTGGGAGCACGTCACTGTGATCCTGACCTGGCCCCAGAGAGGCTGAGGGAGGGGCTGGAACCAGGGACCAGGGGACAGGTGGGGGCAGGAGGCTGAGGGAGGGGCTGGAACCAGGGACCAGGGGACAGATGGGGGCAGGAGGCTGAGGGAGGGGCTGGAACCAGGGACCAGGGGACAGATGGGGGCAGGAGGGTGAGGAGGCCTGGAACCAGGGACCAGGGAACAGGTGGGGACAGGAGGCTGAGGAGGGATTGGAACCAGGGACCAGGGGACAGGTGGGGACAGGAGGCTGAGGAGGCCTGGTACCAGGGAGAGGGAACAGGTGGGGGCAGGAGGGTGAGGAGGGCCTGGAACTAGGGACCAGGGGACAGGTGGGGGCGGGAGGGTGAGGGAGGGGCTGGAACTAGGGACCAGGGGACAGGTGGGGACAGGAGGCTGAGGAGGCCTGGAACCAGGGACCAGGGGACAGGTGGGGGCAGGAGGGTGAGGAGGGTATGGAAGCAGGGACCAGGGGACAGGTGGGGACAGGAGGCTGAGGAGGGTCTGGAACCAGGGACCAGGGGACAGGTGGGGGCAGGAGGGTGAGGAGGGTATGGAAGCAGGGACCAGGGGACAGGTGGGGACAGGAGGCTGAGGAGGGTCTGGAACCAGGGACCAGGGGACAGGTGGGGGCAGGAGGCTGAGGAGGCCTGGAACCAGGGACCAGGGGACAGGTGGGGGCAGGAGGGTGAGGAGGGTCTGGAACCAGGGAGAGGGAACAGGTGGGGGCAGGAGGGTGAGGAGGGTCTGGTACCAGGGACCAGGGGACAGGTGGGGGCAGGAGGGTGAGGAGGGTCTAGAACCAGGGACCAGGGGACAGGTGGGGGCAGGAGGGTGAGGAGGGTCTGGAACTAGGGACCAGGGGACAGGTGGGGGCAGGAGGCTGAGGAGGGTCTGGAAGCAGGGACCAGGGGACAGGTGGGGACAGGAGGCTAAGGAGGGTCTAGAACCAGGGACCAAGGGACAGGTGGGGGCAGGAGGCTGAGGAGGCCTGGAACCAGGGACCAGGGGACAGGTGGGGGCAGGAGGCTGAGGAGGGTCTGGAACCAGGGAGAGGGAACAGGTGGGGGCAGGAGGGTGAGGAGGGTCTGGAACCAGGGACCAGGGGACAGGTGGGGGCAGGAGTGTGAGGAGGGTCTGGAACCAGGGACCAGGGGACAGGTGGGGGCAGGAGTGTGAGGAGGGTCTGGAAGCAGGGACCAGGGGACAGGTGGGGGCAGGAGGGTGAGGAGGGTCTGGAACCAGGGACCAGGGGACAGGTGGGGGCAGGAGGCTGAGGAGGGTCTGGAACCAGGGACCAAGGGACAGGTGGGGGCAGGAGGCTGAGGAGGCCTGGAACCAGGGACCAGGGGACAGGTGGGGGCAGGAGGCTGAGGAGGCCTGGAACCAGGGACCAGGGGACAGGTGGGGGCAGGAGGCTGAGGAGGCCTGGTACCAGGGAGAGGGGACAGGTGGGGGCAGGAGGCTGAGGAGGGTCTGGAAGCAGGGACCAGGGAACAGGTGGGTGCAGGAGGGTGAGGAGGGTCTGGAACCAGGGACGAGGGGACAGGTGGGGGCAGGAGGCTGAGGAGGGTCTGGAACCAGGGACCAGGGCACAGGTGGGGGCAGGAGGGTGAGGAGGCCTGGTACCAGGGAGAGGGGACAGGTGGGGGCAGGAGGCTGAGGAGGGTCTGGAAGCAGGGACCAGGGAACAGGTGGGGGCAGGAGGGTGAGGAGGGTCTGGAACCAGGGACCAGGGGACAGGTGGGGGCAGGAGGCTGAAGAGGCCTGAACCAGGGACCAGGGGACAGGTGGGGGCAGGAGGGTGAGGAGGGTCTGGAAGCAGGGACCAGGGAACAGGTGAGGGCAGGAGGGTGAGGAGGGTCTGGAACCAGGGACCAGGGGACAGGTGGGGGCAGGAGGCTGAGGAGGCCTGGAACCAGGGACCAGGGGACAGGTGGGGGCAGGAGGGTGAGGAGGGTCTGGAAGCAGGGACCAGGGGACAGGTGGGGACAGGAGGGTGAGGAGGGTCTGGAACCAGGGACCAGGGGACAGGTGGGGGCAGGAGGCTGAGGAGGCCTGGAACCAGGGACCAGGGGACAGGTGGGGGCAGGAGGGTGAGGAGGGTCTGGAAGCAGGGACCAGGGGACAGGTGGGGACATGAGGCTAAGGAGGGTCTAGAACCAGGGACCAAGGGACAGGTGGGGGCAGGAGGGTGAGGAGGCCTGGAACCAGGGACCAGGGGACAGGTGGGGGCAGGAGGCTGAGGAGGGTCTGGAACCAGGGAGAGGGAACAGGTGGGGGCAGGAGGGTGAGGAGGGTCTCAAACCAGGGACCAGGGGACAGGTGGGGGCAGGAGGGTGAGGAGGGTCTAGAACCAGGGACCAGGGGACAGGTGGGGGCAGGAGGGTGAGGAGGGTCTGGAACCAGGGACCAGGGGACAGGTGGGGGCAGGAGCGTGACGAGGGTCTGGAACTAGGGACCAGGGGACAGGTGGGGGCAGGAGGCTGAGGAGGCCTGGTACCAGGGAGAGGGAACAGGTGGGGGCAGGAGGGTGAGGAGGGCCTGGAACTAGGGACCAGGGGACAGGTTGGGGCAGGAGGACTGAGGAGGGTCTGGAACCAGGGACCAGGGGACAGGTGGGGGCAGGAGGGTGAGGAGGGTCTGGAACCAGGGACCAGGTGACAGGTGGGGGCAGGAGGACTGAGGAGGGCCTGGAACCAGGGACCAGGGGACAGGTGGGGGCAGGAGGGTGAGGAGGGTCTGGTACCAGGGAGAGGGAACAGGTGGGGGCAGGAGGGTGAGGAGGGCCTGGAACTAGGGACCAGGGGACAGGTGGGGCAGGAGGACTGAGGAGGTCGTGGAACCAGGGACCAGGGGACAGGTGGGGGCAGGAGGGTGAGGAGGGTCTGGAACCAGGGACCAGGGGACAGGTGGGGGCAGGAGGGTGAGGAGGGCCTGGAACTAGGGACCAGGGGACAGGTGGGGCAGGAGGACTGAGGAGGTCGTGGAACCAGGGACCAGGGGACAGGTGGGGCAGGAGGACTGAGGAGTCTGGAACTAGGGACCAGGTGACAGGTGGGGGTAGGTGCCTAGCCTTGGCCCACCAAGCTGTACATCATGAGCAGAAGGTCTTACCCCATTATTCACTGGTCTAGAACCCCCTGCATAAGCTAAACAGGGTGCTCCGCACTCCATGTCACCCAGTTGGGTACAGGAAACAGTAGCAGGTGAAGCCCAGTCCCCCTGGATGCAGGATGGACTCTGGGATGCCGGTCTCAGCCCAGGAGGAGCCTGGTCGTGTGCACACAGTCTTCTCCTGCATCCCCCAATGTGTATGTGCCAGTGGTCACTCCTGCTGAGTGACCTGGGTGGTCTTCTGGGGGAAGAGGCCCTCGAAGGAGGATCTCTTCAGGGTAAGAGCAGGGAAAGGATTCTAGTGGCAAGGACTTGAGGGGTCAGAGCAAGGGATTGGGCAGCTGTTGAGGGCCACGAATCAAGTCAAGATGGCTCCTGGCAGTTTGCCAGGAGGAGTGGTTTGTGAGGCAACGCCACAGAGTCTTTAAGATGGTGGAGATTCTTTATTGGCTGACTGCTGTATCTGGATGATGCTAATTGAGTCACGCTGTGTGTCATCAGTTAGGTATATACACCGCTGTTGTTCAATAACAAAGCAGTTCCTGTTCCAACCATCAAGTTGCTGGTCACCTCCCGGTTATTTGCCCAGCCGGACTGCGGCAGGCAGCAGTGCTGAACAACTGCCCAGGTGGAAGGAAGCCAGAGTTGGACAAGGGGGCTCGAACCCATGCTGGCTCTGACCTTTGTCCAGTAGCCCCAGAACCATGCAAGGCGTCAGGCAGGGCAACTGGTCACATCCATGGTTTGGGTCCCCTGGGTGGAGGTTGGGGGAAGTGGGTGGGGGCAGTAGGGGTAGGTCCCTCCAATGCAAGAATCACTTCCTGTCCCTCTTCAGCCCAGGGCTTGTCATGGCTCCTGTGTTACCAGGTGAAGGGACCACGTCTTTCCACAGTCCCAAGACCTTGTCCCTTGCTCACCCTCTGCCTTATGCCATTTTTTGTCACTATAAAAGAATGCCTGAGGCTGGGTAACTTAAGAATAGAGGTCTGTTGATCCCAGATTCTTGAGGCTCAGAAGTCCATGAGCAGGGTCCTGGCATCTGCTTGGCATATGGTGAGGACAGTGCCACGTCACAACCTTGAGCAAGGCCTCCCAAGGCAAGAGGAGCAAGTTGCTAGCAAGGTCTCTTCTCATAAAGCCATGAGTACGTGTGGCCCAGGCTCATAGCCTCGCCCACCCTCATGGCCTCCAGAAGGCCCTGCCCCAATCCCATTGACATGGTTGGAGGTCAGGCTTCCCATGCAGCAGCTCTGGGGAGACAGGGTCCCTCCATGACACCCTCCATCACCCGGCCCTGCTGGCTGCTTCTCCAACACTCCCTGCCTGCCCCTCATGAGGCCCCTTCCTTGCACGGTCTTCTCTGGTGTGCATTGGCAGGACAGTCTGTGCATTTTAGGAATTTGCTTTTCTTATCTATCATGCTGGCCAACCTCACCTAAGGGTTAAAAACATGAGGCACTGAGTAGCTCTGCCTGTTCTTCCTGCTCAATGCCCAGGTCTCTCATGTGATGGGCACTCCATGATCGCTTGCTGAGTGGATTGGGTGGGTGGATGAATGATAGATGGGTGGATGAATGATGGATGGATGGATAGTTGGGTGGATGGATGGGGGATGGATGAATGAATTATGGATGATGGATGTGTTGATGGGTGGACAGAATGATGAGGATGAATGGATGAGTGGATGGATGGATGGGTGAATGGATGGGTGAATAGAGGATGAATAAATAGTGGATAGGAGGATGGTAGACAGGTGATGAATGGATGGATAGATGACGGATAGAGGGATGGATGGGTGTGTGGGCTGATAATGAATGGAGGGTGGATAAATAAAGAATGGATGAATTGATAGGTGGATGGATAGATGACAGATGGATGAGCAGGTAGGCATATGGATGGATAGGTGAGTGGGTAGATGGACTGATAAGTGGTGGATGGATAGATGGATGGTTGGATGAGTGGGTAGATGGAGTGATAAGTAGTGGATGGGTAGATGGATGGATAGGTGAATGGTAGATGGACTGATAAGTGGGTGGATGGATAGGTGAGTGGGTAGATGGACTGATAAGTGATGGATGGATAGATGGATGGATACGTGAGTGGGTAGATGGACTGATAAGTGATGGATGGATACATGGATGGATAGGTGAGTGGGTATATGGACTGATAAATGATGGATGGATACATGGATGGACAGGTGAGTGGGTAGATGGACTGATAAGTGATGGATGGATAGATGGATGGTTGGATGAGTGGGTAGATGGACTGAAAGTGGTGGGTGGTGGATGGATAGATGGATGGATAGATGAGTGGGTAGATGGACTGATAAGTGGGTGGATGGATAGGTGAGTGGGTAGATAGACTGATAAGTGGTGGATGGATAGATGGATGGTTGGATGAGTGGGTAAATGGACTGATAAGTGGGTGGAGGGATATATGGATGGATAGGTGAGTGGGTAGATGGACTGATAGTGGGTGGATGGATAGAGGGATGGATAGGTGAGTGGGTAGATGGACTGATAAGTGATGCATGGATAGATGGATGGATAGGTGAGTGGGTAGATGGACTGATAAGTGGTGGATGGATAGATGGATGGTTGGATGAGTGGGTAGATGGACTACTATGTGGGTGGATGGATAGATGGATGGATAGGTGAGTGGGTAGATGGACTACTATGTGGGTGGATGGATAGATGGATGGATAGGTGAGTGGGTAGATGGACTGCTATGTGGGTGGATGGATAGATGATGGATAGGTGAGTGGGTAAATGGACTGATAAGTGGGTGGAGGGATATATGGATGGATAGGTGAGTGGGTAGATGGACTGATAAGTGATGCATGGATAGATGGATGGATAGGTGAGTGGGTAGATGGACTGATAAGTGGTGGATGGATAGATGGATGGTTGGATGAGTGGGTAGATGGACTACTATGTGGGTGGATGGATAGATGGATGGATAGGTGAGTGGGTAGATGGACTACTATGTGGGTGGATAGATAGATGGATGGATAGGTGAGTGGGTAGATGGACTGCTATGTGGGTGGATGGATAGATGATGGATAGGTGAGTGGGTAGATGGACTGATAAGTGGTGGATGGATAGATGGATGGATAGGTGAGTGGGTAGATGGACTGCTATGTGGGTGGGTAGGTAGATGAATGGGTAGATGGATGGATGGATGGGCAGGTAGGCAGGTGGATGGATGGGTGAGTGGGTAGGTAGTAATTTTCAGATTCCCTGAGGAGGTGTGGAGGGCCCATACTTCCTTCCTTCACAACCAGGATCCAAGATTTCCTTGATGAAGAGGAGGAACCATCATAGCTATCTTCTGCCTGGGCCATTATGGCCTAGCTCAGAGAAGAGGAGTCTCCCGGCTCAGTCTGATTGGGAACCTTCAACTCCGAGAAGGAGGCTCAGGGTCCTTCACTGGCAGGAGGCTGTCACCATTGGTAGCATAGCTCACTCCCTTCCTCCCCTGCCCAGGATGCCTGTCCCAAACCTGTGGGAACCACGTCCTCACTGAACAGAGACCTGATCTGATGGTGAGATGAGAACGTCACTTCCAGGTCTTGCCTCTGTCTGCCACTCCGTCCTCGCGACGTGTTAAGCAGCTTTTTTGCTGCTGTGACCAAAAAACCAGAGAAGAACAAGTGGAGGAAGAGTTTATTTGGGGCTCACAGTTTCAGAGGTCTTGTTCCACAGATGGCCAACTCCGTTCCTCAGGGACTGAGAGAGGAGGGAAATCATGGCGGGAGAGTGTGGAGGAGAGCGGCTCAGAACATGGCACCAGGGAGCAGAGAGACTCCCCCCACCATGGACAGAATATGAACCCCAACGTCAGGCCCCCAGGACGCTCCTCCTCCAGCCACACCACCTGCTGACTGTCCCCCCAGCCAGTCCACATCAGAGGACTGATGCCCTCCGGCGGCTGAGGCCCTCATGACCCAGTCCTCTCACCTCCACGCTGTCTTGTGTTGTCTCACGCAGGACTGGAAGGCAGCCTCAGGTCTGAGTTGTAACCCCTTCTGAAGGCTCCCAGAGGGACAGAGCCGGGACCAACCCTGCATGACAATGAGACATCAGTCCTTGATCTCTGAGGGTCAGCCCTTCACTGGGTCAGCCAGAGCTCACCTGGGGACCCAGGGATCTCTGGCAAGGTCCTTGGGGCTCAGGTATGCTGTCCCACCTCCCTCCCGAGGTCTCAGTCTTCCTGTCTTCCTCCTTCCCTGGGAGGGTGGCCTAGCGCCTGAGATGTGCACCTCCTGCCTGGCGCCTGCCTGCCTCGGGTCAGTTATCACCCATGCCCCCTCAGTCCTGCTTGCTCTGAGGCACTCTGCCACCCTCTGGGTGCCAGCCCTAGATCTGTGCCAGTGACTCCTGTGCCTCTGGCCCACGCAGCCTCCAGTTACATCAGCCTCTGCTGCTGGCCTCTTCCCTCCAGAGGAGGAAAAGGCCATGACTTCCCCAGGACAGCCAGAATGGGATCATAGTCTGCTGCTGCAGCCCCCGTGGGCACGAAGCTCCCTGGGGTACCCCACATGGGCAGGGTGGGTGCTCCCCCCAGACCCTGGGGGCCACAGCATCAGAGGGCATTCTGAACCTCAGGTACCTAGATGTCAGAGGGAAGCCCTTGCCTACTGCCACTTGTCCCCGAAGGCACCAGGTGCCCAGGCTGGGACGTGGTGTTCAGAAGCACGTAGGCGGAAGGTCATGGGCTTAACCTGGTGGAGAAGTCCGTTTGTATTCTGAGATTATTCAACACCCTCACACAGTTTGGGAACCTAACAACACATTAGTAATGCAATAAGTAATAGACTCCGAGGCTCAGTGAACCCGCGGGGCTCGGCAACCCCAGCCTTCCCAGGGCTGGGTGCTGGGTGGAGGCGGCCACCCCTCCTCGGAGGGCAAGGCCGCCTTCGGAGCTGGAGTCACCAAGTGTGGCAGAAGCAGGCTCAGTGAAATGAAGTTCAGGAACAAAATCACTGAGCTTACAGACTAAATTTAACTGCCTGATAGAAATATGCAGGTGAGGGCACAATTAATTTTAATTACTCGACTGTACATTGTTGGTTGCACAGCCATGAGTAAAATTAAAATGGCAATCACAATTAGAAAATTGCGACCTCATTGTGCAACAAATTAGTCACAAATTAGAAGTGCGGCCAGCGGCCTGCCTGCCCTCACTGCTTCATACCACTCCTGCAGCCTGGGTCTCCCTGCTGCCTGGAACTGTCCCCAGAGAGCTGGTGAACAGGGACGGCACCTGCGGCCTCCTGAGTGCCCGGTCACCCCAGCCTCAGCTCCTGTTGTCTGTTCTGGGGAGAAGAGGGTTTGCAATGAGACTCAGGTTAGGAAGGAATCTGGGGCTCAGGACTCCAGGGAAGGGTACCTGCAGAGCTGAGGAGGGGGGGCAGCGGCACCTCCCTGTGGCCAGGAGGTGGGGACAGCAGCACTTACCTGTGGCCAGGAGGTGGGGACAACAGCACCTCCCTGTGGCCCAGGAGGTGGGGACAGCAGCACTTACCTGTGGCCCAGGAGGTGGGGACAGCAGCACTTACCTGTGGCCAGGAGGTGGGGACAACAGCACTTACCTGTGGCCAGGAAGTGGGGACAACAGCACCTCCCTGTGGCCCAGGAGGTGGGGACAGCAGCACTTACCTGTGGCCAGGAGGTGGGGACAACAGCACCTCCCTGTGGCCCAGGAGGTGGGGACAGCAGCACCTCCCTGTGGCCAGGAGGTGGGGACAGCAGCACCTCCCTGTGGCCCAGGAGGTGGGGACAGCAGCACTTACCTGTGGCCCAGGAGGTGGGGACAGCAGCACCTCCCTGTGGCCCAGGAGGTGGGGACAACAGCACTTACCTGTGGCCCAGGAGGTGGGGACAGCAGCACCTCCCTGTGACCCAGGAGGTGGGGACAACAGCACTTACCTGTGACCAGGAGGTGGGGACAGCAGCACCTCCCTGTGGCCCAGGAGGTGGGGACAACAGCACCTCCCTGTGGCCAGGAGGTGGGGACAACAGCACTTACCTGTGGCCCAGGAGGTGGGGACAACAGCACTTACCTGTGGCCAGGAGGTGGGGACAACAGCACTTACCTGTGACCAGGAGGTGGGGACAACAGCACTTACCTGTGACCAGGAGGTGGGGACAACAGCACTTACCTGTGGCCAGGAGGTGGGGACAGCAGCACCTCCCTGTGGCCAGGAGGTGGGGACAGCAACACTTACCTGTGGCCCAGGAGGTGGGGACAACAGCACCTCCCTGTGGCCAGGAGGTGGGGACAACAGCACTTACCTGTGGCCCAGGAGGTGGGGACAACAGCACTTACCTGTGGCCAGGAGGTGGGGACAGCAGCACCTCCCTGTGGCCAGGAGGTGGGGACAACAGCACCTCCCTGTGGCCAGGAGGTAGGGACAGCAGCACTTACCTGTGGCCAGGAGGTGGGGACAACAGCACTTACCTGTGGCCCAGGAGGTGGGGACAACAGCACTTACCTGTGGCCAGGAGGTGGGGACAGCAGCACCTCCCTGTGGCCCAGGAGGTGGGGACAACAGCACTTACCTGTGGCCCAGGAGGTGGGGACAACAGCACTTACCTGTGGCCAGGAGGTGGGGACAACAGCACCTCCCTGTGGCCCAGGAGGTGGGGACAACAGCACCTCCCTGTGACCAGGAGGTGGGGACAGCAGCACTTACCTGTGGCCAGGAGGTAGGGACAACAGCACCTCCCTGTGGCCAGGAGGTGGGGACAACAGCACTTACCTGTGGCCAGGAGGTGGGGACAGCAGCACTTACCTGTGGCCCAGGAGGTGGGGACAGCAACACTTACCTGTGACCAGGAGGTAGGGACAACAGCACCTCCCTGTGGCCAGGAGGTAGGGACAACAGCACCTCCCTGTGGCCAGGAGGTGGGGACAACAGCACTTACCTGTGGCCAGGAGGTGGGGACAACAGCACTTACCTGTGGCCAGGAGGTGGGGACAGCAACACTTACCTGTGACCAGGAGGTAGGGACAACAGCACCTCCCTGTGGCCAGGAGGTAGGGACAACAGCACCTCCCTGTGGCCAGGAGGTGGGGACAACAGCACCTCCCTGTGGCCAGGAGGTGGGGACAGCAACACTTACCTGTGACCAGGAGGTGGGGACAACAGCACCTCCCTGTGGCCAGGAGGTGGGGACAGCAGCACTTACCTGTGGCCAGGAGGTGGGGACAACAGCACTTACCTGTGGCCAGGAGGTGGGGACAGCAGCACTTACCTGTGACCAGGAGGTGGGGACAACAGCACCTCCCTGTGGCCAGGAGGTGGGGACAGCAACACTTACCTGTGGCCCAGGAGGTGGGGACAGCAGCACTTACCTGTGACCAGGAGGTGGGGACAACAGCACCTCCCTGTGGCCCAGGAGGTGGGGACAGCAGCACTTACCTGTGGCCCAGGAGGTGGGGACAGCAGCACTTACCTGTGGCCCAGGAGGTGGGGACAACAGCACTTACCTGTGGCCAGGAGGTGGGGACAACAGCACCTCCCTGTGGCCAGGAGGTGGGGACAACAGCACCTCCCTGTGGCCAGGAGGTGGGGACAACAGCACCTCCCTGTGGCCAGGAGGTGGGGACAGCAGCACTTACCTGTGGCCCAGGAGGTGGGGACAGCAGCACTTACCTGTGGCCCAGGAGGTGGGGACAGCAGCACTTACCTGTGGCCCAGGAGGTGGGGACAGCAGCACTTACCTGTGGCCCAGGAGGTGGGGACAACAGCACTTACCTGTGGCCCAGGAGGTGGGGACAACAGCACCTCCCTGTGGCCAGGAAGTGGGGACAGCAGCACCTCCCTGTGGCCCAGGAGGTGGGGACAGCAGCACTTACCTGTGGCCAGGAGGTAGGGACAGCAGCACCTCCCTGTGGCCCAGGAGGTGGGGACAACAGCACTTACCTGTGGCCCAGGAGGTGGGGACAACAGCACTTACCTGTGACCAGGAGGTGGGGACAACAGCACTTACCTGTGACCAGGAGGTGGGGACAACAGCACTTACCTGTGACCAGGAGGTGGGGACAACAGCACTTACCTGTGACCAGGAGGTGGGGACAACAGCACTTACCTGTGGCCAGGAGGTGGGGACAACAGCACTTACCTGTGGCCAGGAGGTGGGGACAACAGCACCTCCCTGTGGCCCAGGAGGTGGGGACAACAGCACTTACCTGTGGCCAGGAGGTGGGGACAACAGCACTTACCTGTGGCCAGGAGGTGGGGACAACAGCACCTCCCTGTGGCCCAGGAGGTGGGGACAACAGCACTTACCTGTGACCAGGAGGTTGGGACAACAGCACCTCCCTGTGGCCAGGAGGTGGGGACAGCAACACTTACCTGTGGCCAGGAGGTGGGGACAGCAGCACTTACCTGTGGCCCAGGAGGTGGGGACAACAGCACCTCCCTGTGGCCCAGGAGGTGGGGACAGCAGCACTTACCTGTGGCCCAGGAGGTGGGGACAACAGCACCTCCCTGTGGCCAGGAGGTGGGGACAGCAGCACTTACCTGTGGCCCAGGAGGTGGGGACAACAGCACCTCCCTGTGGCCAGGAGGTGGGGACAGCAGCACCTCCCTGTGGCCAGGAGGTGGGGACAACAGCACTTACCTGTGGCCAGGAGGTGGGGACAACAGCACTTACCTGTGGCCAGGAGGTGGGGACAGCAGCACCTCCCTGTGGCCCAGGTAGGGAAGGGTTTGGCTTTTTCTGCAGGGAGGTGACTCTGCACAGGCCTGTCTGGGGACACAGCTTTTTGGAGGCCTGGGCTGGCCTGGGTAGCCATCGCCTGGAGGAGGACTCAGCTGTTCACAGCTGGCCTCAATGTCCTCCTGGGTTTGGGGACTAGGGGGTTCTATGCCTCCCACAAGTGCACAAGTGCCCCTGGGAGCTGTGGGTGGGCACCCTCCTCCTCACCCGCGGTAATTGGGTAAGTGTTCCCTAAGGCCATGTGCTGAAGGCTGGACCTTGGGGTCCCCTGGTGCCACTGGAGGTGCTGGAGCAAGAGGTCGAGGTCCCTGCAGCTGCCCTGGCAGGGGACTGTGGTACCTGGGCCCTGCCCTCTCCCCCTTGCCCTCTGGCCCTGTTCCTGCCATGGGGTGAAGCCACAGGCCCAAAGCAACAGGCTGACCAATCCTGGACTGGACTCTCAAAATTGCACCCAAACAAACCCATTTTCTTTATAATTGATAATATCAGGCACTTGTTTTAGGGACAAAGCTTGGCTCAGGCAGAAGCCTGGCAGGGAGGGAGGAAGGCTGGCAGGTCCTGGGGCCAGAGCAGGGCCTAGTCCAGGTTCCCAGGTACAGGAAAGTGCCAGGAGTAGCTGCCACCGATTCTGACTCGTGGTGGAGGGTGAGTTGGGTCTGCGCTGAGTCTCTGTGGTCCAGAGACTAGAAAGCTCCTGAGTGCCCCACCGTCAAAGGGGCCTGGCACAGCCCAGAGAAACTCCCACAGAAGAGGAAACAGTGCTGGAGGTCGCTACAGGAAGCCACTGGCTCATGGCTGTCTCTGCCTCTGTCTCCCCCTCTCTCCCTCCCTCCTGCTCTCTGTCTGCCTCTCCCTCCTTCCCTCCTGCTCTGTCTCTGTCTCTCTCCCTCCCTCTCTCTCCCTCCCTTCTCCTCTCTCCCTCCTTCCCTCCTCCTCTCTCCCTCCCTCCTCTGTCTCTCCCTCCCTCTTCCTCTCTCCCTCCCTCCCTCTCTCCCTCCTTCCCTCCTCCTCTCTCCCTCCCTCCCTCCCTCCTCTGTCTCTCCCTCCCTCTTCCTCTCTCCCTCCCTCCCTCTCTTCCTCCTTCCCTCCTCCTCTCTCCCTCCCTCCCTCCCTCCCTCCCTCCTCTGTCTCTCCCTCCCTCTTCCTCTCTCCCTCCCTCCCTCTCTCCCTCCTCTGTCTCTCCCTCCCTTCTCCTCTGTCTCCCTCACTCCCTCCCTCCTTCTCTCTCTTCCTGTGTCCCTCCCTCCTCTCTCCCTCTCTCTCCCTCCCTCTCTCTCCCTCCCTCCTCCTCTCTCCCTCCCTCCCTCTCTCCCTCCTCTATCTCTCCCTCCCTCCTCCTCTGTCTCCCTCCCTTCCTCCCTCCCTTCTTCTCTCTCTCTTCCTCTGTCCCTCCCTCCTCTCTCCCTCCCTCCCTCCTCTTATGTCTCTGTCCCTCCCTCCTCCTCTCTCTCCCTCTCTCCCTCCCTCCCTCCTCCTCTCTCTCTTCCTCTTTCTCTCCCTCCCTCCTCCTCTCTCTCTTCCTCTTTCTCTCCCTCCCTCCTCCTCTCTCTCTTCCTCTTTCTCTCCCTCCCTCCTCCTCTCTCTCTTCCTCTTTCTCTCCCTCCCTCCTCCTCTCTCTCTTCCTCTTTCTCTCCCTCCCTCCTCCTCTCTCTCTTCCTCTTTCTCTCCCTCCCTCCTCCTCTCTCTCTTCCTCTTTCTCTCCCTCCCTCCTCCTCTCTCTCTTCCTCTTTCTCTCCCTCCCTCCTCCTCTCTCTCTTCCTCTTTCTCTCCCTCCCTCCTTGCCAAATTTGGAGTAGGGGATGGTTTTTGTACTTTCCAAATTTGTCTGATTTATTTTGGCTGCTGGGCTACCAGTGAGCCTGGCCCTGGGTACTGGACTCCCCAACCTTGCCCAGGCTGCTGCGCCTGCAGGTCCCATTGGCACAGGACCCTGCTTTGCCCACGGTGACCTGGAAGGGACCATGCAGGGGCAGGCCTCAAGCCGAGGCTCCTGTTGCGTTTTTGGTGTGTGGCCAAGGCTAGGGATGGACTCTGCCGTGTTTAGTGTGTTCTCAAGGTTGGAAATGCTCAGGTGGTGACGTCTGGAGCCTTTGCCCACCAAGGTGACCTGTTGACAGCATGCCTTCTTCATTTGGCCTGCATATAAAAGGGGCTAAGTGGGGCTAAAGTGGACCTGGCCACGGCTGCCTCTGAATGGAGCAGGACCAAGAGTCCCACCTGCCTCACATCATTCAATGCAGGGTCCTTGACCTTGGATCCAGGTCTGAGCCTTCAGGCCAGCGTAGGGCTAGGTAGGGCCCATTCCTGTCCATGGAGCAGTGCAGGGGGCAGGGGTGAGAGGACCCAAGGCAGGGGTCTTGCAGGAAACCTGTGTGTCAGTCCACTTTGGAGGCCCACGCCTGTCCCCAGGCTTGACGCCAGCCCACCTCCAGCTGCCCTCCTCTGGCCAAGGCCTGGGGTGTTCTGGGGTGGGCTGATCTGTCCCTCATGCAGCTGGTTCCATTAGGCATCAGCTGAGCTCCCGACCTATACAGACAGGATGGCCGTCCCAGATGGGCCAGCAGGCTGCAGATGGCCGTCTCCCTGGCCCCACAGGAAAGAGTCCATTCTCTCAATTGGGAGCTACTAGCATCTTCCATGTGTGAGCATGTTCCAGGTGTCAGCAGCCGGGGGCGGCCATGCCGTGCCCTCCAGGAGGTGCCCGCTCCCAGGGGCGAGGCGCGGGAGCCTTCTCCTCCCATGGGCAGCACTGGTGGGCAGTGCGGAGGTGCTGCTGGTGGAGAGCTCCCTGGGCTGAGCAGGCGCACGGCAGCCAGGTCCCGGTGCTGGTGCGGTTGGGACTGCGTGCAGCAGGTCCACCAGGCCGTGGGGAGGGGATGGCTGGGTTTCCCCTGGAGTTTCCTTCACCCGCCAACGGCCGGCCTGTGTCACATGTTGGTTGTCTGTTGCCTCCATCCACTTGTCCCGCTGTAACAAAATCCCACGGACCGAGTAGACTTGGGCTAAGTGCAGAGGTCTGCTTCTCACTGTTCTGGAGGCTGGGAAGCCCCAGACTGAGGTGCCAGGTCTGCTGTCTGGGGAGGGCTGCTCACTCTGCCTCCAGGGTGGTGGCTTGTCACCATGTCCCCACACAGCAGGAGCAGGGGAGCAGACCACTCCCTGCAGACCTTCCATAGGGCTGTGCCCTCCTCCTGACCCCATTACCTTGAACCCTGTTGCACTGAGGATTGAGTTTCGACCTGTGAGTTGAGGGCCCACATTCCCAGCCCTGTCTTCCCCGATCTCCCTCTCCCTCCTTGGGGAACCTCCTGGTCTTGTTCCTTGCTGGACCCCGCCAAGCCTGGTGGTCAAAGAGTGGACCAGCTGTTTGAGGTTGTGTGGTCAGGGGCATGGGCAGGAGAAACCGGGGGACACAATGGGATGGCAAAGCCCTGGGGCTGGCCACAGGGGAAGGCAGGGAGCTGTGACCAGGGCCAAGAGAGGACTGTACTGGGGGTCCGTCCAAGAGGAGCTGGCCTTGGGCAAGTGTCCTGCCACCCATGGCAGAAGGCAGAAGGCGAACGCCGACATGCAGGGGCTGGTGGATGAACTGACCCAGGAGCAGCCGGACACAGGGAGGCCCTCCTCACCTCTCCAACCCACTGCACTGACCGCGCCAGCTTCACGGCCATCTTGAAGTCATCAGCTGACGTCGCCTACTTTGTTCTTTTCAAAATTTGACTCTTCTCAGTTCTTTGAACCAGCTTGTCAACTTCTACCAAACCAAACCAAACCAAAAAGCCTACTGAAATTTTGATTTTTATTGCATTGAGTCTATAGATGAATCAAAGAAAAATTGATCTTAAAATATTAAATTGTATATTCCATGAATCTGGTATAGCCATCCATTTATTTAGGTTTTCTTTGATTTCTGAGTAGTGTTTTATGGTTTTAGTGTAGAAGTCTTGTACACATTCTGTCTGATTTATCCTTATGTATCTCATATTTATGATGACATGTTGCCTAAAATGTTTAAATTATTGCTATTGTATAGAAATACAATTTGATCTCTCTCTCTCTCTTTTTTTTTTTTTGTGGTGCTGGGGATTGAACCCAGGGCTTTATGCATGTGAGGTAAGCACTCTACCAACTGAGCTATGTCCGCAGTCCACAATTTGATTTCTGTACACTGATTTTGTTTCCTGAAACCCTGCTAAATTTGCTTTTTTAGTTCTACTAGCCCTTTTATAGGGCCATAGGATTTTCTGTGTAGAAGATTGTGCTGTATAAAGTGTTAGTTCTTTCTTTGTAGTTGGGCTGCATTTTATTTGAGCCTTTTTGCACTGGCTTGATACCCAGTATCAAGTTGCATAGAAGAGTTGAGAAGGTATCTCTGTGTCCTCCTAATGTTAAGGGAATGTTTTCAGTCAATCACCAGTGACTACGGCACTGGCTGTAGGGTCTTCAGCTTTACAAAGTTGAGAAAGTTTTCTTCTGTTAATGTTTCTCTGAAGCCTTTTAAAAAATCAGAAAACATTGTTGAATTTTGTCAAATTGATTTTCTATATCTATTTAAATAGTCATAAGACTTTTTATTTTACTCTGTTAAGTAGTAAATTGTCCCGATTTTTAAATGTCAAACAAACATTACATTCTTCATATGAACTCCATTGACCATTATCCTTTAAAAGTATCTTGGGTTCCACTGGCTCAGTCTTTGCATTTTTGTATCTGTGTTCATAATGGACATTGTTCTGCAGTTTTTAATTATTTGTCTCATAGAATGAATTAGAGATTGTTTTCTCTTTTTTCAAGTTCATTGAAGAGTTTATGTAGAATTAGTATCATTCCTTCTTTGAAACTTTGGTCTTGGAGTTTTATTTTTAGGGAAGGTTTTAGCTAGAAATTTAACCTTAATTGATATTGGACTATTGATTATTTTTATTTCTATCTTGAATGTGTTTGGATAGATTTTATCTTGAGAAATTTGTCCATTTCATTCATCTAATTTGTTGAATTCATTGACATAAAAATGTCTACGATATCCCCGTATGATCCCTTTAATGTCTGTAGAATCAGGAAGACTGCCATCTTTCCCATTTCCTGAAATTGGCCGTCTGTGTCTTCTTGCCTCTATTCCTGATTTGTCTGCCTATCATCATCTTGCTGATCTCCAGGAACTGACTTTGTTGGATTTCCTCTTCTACTTTTTTGTTTTCCACTTCATTCACTTCCTCTCTGGTGTTTATTGTTTTCTTTCTTCTGTTAACTGAGTTTCCTTCCCTCCTGCATTTCCCAGGACAAAGCTGAGGCAGTGGATCTGGGGCCTCTCTTGTTCCTAGCATGGATACTTAGTGCTCTAGGCTCCCCTCCGAGAACTGGACTGCTTATCTATATCCAAAGGTTTGGGTATGTAGTATTTCCATTTTTGTTCAATTCAAAGTATATTATCATTCTCTTTTTGAATTCTTTTTTTTCCAACTCAGAGTTAATTTAGATGTGTGTTATTTACTTTAGAAATATTTAGTGATTTTCCAGATGCCATTCTGTTATTTCCAGTTGGATCCCATTATGTTCATACACACGTGTGTTGTATGCTGTATGACTTGAGTGCTTTTAAGTTCATTGAGACTCTGTTATGGCTCAGAACATGGTCTTTTTGAAAGCGCTCCTTGGTGCTGGAGAAGAGCACCTGCCTGTCATGGGCAGCCTGCTCCATGGGCCGATCAAGAGGGAGGCTGGGCAGCACAGTGGTCTGCCGGTGTCTTGACATCAGGAATGGGATTCCTCCCCGCCTGTCCTGTCCACTGTGAGAGAGGGCTGCTGGGACCTTCCACGGTCACTGTGGATCTGTTGGTGTTTCTGAATTTCTGTTATCAAGCACATGGACATCAGGTTTTCCCACGCCCGTGGTGAACCAGCCCTCCGCGGACAGGAGCGGTCTTCAGCCCGGCTGTGCTCCACTCTGGAACCTCCTTCTTGGCCGTTGACACAGCCCCTCCAGCCTTCTTTTGATTGTGAAAGCCTTTTATCTTTATTATTTATCCGTTTACTTCACTTGGGCGACTGAGGATGGAGCCCAGGCTGCTTCACCTGTGAGCTGCGTCCCCATCCCAACCCCTTAGATGTTTTATTTTGAAACAGGGCCTCCTGAAGTTCTGAGGCTGGCCTGAACTGGTGACCTGCTGCCTTGGCCTCCAGGTCTCTAGGATTGCAGGTGTGGCCGCTGGGCCCGGCTCGGCCTTTCATCCTCGTGTGCCTGGGACTGTCACGCGGCTGTCTCGGGAGCACACCTGGCTCTTGAGGCTGTGCAGCCAGGTTCTCCCCACCCCTCCATTGGCGAGCTCAGGTAGTTTGCATTTTGTGCCATCGTCTGTCTGTCCATCTCGAGTCGAATCTGCTGCCCCCTTGTGCCTTGGTTGGCCCACCCGCCTCTGCTCCCTTGTCCTTTACCTGCTTAGTCCTGGAAGGTTTTGTGCTTTCTTCCTCTGCTCTGTGTGCTTACTGGCTATCCACCTCTGTTTCGCAGTTTGCTGTCGCCTTGGGGGATGTGTGCGACTCCAGGTGTGGTGTGCCCTCCCTGGAGTGCCCCAGTCTCCCTTCTGCACATCATAACCTCATAGCACACTATCGTCTGCTTCTTTTTTGCTTGAAACAACTGAGTGTGTGCATGTGTGCACCAGTGTGTGTGCATGTGTGTGCACTGGTGCACAAATGTGTGCACGTGAACTTCTGGTGTGATGGGTTCTCGTGTGACGTGGAATCTTGGGGCAGTTTTGATTTGCATTTCCCTGATGGCCAGGGATGTTGAGCCTGATTCCATGGATTTGTTAGCCAGTTGAACTGCTTCTTTGGAGTGTCTATTTCTTTTGCCATTTATTAATGGGGTTGACTGACTTTTAATAGCCAAGTGTGACCAGAAGCTCTGTCCCTTAGTAACTGAGCAGTTGCCTCGAGTTTCAGGTGTTGGCCTCAATGGAGCGTCAGCTGTAAGCTGCACAACACAAGTGCCACGTAGGTCCAAGGACGGTGTCCGGGACCTGGGCATGGACTACCAAGTGCCAGGGGCTGGTGGGGATGGCTGTGCCCCTGGGACATGGGGTTCTTGGGCACCCACATGGGTGACATGCCAGTCCTGGTGACTGTGGCTGGGCTGAGACGAGCAGGCACCTCCGTGGGGCAGCCACGGGATCCCTGAAACCTCCTCCTGGGGCAGCCTCACTGACATGAGGCAGAGGCCCCGGCCGCTCCGCTCTGCGGTGGTCGACTGTCTCGCAGACTCTGTGCGGTCAGGACGCCCACACGCCAGGCACCTGCCACCTCCACCTCCCAGGAGCCCAGTGGGGACAGCAGCCCCTGGGAATGGGGGCAGGAGGCTTTGGGGTCCCCGTATGCCCAGTGAGGCCACAGTTTGATCTTTACCCTGGTGCGCACCTCACCTGGGAAGGCGAGTGGGGGCTGGATGGAGACAGCCGGAGCCCGAGGAGGCCCCGACCTGGAGCTCAGCTGGGACACTGCTGTGACGCAGCTGGCCTCAGCCTGCAGACCTCAGTCTCCCGGGCCTGTGAAGTGGGCCTGGCACGTGAGAGGACGGGCGAGGGCAGTCACGGGCCGTGGAGGTGGCAGCCCCGATCGGCCAGGCAGGGCTGCACCAGGCTGCACCTGGGGTCCAAGAGGGCAGCTGTGCCCCGTCACTGACGGTTGGAACCCAGCGCTCCATCGGGCTGGAGGGGGCGTGCTGCCAGGCCAGGCAGGCCTTCTCCCGAGACCCCTCCTGCCTCTCGGGAGCGCGGCCCCCGCCCCAGCACACACACAACTATTTAATTTTGCTCTGGCAAGGAATAATAGAGCCCTGTGTATCTATTACAGATGTGGGGAGATTGGGCCGCACGGCAGCGCGGCACATTCACAGGCCTAACAAAGCTGGCTGCAATCGACGCGGCTGCCATTATCCATTCAGCGGGTGTAATAAATGAGCCGGGCGCAGCCTGCCATATACCACCCGGCCCAGATAACGGCTGAAAGGAGAAAATTAAATTTTGCTTTTGTTGAAACATTATGATTTATGTATTTGTAATATAGGCTGTGGTGGGCAATTGGGGGAAGAAAAAGATTGCTGAATATCCTTCAGAGTTACTGATGGCCCCGCCGGCCACTCAGAGAGCCCAGGGTGGCCCACTCCTCTCAGGGGCAGGAACAATAGCGAAACGCAGCTTCCCATTATCCTGCTCCTCTACAGGAGGCATCGAGGGGCTGGCCAGCCGCAGGTGCCCACCTCCGCGAGGCCAGCCAGCTTCAGGACGGGTCCTCCTGAGCGAAAGCAGGGGCAATGTCTGCGGCTCGGACCCCAGACCTGGCATTCTGGTCCCCAGGTGCCCTATCTGGACCCATAAAAATAATTAAGTTCTCCTGCTGGCCCGGAGACGGGCGTGAGAGCGTGTCCTGTAATCCGTGATCTTGCAGTCCTGGCTCTGAGTGCAGTGACGGAGGCTGATCCTGCGGTGGGAGGTAACAAACATACTCTCCGTGCAGCTCCCTCTCAGCTGGCCAGAGGCGGGCCTGGGGAGCAGACCACCCAGGGGCCGGGGGCCTCCCTTGATGGACAGGGCAGTGGCTGTGGGGTGGTGAGGGGCTAGAGTGAGGCGTCTCTGCTGCAGGGAGGCCAGCTCCACCAGGCAGGAACCAGGGCACCGGGAGCACAGGTACAGGCTGAGCTGAGGGCCTAGCAGAGCCTGCCACCCAGCACCACTGGGACCTTTCCTCACAACACAGAGGCCTGAGGGTCTGAGTCCAAGGACGCCGAGTGGCCACCACAGGGGTGTCCTCCTGGCACACCAATCCCTGCTCCTGCAGAAGGGCCATGCCCTCCTCTATGGTCACACTGGAGATAGCCTTTCCTCTTCCATCGGGGGAGATGCTCAGCCACGTCACCACTGGGGTATCTTCCAGGGATGGTGTCCATTCCTGCTCCCACTGCTCCCAGGACCTAGCATGACCCTGGTGAACTCATTTCACTTCCCTTGCCCCCAGGGCTTGTCATAGTGCCCAGAACTCCCATGCATCTGCCCACCTCCAAAAGGCCTCTGAGTTCCCAGTCAAGGCTGGATACAACTTGGTCCTCGCTTGGAGCTGCTGGTGCAAACCTTGCCTGAAGCAGGTTTTGTTGCCCACTTGGCTGTTTGAGTAGGGAGCTTCCCTTGCACTTTGTGTGTGGGGGTCCTGTCCTTGCTCCAGGTGAACCCTAGCAGTGCCCTGTCCCCCCTATTCCCCCAGAATCTCCCCTCACTGGTGCAGGCCTCACCTCTGCCCCTCAGCTCACTAGCCCCTTGCCCAAAGCCCAGATGCAGCCTGCCCAGCTCCAGCACCACCCCCTGCCTCTTGGGTGTGGCTGAATCCCAGGGACATGTCTGCCTGGCCCAATCTGGGGTGGGCTGTGCTGGCCCCTGAGGCCTGGGGTGGGGAGGCAACCCCCAGGTGCCTCCATGGGGCGAGCGGCTCTCACCCCTGTTCTGTTGAGGAATTTAAGCTGAGAGGGAAGAAGCGGAGGAGCAGCTGTCAGGGGCTGAGGGAGCTGAAATTGGAACCACCTCCTCTGCTGCGTCTCCCTGTCCCCTGTTCGTCTGTCCCCGTCCTGGAGGCCTTGCGGAGCCCCTGGGGGCCACTGGGCCTCTGGCCAGCACAGGGAGAGGCTCCTGTCCTGCACTGAGACTGAGTTACCTGGGGCAGGGTTCTCCGTCCCACACGTTCTCTGCTGTGGCCGCCCCTCCTTGCCACGGTTCCTGGGGCGCTGGGCATCTGGCTGGCGGCCCCGCTGGGCTGTACCTGGCCAGGCATCAGTGCACAGGCAGGGGATGTGGGGAGCACCCCTTTATCAAGAGCGGCCATCCCTGCCCCACCCGCCCCTGCAGGGCCACACCTGGGGTCTCCGCCCTGGAGAGGGCCAAGGGCTCCTGTTGGGAGCCACCGCCTCAAGACACTGGACTTGGGAGGTGCAGCTGGAGCCTCCACACCCAGGGCAATGAGTATGGACTGGGCTTCCCTGGACCCAACTCAAAGGGACCTGTGTTCCCTGGGAGCAGGACCCTGCCAGCCTCTGGTACTTGTCCTTGAACTTCCCGAGGGACAAAGGGAGCCAGGATGCCTCTTCCCCACAGAGGCCCCCAGCCTCTGGACGGCCAGCCCTGGCTCTCCGCTGGCTCACCCCATACCCGCCTCCCCTGGCATGGCCTGCTGGGGTCCTCATCCCAGGGAGACTCCTACCTTAAAGTACAGTGGACAATGACAGCCCTAAAGGCCACTGCCCACTGAGGCTGAGCCCCCCACCTAGAACCAGCCCTCCACCCTCCCCTGCGGGTGAGGGAGGCTGGGGCCCAGGAGAGCCAGCGTTCCCACTGCCTGCGGAGTAAGCGCCTGAGTCCTGGGACAGCCCCTGGCCCTGTGAGTCACCCCCAGCCTCCTCCTGGAACCTCAACGCCTCCATCTTGTCAGCCTGTTATCTATGTGTCTCCTCTGGGCAGATGAAACAGGACGGCAGAAACCACAGGCCGCGCCACCACCTGAGTGGCACCCAAAGCTTAGAGGCCCAGGCTCTGTCACTGCCCAGCTCTGAGCGCCTCCCGCACACCTCCGCCCTCGCTCAGGACGGGTCTGCTCAGTCACCTCAGCAACACCCCACACCGGGCAGGAAGGTCAGAGCCAGGTCGCAGGGTTGGTTTCTCCTGAGCTGTCCTTGCAGGTACCCTGATCTGTGCGTCAGCCCTGGAGGCCCCGTTTGACTTATGGACTCTCAATGCCCCGTCTGCAAGCGGTCCCCTGTGTGCTGGGCTTGGGCTTCAGCATGGATCTGGAGGAGCACAGCACGGGGAGTCCCAGGAGAGGGCCACGGAGCCGGGGGGTGACTGTCAGTCCCTCCCTGCCAGCAGCTACATCACCACCACCTGGTTCCAGCTGCTGTGAGCACTGCATGTTGCACTGTCCTCCCTCCCAGGGACCCCGCCCCTGGCCACCACAGCCAGAGCAAGCATTGCTGCAGGAAACAGTCCGTGCAGGCCCTGGGCACCCTTGGCTTGAACTTCTGGAACTGCGCTTGGGAGTCTTTCTCCCACCTCTTGTGACGAGGATCTTGCTCAGTTGGCTGCACCACCAGCTCAATGTCTCCACAGGACAGTGCACGTGGGCTGTGAGAGGCCCACCTCCTGCCTCAGGGCCTTCCTGCACTCTCCTGCCTGGACCCCTCATCCATGCCTGCTCTGTGGAAGGGGCCTCCCAGGCCCCTCCATGCCGCTCCCATCCCAGCCGCAGTGTCAGACCTGCTGGTTCTGTATTTGGGGGGCAAACACTTGTCACCATTTTTCCAGGTCTCCAACCAATGTCCCCAGGGCTTGGAGAGCAAGTATCAAGACCACGCAGAAATCTCATCCACATGGCAGGTGGGCACGGACTCCTGTGTCCCCGTGAAGGCCCTCTGCTAGCCAAGAGCCAACAGGCCAGCCCGGCTGTGCCTGACCACTGGCTGCTGTGTTCTGGCGAGGCTACCCATGTCCCCGACTGTGTGAGAGCCTGCAGGGAGCTGGCATGTCCCCTGGAGTCATTAAGGGGCCCCATAGGTGGACCGTGCTCTAGGACTAGGTGGGGGGCACTGGGTTCTTGTCCATGGCCCAGGGCAGGGGACCCCACAGGAGACCCAGTGTGCCTTCCTCCAGAACCCCCTGAAGCCCCTCCCTGGGTCTATCTGTCCATTGCTGCTGGCGCGGCCTGTGGTTTCTGCGGTCCTGTTTCATCTGCCCAGAGGAGACACATAAATAACAGACGTGATAAGATGGAGGCGTTGAGGTTCCAGGCGGAGGCTGGGGGACGCGTTCTCAGCTGCAGGGGGCTCGGGGTGGGGGCAGCAGACGTGTCTGGGAGGCTGACGGAGGGAGCCCAGGAGCAGACAGATGGAGCGCTGAGGTGCTGAGATTGACAGGGAGCACAGTCGCGCCATCACTGGGCTCCTCCTGCGTCTCAAGGTCACCGCAGAGGAGAGGCTCTGGAGCCAGGATGACCACAGGGGCTCCCCCAGGGTCTCAGAGCAGCTGCAGGTGGGGACAGGGAGCTGTAGTGACCCAGGGGCAAGCACTGCAGAGCCTGCCAGCCACTGGCCCAGGACAGGAGGGTGGGGACCCAGGGTGTGCTCCGGGGGACGCCACAGCCGGTCCTCATGACTGAGGTCCCACGGGTGACGCTTGTGAAGGAGCCGCTAGGAGCCAGGGAAAGCCGTGCTCAGTCCAGGCTCAGGCACCATGCCCGGTCAGGCAGCTGGGACAAGGCCAGGAGTCGCTGGGGAGGAGCCCCGTGTCCCCAGCCCGTTTTCATGCAGGGTGCTCCTGCATGGCAAGGCACTTGCTGTGTGGCGTCACAGCTGCTGTCCCACCCGCCTCCTCCCCCAGCACTCAGCCAGGGACTGCTGTGGCTCAGACGGAGCCCCCTCCCCAGCCGGTCTGGCCCAGCTGACCCAGCTGGCCACAGCCTTCTCCTCCTGCCCAGGGGACGAGTGCCTGGTGGCTGACCAGCCGTGTCCAGCCAACAGGGGGAAGTGCTAAGCGCCTGGCCCAAGGAAGGGTCTCCCCAGGCGTGCCTCTTCCTCACCCCCACGTGCCTGGGGAGGAGGCCCTGAGAAGACCCAGCTGGCTGGGGTGCTCCATGCACCGGGCTCTGCGGGCAGCTCTGGGCCTCTCCTCTGAGGGCCAGCCACAGCCAGCATGGACATGCTGCCCGCAGCCCTCCCCAGGACCACTGTCACAGTGTGCTGGGGCCGGGACTCGGGGCTCCTCCATCTCCCAGGCCCCACTTCAGCCCCCAGCGGGCAGAGGGGACCTGGGGCCACACAGGGCGCATGAACGTTTTCATGTCCTGCCATCTTGCCATTATAGGATGTGGGCCGTGAACCTGGGTGCCCCGGGGCGCCAAGCCTGGCCTGGAAGGGGCAGTGAGTGTGCCCCCAGCCCCAAGCACGGCTCACACAGTTCTGCTCTGGGCCACCCAGGCTGGTGTCCAGGGTGTGCTGGGACACTCTGTGGGGGACGGGGCTCAGGGACACACAGGGACCAAGCACCACCACAGGCACGCACTGTCCCTCTTCCACACTCCTTGAAGGCAGGGTCAGCACCTGCTACTCATGCCTTTCCCTGAAGTGGAGGAGGGGGGCGTGTGATGGACACCAGAGAAGATAGGTGGTGGGGGGGAAGGATGGGTGGGTGGGTAGATGGATGAATGAGTGGGTGGGTGGGTGGATAGATGGAAGGGTGGGTGGGTGGATGGATGAGTGGGTGGGTAGGTGGATGAATGAGTGGGTTGGGTGGGTGGATGAGTGGGTTGGGTGGGTGGGTGGATGGATGGATGGAAGAGTGGATAGGTGGATGAATAAGTGGGTTTATGGTTGGGTGGACCAGTGAATAGGTGGATGGTTGAGTGGGTGGGTGGAAGGATGGATGGATGATGGATGAGTGGGTGAGTGGATGAGTGGGTAGGTGGGTGGATAGATGGAAGGGTGGGTGGGTAGATGGATGAGTGAGCGGGTGGATGGTGGATGGATGGGTAGATGAGTGGATGGATAGATGGATGGTTGGTTGGTTGACAGGTGGGTGGATGGATGAGTGGGTGGGTGGATGAGTGGATGGATGGATAGGTGGATAGTGACTGGGTGGATAGAACAGGTGGAGGGGCATGGCTGGGTGGGTGGACTGCTGGCCAGTGGGTGGATATGTTCATGAACTTGAGCAGCTGAATGTGGCTGAACCCAAACACAATGTCTTTGAGCTGTCTGTCACTTGTAGCTTTTCAGAGGTGTTTAGCTCGGCCAAGCAACCCTATTCATTTCTTCCTCATGGTCTTTGGCTTTCAGAGAAAGCCCCCTCCATTCTTTCCTCAAACTGCCCAGTGTCCTTGCACCCTCTTCATTCTCAGCTGAGGACCCACTTTTTCAATCAGTGAGAACAATGACCTACAAGAGGACATCTCCTTGTCACATTGCCAGCTCTATCTCCAACTGCACAGCTGCTCCCGCCCAGACATGGGTGAACTCTGTGCATTTCTGGAAAGGGCCAGCACCACCTGTGGCCACCAGAATCCAGGCTTCTCACATCCATAGGTCAATTGGTTGATGGAAAATCGATTCATGTGTAAGTTGGTGGAAGCAGTAGATACAGAGACGGATGAAGATTCGGTGGATAGATAGACAGGCCCATGAGAGAGCTGATGGACTAGTGATGGGCGGATGGACCAGATCTGTGGTTGGATAGATGAGTGGGTAAGAGAGGAATGGAAGAGTGAGCACTTGGCGGAGAAGGAGAGGGAGGACGCTGAGCCAATGGGCACGGAGATGGACGCATGGAGCACCCCTCCTGGAGCCCGCTCGTTCCCGCCCGCCAGGCCTATGGCTTGGGCCCCACCGTGTGTCATGCCCATGCCACTGCTGACCAGCCTTCTGACTACCCCTCTCTCTGGCAGCTTGGACCAGGTGGAGCCCCCAAGAGGGTGTTCAGGTCACTACTCCTCATGTGCTTCAGGCCGAGGCTGAGTGCATGTTGGGGAAAGAGGCCCAAGTGTTTGTGTGCACCTGTGCACAGCCCCGCACGTCTGTCTGTGCAGACACGTGTCCAGCTGTGTGGGTCTGAGTGCACATCCATGCACATGCGCTCACACACCTGGACACGTGTGCATGGCACGTGTGCATGCGTGTCTGCATCGTCCCCCCTGCAACAGCCTCACTGCTCCTTCCGCACAGCCCGGGGCTTTGCACCAGGGAGGGACACTGTGTGACAGTCAAAAGCCAGTGGCTTGACAGTGGCCACAAGGCACAGCACAACTGGCCACCAGAGTGATGTGGCCCTCTGGTGGTCCTGGCCCCTGGATGTATTTTCTTCTTCCCCTCTTGATTGCTTTGGAGAGACTGGGCCGGAACCCTCTCAGCTGGTCAGGGAACCAAGCCCCGACACAGGGTGGACAGCACCAGAGCATCTCCAGGGCTGCCCAGGGCCTGGGCCACCTCCCACCTGCCTTTCTGGAGCCATGGGCCCACTGTAAGAGGGAGGCCTGAGGAAGGCAGCAGAGTGGCAGGGTGCTGCCACCCAGGCCTTGGGACACATCTCGGATGGTGGCTCGCACCTTCCCACGACCAGCCTCCTGGTGGGTGTGGCCACAGGTGGGTACAGGGAGGGGCCCAGTAGGCTCTGGGATAGATGGTGACTCCCCCAGGAGGACAGTGAGGGTGGGGACAGCCAGACTTACCCATGGTGGCCTTGGAGTGACGGCCCCCATCGCAGGCGCACTCTATCTGCTTTTGGCTCTGTGGGGTCTGCACCCCAGCGGTCTGCCCCTTGGCTTCCCTGGGGAAGTCCCTGAGGACCAGGTGGTCTGGGGGGAGAACTGCAGCCCCCGCCGACAGGGAGCATCGCTTGGCTGCTCTTACAGTGAAAGGTCCCCCAGGAACAGAGACCGTCATCCAGGAGAGGTGGGGACAACCCCTCTGAGCCCCAAGAGCTAGGTTTTGGCACTGATCTGACAGCCATTCCTGTGAGGGTCAAGGGTGACCCCATGGCAGCCAGCAATTATGTGGCTTCAGAGTGGCTCATTTGGGGCTGGGCTGTCACCACATAGCGGCGGAGCGACGGGCACTGCTGACACTCTCAGTCCCAGCACCTGTGCCGCTGCGGCCGTCCGGGCCACTGTGTTTCCCAGCTCCAGAGGCACCTGCCTCAGGGACCCCGGCTCTGCTCTCGCCTAGGACTGGCCGGAACCTGAGGCCCCCGAGGGGCGGGGGGGGGCTCCCTCCTCAAACAGCACCACACTCCCACTCTCGGGGTGCAGCTGAGCCCTGCAAGAGCCGTGGGGGGCGCGGAGGGGGGGTCTGCCCCAGCACGTCACCTGAGCCAGTCCTGGTGAGGCTGAGCTCTGGGGCCTGCAGACAAGCGGCCTGCCCCCTTCTCCCTGCAGGTCCAGCCCTGTGTGGGCAGGGACTGTCACGGAGCGCTCTCTGGAGCTGCCACCCTCCTGCCACCCTCCAGCCACTCTGGGGTGACAGCCCTGGCTGTTAGGTGCCAGGGCCAGAGGCTAGCTGTGAGTTTCCAGGGTGAGCTGGGATCCCCAGCAGGGGACGTCAAGCCCAGCACCTTCAGCAGGGGCAGGAGCAGCTCTGGAGGGGCGCGTGGGGGACAGGCACTGGGGAAACAACAGAGGGGCTGTGGCTGTGGGGACTTTGACCCTGCAGGCCCTGAGCAGGAGCCAGGGGGGCTCTCAGGGGGCCCGAGTGCATGGCTGTCCCACCCAGGAAGATGGGTGCACGTCACTGGCATCCCCAGCTATCACAGCAAGTAGGGACAGATGTGTGGTGGATGTGCCGTGTGAGGGCAGGAGAGGGGACCCTGGCCCCATGCCTGGGCTGGCCTTGCCTCTCAGAGCAGCTGGCTGCTCTGTGCAGGGTCCCCTGACACCCTCTGGAACTCCCTCCCCACTGCCTGCTCGGATGGTTCCCTAGGACAGTGACTAACCCCTGCAGGCCTTGGCCACCCTCACGAGGACTCCTGCACTTGTCATGAGTTAGTCAATGCCTGTCAGCTCCAGGGGCAGTGTAGTCTGGGGTCTCCCAGCACAGGGTCGATCCCTGGGAGGGAGGTAGGGAGGGAGGGAGGGAGGGCAGAGCTCCACCCATCCCCCCACCTGGGAGGGGGTGCTCCGGACATAAGGGACTCCTCCTCTCACCCACATGGAGAGCCCACGGCTCAAACTAAGCCAAAGACTTTCTCCAGGACACGACTCGTCAGTGCCTTTGGTGGTGGGCATTGGGACCCTCTGCTCTGGCCCTCTGGGAAGCTTTCAGACCACCCCCCAACACCTGCCCCCAACCAAGGGCTTGTGTGTGAGAAGGCTGGACGGGGCAGCTGTGCGTCCCAGTCTGTTGGGCCCCGGAGGGTCATGGGCCCAGTCCTCTAGGCCTGGCGTCCAAAGCCCAACCTGGGAACAGGCCACACTGGGCAGCCTGGGGTAGGAGGGCCATGTGTCCAGATCCCTCACGCCCCAAGGAGGGCTCCCAGGTGTGGCCGTCCAGCAGGGCTGGGCTGTCCAGCAGGGCTGGGCCCTGTGCTTCATGTTCTGGGTCCTGTCCTTGGAGGGGAGTTACTCTTGAGGGACCGTGAGCTGCATGATAGGGTCTCCCTGGTGCCTTGGGCAAAGCCACAAAGCCAGATCTTTGAAGTGTCCTTGGGGCCTGGACCCTCCATGGCGGATGAGTGTCGGGGACGATGGAAGCAGGGGGCCTGGCCAAGCAGGAGGTGGCAGGGATCCCGGGCTGGTGAGGAGCTTCAGGGCCTTGAGTGCCACAGGAGCTGGCAGGTGGCTGTGTCCCCAGCCCCATGAGGGCCAGGGGACGAGGGCCCCACAACCTCTAACCCCTCTGACCTTCCCGACAGGGCTGGGGCAGTGCCTGGCGCCACCTCCTGGGCTTCAACCCCCAGTGCCCTGTCCTGTGAACCGGCCTGGGGAGCGGGGCCACTGGGCACCCCAGCTCAGCCCAGGCGCAGCTCCAGCAGGCACAGTGGTTCCAGAGGCGTCCCTGCCCCCTGGGAGCCAGCGCTGGGGCAGCGGCGGGCGGCCTCTGCGAGCAGCAGCGAAGGCTATTTAAATGCTCCATTGGAGAGGGATTAAAGTTTACGCAAGGTCACCGAGGGGGTGATAATTATAATCACAGGTTTGGGCTCCACAATGACAGCCATTTGTTATTTCCGCTCGGGCAGCTCCCGCAGCTGTGCTGGTGACAGGCGTGGGCTGATTTAGTGGCCCGAGCCGTGCCCCTCCCTCCCACAGCAGCCCTGCAGCCCCCACTGCTGGGGCCGCAGAGGGGCTCCACCCCCACGGGACTGGGCCTGGCGTATTATGGGATGGGCAAGGGAGTGGTTGGTGGTGCCTGAGAGGGAACAGCCTGGGTCCCCACTGGAAGAGGGGTGGCAGCACGTCCCGTCTACAGGCTGGGTAGGAGCTGCTGCCCTGTGCCTCAGTTTCTCCATCTGTGGAGGGGACGCTCCCAGAGGCCCCTCACTGGCCAGGGAGGGGCTCTGTTCACGCCAGTGTCTGCGGCTGCAGCTCGAGCTCTGGTGTCCAGGTTTCCCTGGAGCTAGGTCCACTCCTGGTGGAAGTTGGTCCCGGGTCCAGCCCAGCCCTTCGTGGGTGTCCCTCAGCCCCCCTCTCACAGGAGGGCCATGGCTCCAAGGGCGTCAGGAGGGAGAGCTAGGACCCCAGCCCTTCCTGTGCTCTCAGGTGGCTCCCTGTAGTGGGGTCCCCACATCGCAGGCCACCTGTGCCAGTCATGAGTCTTGCAGGACGGAGACCTGTGCAGACATGCCAGGGCCTGCCAGGACACTTGCTGGCCAGGGCCAACCCACTCCTCTGGACTGATGAGGACCTCATCGGGAGGTCAGGCTGGGGGCAGGCCAGGTCCTCCACTAACTGTGGCCCAGGCTGAATGAGAAGGTTGTCTTTGCCCTGGTAGCCCCTGGCAAGGACCCACAGCCGTGGCCAGCACAGCGAGGCCAGGGACCAGGGAAGGGGTGCCCAGCCTGCCGGCCGCCTCCTGCCTGTTGCCGGCCTGTGGTCGATGCAGAGTTTTGTTTGTTTTTGCAATCAGAGGTGAGAGCGCTTTAATACATATTAAATGGTGATAAATGGGGGTCCGGGCGGCCAGCCTGACGCGGCATTTGTCTTTGAGGGAGCGGAGATTGATAACTCACGGGCGGCAAAGCACATGGAGGCAGAGTCCAAGCGGAAGCCTACGTCCTGGAGCACTTCTGTCTGGGCCGGGCCTGGGACTGCAGACCCAGCTCTGGGTGCCACGGTAGCCTGCGAACCCTCCCTTCCCTGCCCTGAGGCTGACCACCTGTGGGCCCAGGTGAGTCTGCAACAGCAGCTGTGGCCCGCGTGCAGGAGCCAGTTGCTCCCAGTGCCCAGCTTGAGTCCCATAGCCTATCCACTGGGACCTCCCCTGCCCACCTGATCTCCCCCAGTGGCCAACAACAGGCCTGTCTGCTCCCAAGTGGTCCCTCTAAGGCTCACCAACTCCCCAGCAGGAGCAGAGGGACACCTGTCAATCCTCCTCTGAGGTGTCCCTCTAAGGGACCTGGAGTCCCAGGGTGACCACAGTCCCCAGACCAGCCAGGGGCTTCCCACAATGCTCTTCCTCCATCTGACCAGAGGACAGACCCTTCACCCTGCAGCCCCTCCCAGAAGCCCCCCTGGAGGCCCTGGTGGCAATGGACACCCCTCAGGGCTTCAGCTATCCTGGTGGCCAGGCCCAAGGAGCTCTGCAGGAGGCGTGGGGCTCCCAGGGCCAGTTCTGGACTACCTCTAGCACCCAGCCCTGGCCACCTGGGAGTGGCTCAGCCCCCAGTCAGACTGAGTGGGACTGCTGGTCAAGAGCACCCAGCCAAACCAGACTGCCCAGGTTGTGCCCACTCCTGATGTGAGCCAATCAGGACCCACTTCGGTGAAGATGGGTGGGGCAAGAACATCCTCAGGTGGGAGGAGAGGGGGGCCTCGGAAGGGTCTGTCTTGACCTCTACCCAGCCTCTGCCCTCTGTCTCAGAAGGGACCCCCACCCCAAGGGCGAGGAGGAGGTAGTGGCCAGGCTACACTGTGGGAACTGTGGAGAGGACCAGACCTACGCAGGGCACCACGGCCTGAAGTCTAGCCTCAAACCAGAGCTCTAGACATGCCTGGGTGGACTCTGGGTGGGCACTGGGTGGGTGCTAGAGGACACAGGATGGATACTGGGGGACACTGGAGTGGTCAGTGGGGACACTAGAGGACACTGGGTAGGCACTGGGGTGGACACTGGGTGGGCACTGAGGGGCAGAGGGACCGAAGCTGCCTGCCTGCCTCTGCCTGGCACCCCACACGCGCCTTGGATCAAAACAGGCTGCAGTGAGGACTTCCCTATTCCTAAGACGTGGTTCCAGAGGGGACAGACTTTCCCATGTGACACCAACGCAGACAACCTAGGAGACTGACAAATGTGACTACATAAACTCTGGCATTTCAAATGACAAGACTCTCCCCCAGACAGACAAAAGGTGGCAGGGAGAGATGAAAGGCTAAAATTGGTTTAAAAAGAGAACTAATAAAGAAAAAGATCCAAAGCTCCCGTGAAGAAGGAAGGAAAAGCCCGACAGAGCCAGGCCAGTCTGCTCCTCCTCCTGGCGGGGGCGGGTGCGCCAGGCTGCCAGCCTCTGTCCTGGCCCGTCTTTGGCAACCTCGCATCTACCTCCCAGGTGTGCCTCCAGGGATGTGGGCGGCTCTCCCGTGGAGAGTCATTCCTCTGCTTCTCCCCACTGATGCCCAGGTGGCAGAATAGAGCCCAGGCACTGCCCAGGCCGCCTGCTCTGCGCTTCTCCCTGTGGCCTGCAGGCGGCGCCTTCTCACGGCGGCGCCTTCTCACTGCGCCCCCACACCTCTGGTGTCTCTTCCTGTCCTCTGGACCTGCCCCCTGGTGACCTCACCTAACCCGGGTCACCCCTGGAGGTCCTTTTCCAGCTGCCTCATGTTGGGGGTGGGGCACGTGTACCTGAGGCGTCCCCCCACATGTACCTGAAGGGGACACAACTCATTTCTGGGTGTCCAGCTGTCCTCGTCCTGGGTCTGGGCTGCAGCTGCTTCGCCCAGGTCTCTGGAGAGGCCTGTTGTGTGCAGGGCAGAGGCAGACTCATCGGAGGACCTCTGCCCACCCAGCTCTGCCCACTGTGGGCACTCCCAGGCCGGCTGGTGGTGTGGGGCTGGTGGACGGGCACGGGCCCAGCCTGGTGAAATGTGCTATATAAATGGAAATCTCCAGGCCCTCTCTCACTCACTCAGCGAGCTCCCGCGCAGGGCTGTCAGTCCGATTTTTCACACTTTGTGTCTCTGTTCGCTGTCTGGGGCAACCTGCTTCCCTGGGCCTGGCGGGTTGGCAGCTGGAGAAGCCAGCTTTGCACATGGACAGGACCGCCTGGCAGGCCCATCCACGCACGAGGCTAGCTGCCCTACCTGCCTCACCTGGGAAGGGGAGGGGACCAGAGGAGTCCAGCCTCCTGGTGCTAGGCGCCAAGCAGAGCAGGGTGGTCTTCTCTGGGCAGTTGAGGGGTGCCCTGCTTAGAATCCTCCTTTCCCTCTCCACATCTCGGGGAGCACTGGGCCTCAGGACTCAGCCCTCCCTTGCTTGGGACAGAGGCAGAAGCCCCCTGGGAGCACCCTGGTGGCTCTCAGCAGGACGCCTGCTCCAGGGCAGCAGCCTTGCCTCCCCTGCTCAGCAGCAGGACAATGGCTGGCCTCACTGATGGGTTGGGGCTGCCGAGGACGGGACAGCAGGTAGGTGTGGCCATGCTAGGAGTCTGGGCCGCTGCCACAGTCCCGCACACCAGGACCTGAGCTCCCTGGCCTGCAGGCCAGTCCCTCTCCAGTCTCCACTAGCTTCTGCCCATCCTCCTGAGGTGCTTACTGCCCACACCTGCTGGGCTGGGCTCCAGGAGGGAAGCCCTGACTTCACACAGGACCTCGCGCATGCTGGGCAGGTGTGCACCGCTGAGCACACCTCTCGCTCCCTGAGCAGGCATTTCTACCAGAGTCACCAGAGCCCAAGAAAGATGCCGGACACTACTTGTCTTAGAAAGATGAAAACTAAGCCACAATTAGGCACCACTGCACACCCATTTGAATGGCTGAAACTTACATGGACCACAACCCAGCCACTTCACTTACCCGGAGGAAAGGAACACACGTGTCCATCAAATGTCCAGCTTTACCAAGCTCAGTGCAGCTTTATCTGCCACAGTCCAAACTGGAAACCCCAGAAAGCCCCTCAGCAGGTGAAGGGGTAACAAGGTGGAATACTGCTCAGCCCTGAGAACAAACCACGGCCACATGTCACATAGGTGCTATCCAAGTGCTGGCCAGAGAGGAAGAAGCACATACAATGTGGGGGACAGGGGGACTGAGGCTGTAGGCTGGTGGGGTGGACTCCAGGATGTCCATGATCAGACATCTGCATGCAGTGGCACTTGGGTGGGGTTGGGGGGACAGGGCCAGGGAGGGGACAGAACAGGGAGTGGAGGGAAGGAGGGAGGTGGGGAGGGTGGCCTGCAAGTTTGGCTGTGGCCCTGCGAGCTCCACATCAGTGAGGCCTGCTGGCCGGGGTCCTCCCTCCAGGGCAGAGGTGTGTCCTCATTGGGAATGTCTGCAGGACACAGCCCAGTTCTGGGGCAACAACACACCACCATGGGTCTCACCCATCTTCAAGCCTGAATTACAGGTATTGGCTCCGGGTCACTTGCTTTCTCCAAAGGCTGCAAAAACCTAATTGCTTTGGAAGGAAAATATGCCCTAAATAAAGCAGTTAATTGCAAGCAGGATGTTCCTCTAGTGGGCAGCCGTATGGCTTCGAGGTGACCACATGTGTGAAACCATCAGTGGAGCCATGCCCAGCCAAGAGGACCAGGCAGGTGCTGCAGGAAGGGGCGCCAGGTCAGCGGGGTCAGCTGGCATGGACCAGAGCCACCGAAGTGCTCAGGTGATGGTAAGGTCAGGTCTCACCAGAGGACCCGCTGGCCTGATGGCTAATTGGAAGAACAAAGTCAATACGTGTGGCTGTGGAGGGACACAATCTTCATTTGATCTCTCTCCTGGGCAGATTAATTAAGTGTTATCAATTAATGGCCCTGGCTAAAGGGGACATGTGTTAGTCACTTTCAGGTGATGTCAGGCTGCGGGGCCGATGGGAGATGGAAATCCTGTCCTTCCAGACTCCCCTCCAGCAAGAGCGGACTTGGCCATGCACCAGGCAGTGGCCCCGGGGCAGGCCTTTGGCTCACTGGCTGCCTACTTCTTCATGCCACCCAGGTGTTCTCCATGTAGATTGCCCCAAACCTCAGGGCGTCCCACAAGCCTGCAGAACGGGCCGGTCCACCTGGAGCCGGGGGTCCACCCTGGGGTCTGGTCCTCCTGGGCAGCTCTAGGAGCCCCTGGGTAAGAAGTGCTCCTCTCACCCACATAACCCCCACCCAGGGCGGCGAGGTCCACCCATGAGAGCTGGGACTTCTGACAAGGCTGTCACTCCCTGCCCTGGCACTGGGCTATGGCTGAGGGTTGGACACCTTTGCTCGGATCAGGCCTGGGCTGCCCTGGACTGACCTGGTCCTGAGAGGAGCTGGGAGCTGGGCACAGGCTGCTGGTTAAGCTAGGCGAGGCGCCACCTGCTGGCCGGTTCATGCCGTAGCTTAGTGGCCCTGGAGAGCAGATCTGAGAAGCCAGCTGGGGGCCCTGGCCTGCTGCGTACAGCCTACCTGGATGGTCCACTCCCCAGCGTCTCATGGTGGCAACATCACCCTCAGCATCTCTAAACACATCATTTTGAACCCGAAGTCACAATCTCCAGTCTAACCCCTACACCAGGCTGCCCATGGGCACTTCTGCTAATTCAGAGATTTCAGGGCCACCTTAGAGGAGACCAGAACATGGAGAAGGGTTGGAGAAATGGGCGCTGCTTGAGCCACATCTCAGGGAAGCAGCCCACCAGAGCTCCAAGTGAAGCTATGGGAAGCTTACGCCTGCCCCACCTCACCTTCCTGCCTCTCTTTGGTGGTCGGAGCTGGATGGGAGTTGATGGTGATGATGTGAGGTCATGGTGGTGGTGATGATGGTCATGGGATGATGTGGGTGCTGACGGTGAGGATGCTGATGGTGCTGGTCATGCTGAGGATGGTGGTGGTGGTGGACATGATGCTGATGGTGGTGGTCATGCTGAGGATGGTGGTGGTGGTGGACATGATGCTGATGGTGGTAGTCTTGGTGATGGTCATGGTGATATTGGTGCTGATGGTGGTATTGATGTTGGTCATGGTGAGGATGCTGATGGTGGTGGTCATGCTGAGGATGGTGGTGGTGGTGGACATGATGCTGATGGTGGTAGTCTTGGTGATGGTCATGGTGATATTGGTGCTGATGGTGGTATTGATGTTGGTCATGGTGAGGATGCTGATGGTGGTGGTCATGCTGAGGATGGTGGTGGTGGTGGACATGATGCTGATGGTGGTAGTCTTGGTGATGGTCATGGTGATATTGGTGCTGATGGTGGTATTGATGTTGGTCATGGTGAGGATGCTGATGGTGCTGGTCATGCTGAGGATGGTGGTAGTGGTGGACATGATGCTGATGGTGGTGGTCTTGGTGATGGTCATGGTGATATTGGTGCTGATGGTGGTATTGATGTTGGTCATGGTGAGGATGCTGATGGTGCTGCTCATGCTGAGGATGGTGGTGACGGTGGACATGATGCTGATGGTGGTGGTGGTACTAAAATAGTATTGGCCATGATAATGATGTAGGTGTTGAGGGAATGATGGTTGTACTTGTTGTCTACTGCTGTGTAACAACTTACTGAAGTCACAGTTACTAAAAGAAACAGCACTTGCCATCTCACACAGATTCTGAGGCTTGGGAGTAGGAGTGGCTTCACTCCAGGTCTCTCCAAAGCTGCAAACTCTCAGTCGTGGTTGTAGGCATTCGGAACCTTCACTGGCAGAGATTCACTGCTGGGCTCACCCCCAGGCTGTTGAGACGTAGATCCTGGATACTCAGAGCCTGTTGGCCACGTCAGCTTCTCCATGGGCTCTGAGTGGACAGGACCCAGTGGCTGGCTTCCCCAAAAGCACTTGGTGAGAGAGGTGGCGGAGGTGAAGAGAGGGAGGGATTCAGCACCCAAGGCAGGACACAGGCCACCTGGCCTCATCTCAGGAGCCACCCCCCATTATGTGGCAATGAGTCCACACTGGGGGGTACCGCACAGGGCATGTCACCAGGACCACCGTGGTGGCTTGTTACTGATTTCTGGCCTCAGGAAGAAAGAGGGGGTGAGCAACCCACAGGGTCTACATGCCAAGCTGCACTTAGGACAGGAGGTGCTCCTGGATGCATGCCCAGGCACAGGGGCTGGGACTCAAGGAAGGTGCGGCCCCAGGCCCAGGCATGGAGCCGGAGCCAGGAGACTGCAGCCGGCCCTGGGACGGGGCCGAGCAGGTAGAGCACGGCCCACACCTGCCCAGCCTGCCTCAGCTCCGGGATAAATCCCCACTCACAACCTCGCGCTGCTCTGCGGCCCTGAGGGATGAACACGGCGCCCCATAATTTTCCAGGCGTTACCAACGGGACAGTTTGTAATACAATTGCTTCTAAAAACATATTTGCAAGTCGCCACCACATTTTTTAAGCAGAGCGATCTCCACAGCGACTCTTCGTCTCCATGATGAAGTGGCGACCCTCTCACATGCATTTTGTTGGCCTGTCCTCTCCAGGCAGAGAACACTCGCGCTCTCCCGCAGCCTCCCTAAAAAAGCACTTTGACGTGTGATTTACGGGCCCTGAGTCCACTTGCTGCAGGGTGACAGGCTCAGCTCGCGTGATAAGGTGAGAGATGGGGCACCCTCAGGGGCGCATCTGAGGGTGGCGCTGCCAGGAGCGCCAGGCAGGCTGGGCAGCACAGGCCAGGCCAGCTGGGGCAGTTCAGAGCCGCTGCCAGCCCTGCCCACACCACCTATGCTCCCCTGCCTGCCCACCTGCTGGGCCCACCATACCCCTCGGGGAGTCTGGAGTCAGCTGCTGGGCTGAGCAGGCGGGCCTCAGGCCACGAGGTCGGCCGAGCTCCTGGGGCAGCACTTGCAGCGAGGCCAGCCCTTGAGTCCTCAGCTCACGTGGGTGCCACCCGAGCCTGGGCCAAAGCAGGCTGAAGGAACTTGGCTTCCGCAGTGCGGGGGGGCCTCGGTGGTGTGAGGCTCTCCTGGGCATCTGGAGAGAGTCCAGCTCCAGGGGATAAAGAAGGGCCTGTGGTGCCTGGGCCCAGGCCAGGGTCACTGGGATGCCTGCTGCCCGCAGCTGTCGTTGGCTTTGGTGAAGGTGACTCCTCAGCTGGTTGCAAAGAGGCTCCTTCTCCCTGCCTGAGCCTCACAACCTGGCTGCTCTAGGGGAGCCAGGTGGGCCTCACTGTGGCCAGAACAGCCCACCCTCCTGGCTGTCCAGCTCCAGCTGACTGCCTGGGGGCCGTGTGCAGTAAGGCCTGGCACCCTCTGAGCTGGGCTACTGGCCAGGGGAGCTGTCCCTGAGGTCTGAGACTCAGGAGCCCCTGTGCCCTGTTAGCCCTGGCACCGCCCCAACTCCTCTCAAGCCTAGCACCAGAAATTGCACCCAGCCCCACCTCCAAGTCCTGGAAGAAGGCAGGGGGCTGCCAACCATGGGGCACAGTACTAAGTGAGGCTGCCCAGCTCTTCACGAGGCCCCTGCTTGGTGGGCGGGGTGGGTCCCGGACAGGGGCAGCAGCAGAAGTGCCAGCTGTGTGCACTCCTGAGTGCCCACCCAGGAACCAGAGTCAGGCACTGTCGGTGACCACAGGTGGACCCCACCCCACCCCCAATGGGAGGACTGCAGGGTGGAGGGTCCCTGCCAGGGAGTAGCGCCGCCCCAGGAGGAAGCCAGGCCTGAGGACTGCAGCCCGGGGCCGCGTCCGGGACATGAGCAGCCTGCTTGGTGCACCCTGCTGCTGTCCGCAGGGAGAGTCGGCAGAAGCACAGCTGCAGGCAGAGGTGGCGGATGAGCTGGGTGGGGCAGAACCTAAAGGGCTGAGCCCTGAGGCCAGGAGGACTCTGAGGTGGACAGTGGCGAGGGCCGCAGTGGGAGTGCAGGCCACCGACCCACATGTTGTGCCCAGCAGAGTCCACCCAAGAGGCCGTTCCAGACAGCGAAAACCTCCCAGCTGGCCAAGGGCGGTGTGGGAGGGTGGGGGAGCCTCTGCTGTACCCCCAGGGAGGGGCAGGCCCACCCCAGCGTGCCCCGTGCCATGCAGGGCCCCACACACTCATCCCTCCCCGGGGCCCTCTCTGGCTGCGTGGAAGTGAGTAGAGATATATTAATTATATTTCTCCCCCTAATGGGCTGCTTACTTATGATGTGGGGACACAAAAGTAAATTTTAAAATCAATTATACAATTACATATGTAGTAAGAACAGGGTACACTGCTAATCTCCGCTGGGTCAGGGCTGTAACCTTCCAATAATGCAGGTTTCATTAGGGGAAGAGTTGTTATTGCCAAGAATTACAGGAATAATGGGAGTGGGTGTATTCAGCAAGAAGTAACAAATGAGGCTCTCTGGAGATAAGCCTCCAGCCGCCTGCAGAGAGTCGTGGAGCCCGGGGGCACAGGGGTCACCTACCGCCAACAGGAGTTAATCTCAGACGCTTCCTGGGTCTAGGCGGGTGGCTTCTGCAGAGGGAGCAATGAGGGCCCCTCAGCCCTGGCCTCCCCGATGGTCGCCAGCCCCAAGACCCATGTTCCCTGGGCACAGCTGCCCCCCAGGCTGCCCCTCGAAGGCAGGCAGTTGGTAGTCTGAGGGCCCCTGGCAAGGCAGGGGACGTGGCTTCCCGGGTCTGTCCTGGTCAGGAGCAGAGGAGCCAGCAGCTGGCCCCTAGGTGTGCAGAGTGACAGCTGGTCACTCAGAGCCAGGCTTGGGGCCGTCCCTGGAGGCAGGGCTGCTGGGCCCTTGCCCACAGGCCACAGGGATGGCATACCCAGGTCCAAATCTGCTGAGCTAAGGGGTGCAGGTGGGAAAGGAGAGCCACAGCCAGACAGGCAGAGGTGAACGGCGCAGAGGCTGCTGCCCAGGCAGAGGCAGGTGGACCAGCAGACCCAGCAATGGGCAGCACGATGGCCCTGACTAGGTCCACCAGGGGACCCCACCACCACCACTGAACAAGGAAAGCTCTGGAAAGGAGCCTGTGCCTAGAGGGATCAGAGCTCCATGCTCAGTTAGGGCCACCCAAGCTGGGACGGGGGCTAGTGGGCCAGCCTGCTCCTTCTGGTTCGGGATTGCTGGTCCTGCTGCCAGGGTTTCAGGTGGGGAGGAAGGGAAGGGGGTGCCCTGGAGCATGGGCCATGGGGAGGTCCAGCCTCTGCTCCCAGCAGCCACGGAGGGTTGTGGTCAGAAGCACTGACCCACACGTTCCCAGTGGTCCTTGAACCTACAGAGCAAGGACCCATGTGAATTCCCGGTGGAGCTTGTCCCCTGGCTTGCAAGGCCAGGCTCCTGCTAAGGACGGGGCAGCTGCAGGCCTCCCGGCCACCCCCAGTTCACCGGCAGCCCTGGTGGCCCTGGCAGGAGGTGAAGAATCGCTGAGCGCCCGAGAATCCTAAAGTGATTACCTGCGGCCGCCAGATTACCGTGCATGTAAATGAGGCCCGAGACAGCCAATGGATCAGGTCTTCCTTCCCGGGCGCCTGCAATAGACTCCGATAAGGGGATCTTTGTAATTACACGGAGCTACACTGGTCAATTCTGACTTTTAAATACCGCAGGGCCCGGGGAAGGAGAAGAAAGCGCGGAACACATGTCCTCCGGGGCAACGGCAGTGGCTCCTTTGAATTCAGCCGTCGGGCGGCAGAGCGGGCTGGCCGCCTCCTTTGTGCACACTATCGCTCCATCACCGCGCGAGATCATTTCCAAATTAAATTTTATGGTCCATTACTTACTGCTCCGACACGGGTCTAATGGAATCTTAAATGGAACTGACTTGATCTGCGTGGGGCTGGCCTCTCAGTTAAGATGTTATTTAGTTCTAATTATCAGATAATGAACTCGGGAAATTTAATTTTTAATATTTGTATGTCAAAAGTCCATTGTGTTGTGGTTAGAGACTTTAAATTAAAAGTTAACACGGGTCCAGTGCCAGCCCTAGAACGTCCCCTCTGAGGGCTAAGGACAGTGGAGCTTCTACCTTGTGTCCCCTATTTGCCGAAGTGAGATCCTAAGGTCCCCAAGGGACCTGGGCAGGAGACCCAGGCCCGGGCTCAGGCCCAGGCCCTGCTCTGCTGCAGGGCCACCAGTCGCGAGGGAAAACAGGGCCTGGTGGAAGCAGGCTGGGGCTTCAATGCTGTGAGGCTCCCCGTGCACAGGGAAGGCCCCCTCCCAGGCCTGTGCCTCCACGAAGATTCACAGACAAGGCCACAGACATCTCTCGGGCGTAAAGGAAGACACATATTGGACAGCAGGGGTGCTTCTTCATAGCGAGGGTCAGAGGCAGTGTCCAGACAGCTTGGCCACACCATGCCCTTCTGTCTGGGGGCAGGTTGCAGCTAGAGCCCACCCTGCCCCACTGGACTGTGAGCTGGGCACCTGGCTGGGTCTCTGTGGCATTCTGGTTTCTCTCTTTACAAGGAGGCTCCACTCGAATGCTTTGAGCCAGGTGCTTTGGGAGGGCACAGCTGTGCCTCTGCCAGGTGAGGACCTGGACCTCCCTGGGCCCCAGTCAGGGCTGCTGTGCTCCCCAGGTAAGCAAAGCATCAGGGATCCATTCAGCTGCAGCCAGGGCACAGGGGCCTGAGCAGGAGAAGGGGCCACTGCAGGGTGCCCTGAGGAGAGTGGGCTTGCCATCGGCAGAATCATGGAGGGGGCGGAAGCTTGCAGAGCTGAGGGCAGGAAGTCCAGCTCCTCTACCCAAGGTCACCTGCAGTCCTGAGAGGGCTGGTGCTATGGCTCCACAGTGGTGGATGGCTGGCTGCCTCCCCAAGACAGTGCCAGTCTCCCCTGCCCTGGTCTGCAGTGAAAAATGGCCACAGAGCACCCTGTTCATCACCGTGATCATTAGTGCCCAAAGGGTGGCCTGTGGCCCTCCCGCAGGCTTTGATTTGTCACAGTCACACGGGTTCATGGCAGCTGTGGGCCATCAGGACGGCCTGCCCCCACCTGGGAGAAGCCCCTGGCCGCATCCTCGGGCAGGGACGATGCTGGCTGTCCTTGGGCTCCAGTCCAAGCAGGAGGCTTCCGTGGCCACCACAGGCCTACACGTGCACCAGGCCACCGGGAAGGGCCAGGGGAGGGCCCCTGGGGATTTTCCTCAGGGTGCCCAGAGTCCAGCTGCCTTGCCCTCTTACCCGCAATCCCAGGTGGCAGCTCTGTGGTGCCACTGCTCACAGCCTCTGATGTGTCTGCCTCCTCAGTGCCCAGCCCTGTGAGTGGCCCCTGGCCCCCTCGTGGCTGACTCTGAACCCTGTGTCCTCACGGGAACCTTTCCTGAGCCCCAGCGTGTTACGCAGATGCTCCGGTGCTGCCCCTGAAGCTGCCGGCCCTGTGGCTCCATGGAGGGGCTGTTCCCAGCACGTGCTCTTGACACTTTCCTCCAGCCTCGGCTCCCTGCAGCCCTTCCATGTGTCAGAGGGGACAAAGCTGAGCTCCCAGCACCTCGTGTGTGTGCTGGCCAAGTGCAGTTTTCTCCATCCTGTGGCTGCCAGGGGAGTTCCCGAGGGCTCAGCCTGCTGGGCACAGGTTCCTTGTGTCCAGCACAGCGCCTGCAACTGACTACTCCCTCCTGCTCTCTGCTCCTGCCACATCCAGCCCAGCCTTGCCAGACAGTGCCCCTGTGCTGTCAGTGGCCGAGTCCCTGCGTGCCCTCTCTCCTGGGGTGCTCCCTCACAGAGGGCCCAGAGTCCTCTCCTGGCACTGCCAGTGACTGTCCATTAGAGTGCCCTCTTTGAACTGTGTGGTTTCTGCCTCTTGATTGGGATGACAGGACTCTCGGCAACTTTCTGTTCCTATTTTTTAATGTGGTAAAACACACTCATAAAATAAAACACACCCCTAAAATGTCCCAAGGTAGCCATTTCCACACCCCCGAGACACGAACCCCTTCACTCCTCGGTGCAGCTTCTCCACCCATCGCCAGGCTCTTCCTTTTGCAAAGCTGAAACTCCCCGTTATGCACCAATTCACCCATTCCACTGAGCCCCTGGTGCCCACTGCTCTACTTCCTGTTCCTATGGGTTTAAGTGCTCTGGGGTGTCCCGTGCAAGTGGAGCCATACAGTATTTGTCTTGGGCAACTGGCTCGTTCCACATTGGAGTGTCCTCCCAGTCCTTCCATGTGATAGCATGTGTCAGGACTTTGTGATGCTCCATTCAGAAACCAAGGTGGAGGCTCCAGTGCCTTCCGCCTCTGGGCTATTGTGAACAGCCCTGGGATGAGCTTGGGTGCATGGGCATCTCTGTAAGTCCCTGCTTTTGACTCTTGGATGTGTACCCAAGGAGGAGTTGCCAGACCTGGTGGTGGGCTGTTCTTGGTTTTGTGAGCCAGGCAGCTGCACCACTTTGTGCTCCACCAGCAGGGCGCAGGTTCCACATCACATGTTCTTGCACCCTTGCTGCAATCTTCTGCACGTGCCGGGGTTTATTCTTGGTCTCTATTCTAATCCAGCGGATTGTGTATCTTTACGCCGTGGCTACGGTTCTGTGTTAATTTTGTAGTGTTTTGAAATCAGGAAACACGAATCCTCTGCCTTTGTTCTTCTTTTTAAGAGTGCTTGGACTACCTGGAGTCCCCTGAGATTTTGTATTAATTTAGAGAGGGACTACTTGTCTATTTCTGCAAAAGCGCGGAAGTTTCCGCAGGGGCGGCACCCACTCTGCAGACCACCTGACAGCTCTGGCCTCTCACCCACACCCTGCGTGTTCCCCTCTCTCCATCTCTCTCCGCAGGACACTTGCTCGATGCTTGTCCTCCTCGTCCTGGGTGGAGTTTATTCCTGAAATTATTATTCCTCCTGAGACTTTTGCAAATGAAATTGTTTTCTTAATTTTCTTTAGGGATTGTTCATGGTTAATGTGTAGAACCGTCCTGATTTTAAAACCTTTTTAAGTTCAGTCATAACACACATACTTCTATATGCACTTTCCTAAGTGTATCAAATATGAAAGTACCATTCAATCAATTACTACAAAACTTAGGCACCCCAGGTCAGGAAACAGAGCATTACCACCGGGGGACAACTTCCAGGTGACCAGGTGACCACTCCACAGTTTCCAATGCAATAGGTCCCTTAGCCCATTTTGGCAGGTTCATAGGGACTGTGTAGCCAGGGCTGTGGCGTCGGAGGCTCTTGCCCAACTCTGCATCTGGAATGTGCAACCATATCCTCGCACTGCTGAGGGCTCCTCCTGCCTGAAGAGTGTCCCTTTTGTGAAGAGCCACTGATGACTTCTGCACTGACTCTGGTGAGCACTGGGTGTTTTCTCCTTTGGAGCTCTTCCAGGGCACAGCGGGGAACGCTGTGCATGGCTCTGTGCTTCTGGGAGGAAAACCTGAGAATTCCAATGGCAGAGACTGCTGTGGACACTCCAGGCGGCCTCCAGCATGCTTGCACAGGCCCTGCAGCAGGAAGGCTCTCCAGCGCCCCCATCGCGGCCAGCAAGCACTACGCTAAACGGAGTCGGTCCAGAGGAGACCGGTCCGGGGAGCAGCCTGCTGAGTTCTGAGCAGCCCCCCACGCTCCAGGAGTCCCCTGCCTTCTCGGCCTCCCGTGTAGGTGTGCAGTGTCCTGGTGGGCTCTGCACTTGCCACTCTTTTACCAATGGTGACAGCACTTTACATGGTCGTTGGCCACTAGGTGTCCTCTCAGTGAGGCCCCTGTTCTAGCCCTGCCCATTGTTAACTGCTCTTCTCTGAAGGGCATATTCCCATACGCTCTTCAGCAGGATTTCTCAAGGGTTAGCAATTGCTTCCCTCCTCCCTCCTTCTTCCTCTTCTCTCCTCCTCCCTCCCTCCTTCCCTCCTCCCTCCCTCATTCCCTCCTCCTCCCTCCCCCCTCCCTCCTTCCCTCCTCCTCTCTCTTCCCTCCTCCTCCCTCCTCCCTCCCTCCTTCCCTCCTCCTCCCTCTTCCCTCCTCCTCCCTCCTCCCTCCCTCCTTCCCCCCTCCTCCCTCCCTCCTTCCCTCATCCTCCCTCCTCCCCTCCCTCTCCACTTCATCTTTTTCAGAACCATCTGAGAACAGGGCTGCCATAACATCCCTCTAAGGGCAGTGTGGCTTCCTAAGGGCAAGGTGTTCCCTGCACAACTCTGACATAATCATCAAAGCCAGAAAGTTAGCACAAGTAAAATATTAGTCTACAAACATTCAGATGCTGTCATCTGAATGCTGTTCTTTCAAGGGGGTGAGTTTGTACATACAAGTGTGCACTCTCACCCTCATGCATGTGCACACACACACACACACACACACACACACACACACACGCCTCTTGGCTCTCTCTGCTCAGGGCACCCAAAAAAGCCACCTTGGGCACAGCGCTCTCAGATCCGGGCTCTCATCCCTCCCAGGAGCAGGGGAGCTGGCTGACTGCAGGTTGGGCCCAGCTTCTCTGGAAGAAGTGGGAGTTGGATGTTGAGGCCCACGTGGCCACCTCTGCCAGGGATCGTGTTGTCCTTATGAAGACCCCTCCCCAAGCATGAGAGGACAGTCCTGCCCCACCCTGGACACCAGGAAGAGGCTGTACCCCTCCCCTGGGCCCAGGCCTGGGACATCCCCACAGTATCTCAGGACCCTGCTATGTCCTCCTGGCAGGATGTCTATTTCTCCCTCCTCAATGGGCTCTGGGACCAGGTGGACACAGGTGGAAGGCCTCATCCTGGAGGAATGCCTGAGATCACTGTGGCCCAGGGTCAGGGCAGCGCAGGCGGGACGGACAGGGCCTCGGGCCAGTGGACCCAGGGTTCGCCTGTTAAATTGGCCTTCACAGCTTGTGCTGGGTGCTGGCCCCGGGACAGCCAGCTGGGCATGCAGGAGGCCAGTGCTTTCAGAGGGCTCCGCTCTTAGGCCCGCCTACTCTCGCTTCCAGCCCCACTGGGGCCTCAAGGTGGGGTGCCCACCCCAGCCTCACTCTGACGGGATCCTGAATGTGGGGCCTCTCAGATTCTCAGCTGCCTGGCTCTGCGTGTCCACCTCCATTCACAGGGGCCCCAGGCATGCCTCCACTCTGCCCTGGTCCAGCAGACTCATGCTGTGTCCTTCCTGCAACATGTGGACACAGACATTGTCAACAGTCCAGTGTGCCAGGTCCTGGGGCAGTGAGGCCAGGCTGGGGACATGAGAGGGACAGCCAGGTAAGGTTTTATTAAGAAATAACTAAGCAGGCTGTAAGACAGGGAATGCGGGCTAAGGACCCCCTCGGGCTGACCTGGGGCTGTTCAGAGTGGGCTGGGAGGGAAGCAGGAGCCAGGCGCCCCATACACAGGGGTGAGACACGCCTCCGGCTGAGTGCTACAGTCACAGGTGTCCTGCCCCCTGGGGAGTGCAGCCACCCAATCACCAGGACCGCTGTGGACCTGGTTCCTGGCCCATCTCGTGGTCACGGACCACAGCTCCCAGGACCTGCTGGCCCCTCCTGTAGTGTCTGCCAAGGTTCCACTGAGGACCTTGACAGTCCTGGCCCCTTTGGGTTCCGCTTTGTCTCCAGGTGCCATTTCCCAGTGTCTCCATGACCCCACCTCACCTCAGCTCCTCCAGTTCCAGCTCTGTCCTACCTGCTCACATGACATTAGGGGACAGTCGGAAGAGCCCACTGACCCTTAGAGGAAGGAGGTCCTTGAGGACCTGGACAGGGGCCTCTCACCCCTGAAATGCTCTTGGGATGGCTCCCCTGCCAAAGGACGGGCAGCCTGGACATCAGCTCCATAGGGTGTGGTCCTCGAGCTGGCTGCCCCCACTTGAGGCCACCAGCCCATGGGAGATGACCCTGGGTGAGCAGTAGGAGTCTGGGGCACAGCAGGGGTAGGAGGAACCCCGGCTGGCGTGTGGGCATGGTGTGCTGAGTTGGACCATCTGAGCTCTGCCAGGGTGGGTGGGGCGGCGGGGAGGGGCTCCCGCCAGGGAAGCACCTCATCTCCAGCTCACGTTGGTGCTCTTAATTGCAATCAATACCCAGAAAAGCCATTCGACTGCGACCGGCTGTATCATCTAAAACGGCAGCAAGAATAACCGCGCAGAGGGTCACGCAGGTGTGGAGCCGGAACCGCCCCCCTGCGCGGTGGCCCCAAATTATCCATCAGCCTCCCTCCCATTAAGGGGCGGCCTCCTGAATCACAGGGCGGGTGTGGCCAGCCCCGGGCCCTGTGAGTCATTTTCTTATTGCCACTACCGTCCAGGCGGAGGCTCTCCCTAAATTCAGACCTGGCGATTGACGCCCCTGCTCCGCACACACTGCGCACCCTCTGCTCGCGAGGTGCAGGCGGAGGAGCGCGTCCTGCTGATTTTAACGGGGCTAATTTATTGCTCACCAGCCGAGGAGCCGAGTTCGCGGCAAATTTCTCCAGCCTCCCGGGAGCCCGCAGCCGGCCCTCGCGCCTGCGATTGACGCTTGATAAGGTCATGGTCAACAGCAGCCGCGCGACTCGCCAGCCAGGAGCCCCCCAAAAGCACCGGGGAAAGAGCCCCGCGAGGCCCTGTGGGGGGATTTATTTCTGAATTAAGCACGCGGGGCCCCAGAGGAGCCTATTCATTTCCACGATCAGCTTTCTCCCCGGTTGTAAACAGATTCTTTCTAAAACTTGTGCATGATTTTAATTACAGATAAGCTTCTCTTAAAAGGCCGGGTATTCTTGCTGGGTGGCTGAGCTGAATTCGATACGTCTCTGTTAGCTGTGTCCAGTGGTGCACAGCTGGGCTGGCACACAGGCTGCTCCAGGGTTCTGGGTGGCCCAGGTGCACTGGGGCCCTACCACCCCCACTGCCTGGTTGCCCTTGGATGCTGGGACCCAAGACGGTCCACGTTCACCTCTGTTTCTCCAAAGGTTGTGACCCAGTAGGGCAATCAGCCAGAACATGCCTCCTCCTACCTGATCAGCCTCTGGCCTGGGGGCCAGGAGCAGCTCTGCTTCTGCAGAGGAGGAGGGCTGGGCTGCAGGCCAGGGGGCCAAGAGCCAAAGCCTCTGGGCCTTGCTGGAGCCACAGCCTCAAGAAACCCTTCTGACTTGCAGGGGAGTCTGAGCACAGCCTGGGGAAGCCGAGAGGGCCTCTGACATCATTCACAACACAGAAATCCACAGAATCACCGTGCCCCCCAACAGCTGAGCAAAGCCCAGAGAATTACACCTGCTTCATTGTGACTCCTGGGTTGGCTCAGGGGGTCAGCTCTCAGCTCCCACGGCCCAACACCAGGCTCTGGGCAAGACCTGCAGTCAGGGTGCAGGAGGAAGGCTTTGACTCAGGGATGTGCTGTTCTCAGAGCGTGGGTTGAGCACTTGTGATGGTGTTGAGTCCAGGCCCCCCAGCAGCCCGGGAGCCCCTCACTGGATGAAGAGAAAAGATGGGGTCACTTGCCTCCTCAGGTCAGAACATGCTTGTCAGTCCTGGATATGCCAGAGGCCACCCCAGCGGGAGTGGGGGGGGCACATGTGTCTCCATAGCACTGATGCCAGACCCCAAGACAGGAGAGCTGGGGCTGGGGATGTGGCTCAAGCGGTAGCGCGCTGGCCTGGCATGCGTGCGGCCCGGGTTCGCTCCTCAGCACCACATACCAACAAAGATGTTGTGTCCTCCGAGAACTAAAAAATAAATATTAAAAAATTCTCTCTCTCTCTCTCTCTCCTCTCTCACGCTCTCTTTAAAAAAAAAAAAAAAAGACAGGAGAGCTTACTGAAGGCCAGCCCCTGGCACCAGGCGGCAGAGATGGGCAGCAAGTGTGCACTGACGGCCAGGTGTGTGTCGTGTGCTGGTGCCCACGTGCTGTGCCCACATGTGTGGACCCCCAGAGACGATGCAGTGGGCTGGGGGTGAAGAGAGTCCTCTGACTCATAGAAAAGGGGTGACAGAAGCAGAGTCCCACCTGCCTTCCCTGTGCTCAGACCCGCGGCCGGGCCTGGACGGGCTGCATCGGGGCTTCTGTGGGGCGTGCGGAGGCCAGTGAAACTGCAGGACCTCTCTCTGTGTGACGGCAGCTGTGCCTCTCATAACTCTAAATCCCATTATGATCACCTCATTTTACAACATGCTTTGGGCCTGCGATCGATATATCAAGGGAGCCTGGTTCCCCTTTCGGTGTGGCCTAGAGGCTGCAGGGGCAGCCGCTCCAGCCCCTCCCACCCAGCCACGCCCGCCTGGATGGTGGTATGGAGGCCAGAGAGGCCCAGGCGGCCAGGGCCTGGAGAGTATCCCCGTGGCGCCAGGCCTTGGCCTGACTTCTGGGGGAGGGTGTCTCTGAGCCCCTCCACCCCAGCAGACTCCCTGGCAGCCTTGCAGGGCAGCCCAGCCCAGGGGCCCAGCTGCTGGGAGTGCTCTGGTGGCATCAGCATGGACCACGGCTCCAGATCTGCCCTTCCCCTCACTTCCCACTGCCATTGGGACTCTTGGGCAGGGGTGTCAGCAGGGGGACCCTGGTTTCCTGCACACTTCAAGCCGCCAAGACGGCCTCTTGTGCTCATACCCTGGTGCCTGGCCGCGGGTGCCATGAGCAGGGGCACATGGCTACTCCCTCCTGGGGGCCAGCTGTGAGTCAGGGCCAAAGGGACGCAGCAAAGAGGGCGTGGCTTTCCTGCATGTGTTGTGAGATAGCTTGTCGCTCCTTCCTGAGGCCTCACCCATGGCTGAGACTCGGGGAGATGCCCAGGTGCTCTCCGAGGTCGAGGTCCCACAGTGGGCCATCTCTGGGAACCCGCTGGTGTTCCCAGACCTCCTGGACTCAGGAGGTGACCCTGAGCTGCCAGTTTTTAGGAACAGGAAGCCACACCAGGCCCCAGAGGGGGGAAAGAGGCCACGTGGTGCCCACTGGGGTCCTTAACTCCCCAGCTGTCCTGGCCCTGCCTCTGCAATCATTTCTGTTCAGAGTTGCTTGTGCGGGCCACCCCTGAAGGCAGACCACACACACCTGTGAACACAGCCTTGGCAAGGGCGCAGCCTACCTGGTTGCTGTGCATGTGTGTGCACACCGGGGGCTGCATGCACCTGAGCTCATGTGTCTACCCACGTGTGCACAAATGTATGCACAGCCTGCCCACATGCCCTCATGCACATGTTTGCACACACACCCCTGTCTCTGTGTGTGCAGTCAAGAGCCTGTACACCTGCCGAGGAAGCCAGGCCCCTGTAGGGCACCTTTGGTGACCCAGTGCACATGGCATCCCTCCTTTCTGCCCAGAGGCCAGGCCTGCTGGAACTGCCCACTCCTCTTTAGGCCTCTATCCTACCCAGCTGTCTGCCATGTCTGCCTCCATCCTTGGCCTCCACTTCTGTGGGGCCCAGAGTCTTTGTGAGGCCAAGGACAGCCCAAACACAGCACAGGAAGGACTTTCATCCATTTTGTCTTTGCTAGTGAGGAAACTGAGGCCCAGGACACCATGGTGAGTGGACAGGTCACCCCAGGGTAGAGGCTCCCTCCGGGGACCACAGTCAACCCTGAATCGCTGTGTACAGCCCACAGGGGGCTTCAGGGGACAGATTCTTCGACCTGATATTTGCACCCTTTGAGCCAAGGCCAGTTATGGAGGTCCATCCACAGCCAGCCAGCAGGGTGGGCTCTGGCCCTCCCAGGGTCCACAGGTGACCTTGGCCTCCATATGCTTGTGGCTAATGAGCAGGGGAGGGCTAGACAGAGAAGCGTTGCCCTGTGTCAGGAAGGACCAGGACATAGAACTGCCTCTAGACTGGGCCTCTGCGTGGCTGTGCCCCGTCTGTCCTGGGCCTGGCTCGGTGGCTCTGACTCATGCTGAGGCCCCTCATGGTGGGGTCTTGGAGTCTGAGTTGATCCAGAAGTCCCAGAAACTCTGACCCCAGCCTGACCTGTGCTGGGAAAGGAACAGGGCCTTGAAGAGGCACCAGTCCTGACAGCTGGGCTGGAGAGGGACAGGTGACTCAGGAGGGCAGGCCCAGGAGGGGATGGTCTCCTTGATTTCGCCTGTGTCCCTGAAGTCAGAGTCAGTACCCGCATGTGGGTGAGAGGGTGTGTCTTGCTGCATGAGCCAGGTGCCAAGGCCCTAACGGGCAGGGTGGGCCCCCTGCAGCCCAGGCTGGAGGAGGGAGGCCTGGCCCCAGGGACGTGGGGCGCCCGACTTCAGGCCCGCCTCGGCTCAGGGGTGGGGGTGGATGTGCTGCGCGGTGCTGGCTGCAGGAGCCCCCCAGCCGTCTTCAGTGATTTGGAAGTGTAGAAAATGGGATTATTCAGGAACAGATGTGCACAAAGGGGGTGAAATGGAAACTGTTACCGTGGCGCTGCCTTTGATTACCTCTGACTGCCGCTGGTGTCCGGCCCCCCCAGCCAGGATGGGCTAAATTCAGCCGAGCCCTGCAAGCGGAGCCTCATTGAAATTGAATTGATACTTTGTGAACTTCATTTGCGAATAATGTGATCTGACAGGGACAAATGTGACGGGGAATTGTTTTCAAACCTCCTCCAAATGAAACTTATTATTGGGTAAATACGGATGCCTTTGTCTGGGCCGCTCCGTCCATCCTGGTATCCTCGCCTGCATATGTATCGGGCCGGAGGTAATTGAATTGGCAGTGGGAGGCTGGGGCCGGGGCTGCCCTCCCCAGGCCGCAGGTCAGCAGCGGGCGCTGGCCCTTGAGGCCGCCCTGCCGGAGTACCGGAGGCCAGCCTGTGCGCCAGGCTCAGATGTCCTACATATTAATCTCCCTTTGCGGAACGCTGGCCGCGCGGAGCTCAAACCCAGTTAGCTGGATTGATGAGGGTGGCGGAGGGCCGGGACGCACGCTGATCCCACCTTTTCAGCTTTGATTAGCTCAGCGGCTGTTACTCCCGTCAGAGCTCCATTACCTGGCCCAGGCCCTAGGGAGGGCCTTGCCCGCGACAGGGCCCAGGAAGGCTTCAGTGCCGGGCCATTATCCTAACAGGCCAGTCCCCAAAGAGCCGTGGGCAGCAGGCGGGGCCGAGCCCCGCAGCAGCAGCAGCCCTCTTCTCAGGCTGGCGCCCTGCCCCATGGCCAGGGGCCCGCGGACCCCACCTCTGCTCATCCATTCACTCCCTCATCCCCTGTCCACAGGCTGCGGAAGCTTCTGTGGGCTCCAGGAAGGTCCCCAGGACACCTCTGCCCTGTGGTGGGTCTTTCTGGCTCAGACCTGTGGCCGAGGTCCTTACCCCACAGCTGCCCAGCATGGCAGGATCCTTCGTCTAACCCCAGACAACCCCTGACGGCCCCATGAGCAGGACTGGTTGTCACGAGGGGGAACAGACCCCCAGGAAGCCCGGTACTAGTCCTCAGCCCCTGTCCTAGAGGAAGGGACACCACTGCGGCTCTGGGGACTCACCAGGCCCTGAAAGCTCCCCTGGGTTCCTGCAGCCCAGGAAACACCACTGACCTCGGGGCCCTATGAGTTTCCTGTGAAGACTGGCTCTGGGGTCTCTCACCAAGGCGACTTCTGGGTTTTCCAAAATGCTGGGAGTCTCTGGGCCCACACTGCAGGAGCTGCAGCCCCTAACTGCAGGCTCACAGCTGGGGGCACCCAGGTCCCCTGGGCTGGGCTGAGTTCATGTCTCCCGTGGTATGAAGGCACACAGGCCTGCGGGGCTGGACAGTGCGGGCTGCTCTGCAGAAGGCCGTGTGGGAGAGCAGGGCCATGTAGGGACCCCTCCTAGAGGTGGGCTACACTCACCACCTCCCAGCTTCCTTGGAGAAGGTGTGAGGAAATGCCCACAATCTTGGCTCCAACAGGGCACTGGGTGCTGGACAGCCACGGGGTCAGACCTGGATCAGCCTGGCTCCTTGCGGAAGCCGCAGCCCAGCCCTGGCCCTGAAATACCCCAAGGCCAGAACAAGTAACGGCTCTGCTCCACACCCCACAGATCCGTGAAGCCCTGGCGGGGCTGGCAACCTCCAAATGACCTCCAAGCCCCCCTCTGCCTCCTCCTTGCTGCCGCTGACTCCTGCTGGTTTTATTATTTTGTTTCATTTTGAAATTGGAGTGAGATTCCCAGGCCTGGAGTCAGCCCTTCCACCGTGGCTTTCATCCATGCTGCCCCTGCCCCTCCAGAATGCTGACCCTGCCTGTCCAGCAGGCCGCCCCGCCCATCCAGCAGGCCACCCCCGCGTGAAAGCAGGCTGCCCCCACCCGTCCAGCATGCTGCTCCCACCCATCCAGCCAGCCTCCCCTGCCTGTCCAGCACGCTGCCCCCACTCATCCAGCAAACCGCTCCTGCCTGCCCAGCAGGTGCCAGGACGTCCTTCCTCCTAAGGCCATGCCTGCCCATGTGTTCGTGGACACCCAACTGTCCCCCATCCCCTGTGGACCTTGTGAATGGCACTGTGGTTGTGTGGGTGCCAGGTTCTTCTTGGGCCTCTGCAGACCAAGGTCAGAATACCCACGGTGCCACCTGATCACTAGTGGGGGCGGAGGGTCCAGCGCAGCTGAGGACCCTCCTCTGGCTCTTGGAGCTGAAACTTTAGGTTCTGCACTCTGATCTGCGGTGGGAAGGTAGGATGGAGCTGCCATGGGCTTCCCAGATGCCCTGACCAACTGAGGCGGGCAGGGCTCATCTCTCTGGCCAGGAAGCGGACAGCAATGATGATCATAAAAACGGACTCCACTTGTCACACCGAGTCCTGCTGGGTTGTCAGATCTACCCTGGGCCCAGCAGCCTGACCCACAATCAGTGGTCAGAGAACCCTGGGGTTCAGTTCCTACAGGACCCAGGCCTTGATGCTGGTCAGGCTAGCGGAAGGTGAGTTTCTGCCCTCCTGGGCTCCTGCACGCTTTAGGGCTCCGTCTGGCTGGGTTTTGTCCCTGCAGAGGCAGAGGCAGAGAGGAAGCTGGAAAGCCCCAGGCACAGGGAGAGGCAGCTCCAACCTGGCACAGCCTCCAGGGTCATCTGGGGGCATCTCCCCAGTTTCAGGGCCAAGCCACAAAAAACCTCGAGCTGGGGTCTCCTTCAACCCAGCTCTGCCCAATGGTTGCCTCTGTGGCTGCGTCCTGGGGAGCTGGGCCTGAGGTGACAGTGGCCCATGTGAGTCCAGGCATCGGGGGTTCTGGAGGCAGTGAGTGTTGGGTGGACAGCCCACGGCTGGGAGGCCAGCAGAGCACATGGAACAGGGGATCCCTGTTCCAAGGTTGGGGCTTCTCTCTTCCTAGCCCTGTGACCTCGGGGCTGTATCCTGAGTGGGGCAACACGGTATGGAGGGCTCGAGCGAGAACGGTTTGTCTGACCAGTTCGCACCCTCCTTGGCACAGGCCTGAGCTTGAGGTGCCTAGTCCAGCAGGGGCCATTGAATAAGAGCAGGCTTCCAGGTCTATGCCCAGAGGATGTTTCTCCTGAAAGTTTCTCTAGCCAGGTGCTGGCAGGAGGAGACCCAAGTCTTTAGGGACCTCAAGGGTGGCCCGGGGTCACCTGGCCTTCTGGGGGAAGGCATTTCCACCAGGTTAGAGTGGAAAGTTGAGGCATCAAAGAAGAAGCCGTCAGCAGAGGCTGCAGAGGCCAGAGGCCCACCACATCTTCCCTCTCTTCTTTCTACCCACTGGGCCGCTGTATGGCCACCTTGACTGTCTTCCTTCTCCCTGTCCACCTCCTCACTGCCTGCCTCCTCGCCTGTCCATCTTCTCACCTGTCCACCCACTCACCCGTCCGCCCCCTCTCACCTGTGAGAGGAAGCCTGGTGGACCCCAGGCCCTGCCTAAGCCCACACCAGCTCCCACAACCTCTGGATGAAAATCGGATCAGGACTTGCTCTGTCCACTGTCACCTTGGGCCCGCCCCACCTCCAGAACACACCGTGGTCTCTGGCTGGCTCATCGCTGCCCACTGCCTCCTGAGCTGCCTTTCTTCTTTTTCTCCAAGTGGTGAGATCCCTCTCCTCAGCCCAGCTTACACACAGTCTGCTCCGGGAAACCCTTTACATCTCTGTTTCATGCAGGACTTCTTTGTGACCAATGACATAAGCCCACTGAGGCATGTCAACAGACCCACTGTGTGGGCTTTGGCCCCTCCATCTGTGGTGCTCCAGCTAGATGAGAAACACCTGCAGGTGGCTGGTCCCTGTCCAGATCCAAACTGGCCGGAAGATGGGTCATTGGTTGGACAGGTGGGGGAGAAGTGAATGAGTGGGTAGTTACATGAAGGGATGGGTTGGTGAGTGGATGGTGGGTGGGTGGGTGGTGGTAGTAGGTGGGTGGGTAGATGGATGGTGGGTGGGTGGGTGGTGGTAGTAGGTGGGTGGGTGGATGGATGGTGATGGGTGGATGGTGGGTGGGTGGGTGGATGGATGGTGGTAGGTGGTGGTAGTAGGTGGGTGGGTGGATGGATGGTGGGTGGGTGGATGGATGGTGGTGGATGGATGGTGGGTGGGTGGATGGATGGTGGTGGGTGGATGGTGGGTGGATGGGTGGTGGTGGTGGGTGGATGGGTGGTGGTAGTAGGTGGGTGGGTGGATGGTGGGTGGGTGGATAGATGGTGGTGGGTGGATCCTGGGTGGATGGGTGGGTAGTGGGTAGATAGGTAGTGGTGGGTGGATGGTGGGTGAATGGTGGTGGGTGGATGGGTGGTGGAGTAGGTGGGTGGGTGGATAGATGGGCAACAGGATGGATGGGTGGCTGTGGGGAGCTCTCACTTTTTGGTTGCTGTCTTCCCCAGAACGAGCAGTCCCAGCTCCTCTGTCCTCTCCCAGCTTGTAGCTTTTCATGGTCTTCCCACTCCCGTCTGATGGCCCCAGGAACCCCTTACTCTAGATGGCCACTGCAGCTCCCCATCTCTTGTGATTTGAGTGAACGAACCTGCAGAAGCTGCCCAGCAGGCATTTCCCTGGAAGCTGCCCCACTCTGTCTCCAGGCTCAGGAACCTTTGCCTTGTCAGGTGCCCACTCCGGCCCTGGGCAGGTGCAGTCCTGACAGGTGTCTTTCTCCTGGTGAGACAGCCTGGAGTCTGCACCCAGTCCATCCGGACAGCAGCTCCCCTGCTCTGCCCACTTGGAGCCAGCCACCGGGCCAACACTGACACTTGTTGTTGGCAGACAGTCATCACCCTCTCTGCTGTGGTTGCTCCTGGAGGGCTGGTTAGGAGGTGCCCAGGACGTGCCCCAGAAGCAGAAAGAAAGATCCGAAGGCTGCAGCCCTGAGTGGGTCATCACAGCCCCAGCCCCGGTGCTTCCTTCTGCTGAGGCCAGACCTCAGCCGCTGGGACTCCCTCTCAGCTCAGGACACCTGGAACAGGTGAGAGCACAGAAGGACTGCCCAGCCCTTGACATGCTGCCCCTGGATGACAATCCTCCCTCCCATGGGAATCCCTGCCCCCAACGGATCACAAGGGATCATTCTGCACCCTTCCAACTGGTCGAGGTCCAGGACAGGGAGAGCCCAGACCTGTCCCAGCCTGGAGGCAACAGCTCAAGCAGCACCTGGGCCCAGAGCAGAACTGAGCTGTGGTTCTGCTGTGCTCAGGTACCAGTGCTACAGGGGAGGAGATCACGACTGCCACGTGGACGTGGGCACCAGGGGAGCGGGGACAGGGACTTATGGGAGCTCGCTGCACTCTTGTTGAAGTTTGGTTTTTTAATTTTGTAAAATTAGTTCAGAATAAAAAGGTTTATATATATATATATATATAATGTGTGTGTGTGTGTGTGTGTGTGTGTGTGTGTGTGTAATTTGAAGATGGCATCTCTTATATGTTGATTTGCGCACTCCCAAAATTTGTTGGTGTCCTAACCCCAGCACACGTGAATGGGACGATGTTTGGAAGTAGGGTCCTCATAGGAAAGTCAAAACGGCATCCTCAGGGTGGGCCTCGTCCCCCATGACTGGTGTCCTCGTAGAAGGGGAGCTTGGACAGACTCACCTGCAGGGGGAAGGCCCTGTGAAGATGAAGGCAGAGGTCAGGATGGTGGTCTACAAGCCAAGGGGCCAGAACCAACAGGAGCTGCAGGGGGCTGGGACAGAAGCCCCTTGCAGCCTCAAAGGAGCCAGCCCTGGACACGCTGATGGGGACTTGCAGCCTCCAGGACATGGGATGGCTGTGTTTGCAGGACAAGCTCTGTTGGTGGTGCTTTGCAGACTGGCTGTGTCTATAGGGCCTCCCAGGCCCCAACAACCTTAGAGTGTGATCATTTCCATTTTAGCATGGGAGAGTGGCTTCCGAAGTGTCCCTACCTTTGCCCCCTTCCCTGGGGCTACATGAGCTGACATCCCCCTTAGGGATAGTTCTCTTGGATGTCTGGCCAGGGCCACCTACTGCCTCTGCAGCCTTGATGCCCCACACAGCTAGACCCCATGGGACTCCCAGGAGAACTCTTTCCCCTGGACCCCAGGCCCTTGAGGTCAAATTCATTCTTCCATTGTTGTGAGAATATTCTGTTCCAATGGGAGATGACACTTCCATTTTCATTCAATAAACACAACCTACATAAGTCTCAGTGGCCCTGCAGGAGAAACAGCCAGGCCAGCTGCCCCTCCTGGCAGAGCCTCAGGACTCGCCCAGGCCTCCTCAGCTGGGTCAGGCCTTCTTCTGGTGGAATGACCTCCAGGCCCAGGCTTCCTGCTGGGCCACCTGCTGGCAGAGGCACTGTGGGCACTGCAGCCTCTAAGGGTAGCTGTGTGTCTACTGGGTCCTGAAAACAGCAGCTCCTGCAGCAGGGGACCTTGCCAGGCCCACCCAACCGCCCTCCGCTCTGCTCATCACTGAGTCCCAGGCTCCTTGAGCCCCTTCCCCCAGGTGTCCAGGGCACAGAGCCGGTGGAGGCAAAGTGTCACTCCCCTCGATCCCCAGTAAATTCCTACACATCCTAAGGTCATGAGGACCAGCCCCATGGAGGGACAGGGAGCCCTGTGTGCTATAGGCACAGCCAGCCCCTTGGTCCTGGTGGCCTGCTGGGCACCGCTATAGGCCCTGCCAGAGTGGACGAGGGACGTGGCTTCTGCAGCTCAGCTTTCCTAAAACAAATCCAGGATTGCATCCTGGCCACATCAGCCTGGACACCCGCCGACAGCTCATCTGGTTTATCGGCAAAGGCCCCAGGGGTCTGGAGTCACTACACCTACTTCTCAGGGGAGGCCCCATGGCCACCTGGCCCAGGTGTGAGCTCAGTCTCAGTCCACAGATGATAACGAGTGGTGTTGGTGAGACTTTAGTCCAGGAAAGGGGCAGGCATGGGAATGACCTGTCCCTCTTGGACACAAGCCTGTGGAGTTTGGGCTCCTATCTCCTTTCCATAGCAATCAGACTGTGTGGTGACCTCTGCCACCCACAGAAAAAGACCTGCCAACTCTCCCAGCTTGCTGGGCACCTCCCGGTCTTGCACTGAGCACCCTGCCTCCTGGGAACCCCAGCATTCCCCGGCAGACCACAGCAGTTGGTCCTCCTGCCTGAATCCAAACTGGAGCCCAGAAACTGCACGGAGGCCTTGTGGGTGGGAGGAACGCTGACCCCTCTAGCCCCCGCCCCTGCTGCCAGCCTTCATTCTTGGCCACGAGTGGACCTTCAGAAAGTTGCCTTGAGGCATTCCTGGTTTTCCATTTATAAAGCAGAGTGAGGAGATAAATCAGAAGAGTATTTGTAGGAGACACACAGCTGGCAATAACAGGTTCGAGTGGCCAGTGCGTCTCTGTCACTATTTCATCTTCCACGCTAACTTAAACACAAGAAAAAAAGGCTTTCCAGCCCAGGGCCTGCGGCACGGCTGAGGAGAGTGAGTGCATCTGTAATAATTCATAGACTTCTCACTTTCATTTCTCTGCTGCCCAGGAATTACATTCTGCTATTAAAATGCACTGTGACTGCCAGGCTGGCTGGCTTGTTCAGACACAAAAAGGGAGAGGACCCCGGGGTGGGGGCAGGCAGGGCAGGCGGAGCGAGGCCTGGCCTCCACAGCCAGGTGCTCGCCCCCTGCTGCCTGTGGGGTGCACTGCAGGTCCCCGCTGTCCTGGGCATGGGCAGGATGCCCCAGGTCCACCCATTTCCTCCACCTGTTTTGCCAGATGCGTGGGACCCCAATAGACCTCCAGGAGCCGAGTCTGATGCAAGCACACAAGAGTCTTTATTGCAAGCTCGAGCCTGGACTTACAACCGTTCCTGACACAGCGGTCCCAGGGAGTGAGTCCCTGTCCTTTGTTCAGTGAGATTTTATAGGTTTTGGGGGGATACTCTATGCGTCACAACATCACACAGCAAATCATTCCATACCGCGGGAAAATCAAACAACAACTCTTAGCATTGATTAGCACATTCAATGGTGGGAACAAGTTGGGTAGGGGTGATTGGATAGTACAATAGGGGGATTCCTTTGAACTGATTGGTTTAGGCCACGAGGGGTGTACGTGCTAAACTACATGGTTTCCCAACATGTTATCAACCACCATAAACTATTGGGGGGTCATCTGACATCTCAGGTATTTTCCCTGTCTCATGCTGATTGGAGGTTGCTAGGGGGTTGCTATGGGTCCTCACCTAGTCTGACTGAGTCAGGGACACCTGGTGCCGCAGACCTCTCCTGTTATTTACTGACAAACAGCTCAGCAGGGTGGGTATATGCTTAGGCATGCTCTGTGGGTTTTTCCAAGGACAAGGGTCATGCCCCCTTCCTTAGGACAGGCCTTGAGGTAGAAGCTGCTGTTATTTATTTATTTTTAAAAATGGAGTCACATTAGTTTCTCACACCCACACTGGGTGGCTAGGGGAGAAAATGCGGGAAGAGGTCTGCATCCTGAGCCCTAGATAGCCATGCTTGGTCCTGCTCTCCAGATATGGCCAGGTGCACTGCCTCTGCACAGTGCCCCAGCCCCCCGTCTGTGCTGGCAGGTGACATCTGCATGGCTTGAAGGGGCCCATGGCCAAGGACCAGGGTCTTAGGCTGGGGGCGGGGCACTTGGGATAGTCCACATGGCCCGGCCAAGACGTGCCTCACTTCAGGGCTCCACATCCCTTTTGTCACCAAAATCCTGATGCTGGGTGACACAGTCAGTGGAGGACAGAGCTCTCCTGGTAGTCCTGCGCCTGTGAGTTCCCAGTCCTGGACCTTCTGGGCAGCAGCAGAGGCAGGGGTGTGTACTGGGGCTGTGGCGGGCAGGCACACTGGGTCCCCAGGTCGTCAGATGCTTGCTACTGTTGGGAAACACCTCCCTTGGGCCTGGGGCTGAGAAGAGGCCAGTGTCCTTCACTGGGACCCTCCCCTGGAGGCATAAGGCTAGGGACAGGGGTCCCCAAGAGGACCAGGATGGTTGCTCTGCAAGGGAGGCTTCTCTGCCCTCCACCCCAGGAGCAGAGCCTCCAGGTAGACAAGCTGGACAGAGGCGTCCTGAGTCCAGGGTCCAGATCACTCAGGTGCAGTGCGAAGTCCGCCTCCTTTGGGGAGTCTCCCCTGCCTTCCTGCCCAGCAGCAGCTCTGGTCATTCCTCTCCTGAGCGCCCTTATTCGCAGAGAGATTCACTGTCCTTGTGACCCACAGGACGAGGGACGTTCTGTGAGGAGTCCCAGGGGCTGACAGGAACATCTGGAACGAGTGAGGAAGTGTGTGAACTGCTTCTGTAGGCTGCAGATCTGGGCTCTGGCAGCAGAGTCCTGCCCCACACAGGTCCCGCTGCCTGGTGCCCTGAAATGCCCCTCCCAACACCCCCAAAGCACCCGGGAGTGAGAGGAGGGGCAGGTGGCTGCCCCTGCACCCCCAGGCCTGTCCTGCAGGGTCCAGTACCCGCCCGACACCAGCCTCCCTGTGGCTGTCTCCCCGAGTCCTCAGGAGTCACCAGCCCAGAGACCTCGCTGAAGCCCCCTGAGCTGTGGAGGTGGCTGTGGCTGCCCAGCGTGCCGAGGGGCACGGTCTCCCAGACCCTGTTTTTTCCTTTCCTTATCACCATCAGCCAATCGTGGGATAGACATAGAGAGCAGCCCCATTAGAGAGCACCATTAAGCTGTCATCTGAGCAACTGTGCATGAAAAGGCATCCGATCACGGTCAGCCCGGGGCTCGCGGGGGCTGTGCTGGCCTCCTGGCCTGGCCCTGGCCCCAGGCTCCTAGGGAGACACAGCTCCTCAGGGACTGGGCACCACTGCCCATCCTGGCCAGCACCGTGGAGTGTGGCCACACAGGGTCCCTGGGGCACAGAGCCAGGTATGAGTCCAGGCCAGGGAAGGGGCTGTGTCCCTTAAGACAGTCATCCCTCATAGCTAGAGGCTTCCCACTCACAAGGCCATGGCCAACATGGCCCCTGAAGTCAGGCCAGAACTTTCTCTGCCCCAGCTGGACATTCAGACCACCAAGCTGCTGGGCAGAAGAGCAGTGTGGCCCCAGCCCCTGCACCAATGGGGAAACAGGTGTGGTGGGGACCGATGTGAGGCAGGCCTCACCCCTGCTCCCCCTAGGGGGTGGCACTGTCCTAGAGCCACTCCCTTCAGCCCCAGGGCTGTGGGCCACGGAGCCCCAAGTGCAGAATTGGGGTGATCCTCCAAGGCCAGCAGGTACTTCCAAAGTCGGCTCCCCTCCCCAGCCGTGCCTGGCCACAGCTGCTCAGGGCCCTACTGGGGGTGACTCATCAGAGGCCAGGTGGGCCATTGGAGGGTGTCACAGCCAGGATGGGGTCAGGCCCTAAAGGAGGGACAGGTGTGATGTGCAGGGGCTAGGACACGGTGGGAAGGCTTGGCCCTGCCTGGCACAGTGTGCAGAGCCCATGCCCCCACCTGTGTGCACACGGGGGCTACACATGCGTGTGAGCCACCAGGCCAGGCTGGGCTGCAGGTCCAGGAGATGGCCAGTCTTGGAGGGAAGGGGAAACTGTGACCACCTCAGGTCACCTCAGATGGTGGGTCCCCAGGCACCCTGCAGGTGCCCCTACCATATCCTGCAGCTGGCAGCTGAGGGTCTCAGGCCGAGGACAGGGCAGTGAAGGGCCCACCCAAACCTAGGCCTGCACACTCGTCACACCACTGGTCTGGATGCAGTGGTCCCTGTGGCCATACTGGGGCAAAGAGGCCGCCTTCCAAAGGGCTGGTCTGCACTTGCAGAGCCCTGGGCACTGTGTCCACTAGAGAGTCCTCCCTCCTGTCCTCCCCCAAAGCAGCAGGAGGCTGAGGGACAGGGCTGGGAGCCAGAGCCAGGACCAAAGCCCAGCTCAGCCTGAGCAGCACAGGCACTCCCAGAGCGTCGAGGATCCCAGGCCAGGGTGCTGCCAGCTGAAGGTGGGGTGGGGTCCATGTTCACTGGCTGAGCCAAGGAAGGCCTCAGAGAGCCAGCAGGGTGAGCACCGCCAGTCCTCAGGGACAGGCCTTGGGGTCGTGCTGCCAGGGAGTGGGGCAGGGGCCGCCATGAGGCCGCAGGAAACAGGCCTGCAAGGCCCCTGACCACAGGCGTCCGGCAGCATGGCGATGGCCCCACTCCACCCAGGCCACCCGGTGGCTCAGAAGCACAGGATCCATAGGCCTTTTCCATGGAGGTCTTTATGGGTTTGGAAATTTAAACACCGCAGAGCCTGAGTTGAATTGGAAAGCAAAAGTCTCTAAGCTTGTACATCTTAAAGGAAAAAAATTCAATTAAGTGGGATTTTAGCTGTTTCAATAAAATTGGACTCCCTTTTCAAGATAAGAGCTCTCCAGTATGGAAGAGCCTTTATGTGCCACGAGTATCCGCGTCTCCTAAACGCCTAATCCCCGCTCGGGACACAATGCCCACAACAGGAAATCAATGTATAGTCGAATCCATTTGAAAATATAAAATAAACTAATATCTGAGTGGGAAAGTGACTTCCTATGGATTAAGAGCTGCACAAACGGCAGAAAGCCTCGCTGTTTTGCAAGTGGAAGTGGGTGGGCTGGGGGTCCCAGGAAGGGGCCCTGGGAGGCCACTGGGATGGGCACCAGGGCACAAGCATCCAAGCAAGAGCTGTGCCGTGCAGGAGGACGGATGTGCAGGGGCAGCTTCCGGGGTCAGAGCCAGGCTACAGCCGATGGACACTTGTAGTCACTGGGCTGTTCTACCATTTCAGAATGGTAAGCCTTTGAGGTTACAGATGGCCCCTCCTCCTGGCCACAGCTGGGGTTAGCAGTGGCACCAAGCCACCAGCCTGGGGGACATGGTTAGGTGCTCCTAACCCTCTAAATACTGTGAGCAGAGCTATCCTGCACCGCTCCAGCCCAGAGGCCTGGGAGAGAACCCCCATCCCTGGCCCTGACGGAGAAGGAAGTGGAGCAGCCCTGGACGTGGGGTAGGGAAGGGCCAGGGTAAGGGGCTCCATCTGGACTGCAGGAGACCAGCACGGAACGGGCTCCCAGGTGAGAATGAGCCAAGTGTTCCTCAGATGAGGACTGTCCCAGCCTGCCCCCAGGATGGCAGGACGAGGTGCCCGCTCTCTGCAGACCCTGTGCTCTCACTCTGATATGCAGGGGCTGAAAGACAGTGTGTTCTTCTGCCATCCGGCCCCCAACCCCCCAGTTCCAGAGCCTCCTCCTCCAGGGAGCCCTCTCAGAGACCTCCCAGACCCCCACACCCGGCTGCCAGGTCTCGGGGCCAGTCCTGCCGTCTGAGCCCCAGACCCTACCTTGCCCCGACTCATCCACACTGCGGGCAACCTGGATTTAGCTCTGCTGAGGCCACACTGTCCCCTGCCCCTGTCCCCACTCCAACAACCCCCACTCCACCCTGCTGCCCTTGACTCCACACCCCTCTCACCCCCAGTTTGACTGGGCCCCCCAGCTCCAGGCTGCCTCGCATCATCCTGGGTGCGGCACACAGGGAAGCCCACGGAGCAAGCCACTCTCTTCCAGTTCATTTTTGTTTCCAAATATTTCCTCCAGGTGAAACAACAGCCAGACAGGACCAGACACAGAAAGGACACCTCCTAGTGCGGTGGCCTCTGTGCAGGAGGTCAGGACAGCCCAGCTGGCAGGGGGTCTGCCGAGCAGGCACCCTGGCAGTCTGGAAGTGTGGAAGGCTCCAACCCTGCCTGGTGCTCTGGGAGGGGCGGGACCCTCCGGGAGGTGGGCCTAGCAGGAGGTGGGAGCCCAGCCCCTACCCCTTCCTCTGATTCCTGGCTGCCCTGGGTGCCCAGGCCTGCTCCACCATGTGCTCTCACAGTGCTGCACCAGGTGCCCGGGCGTGAAAGATCAGGGCCAAGCAACTGTGCCCTGAAACCAGGAGCCACAATAAACCTTTTCTCTTGACAAGTTGATTACCCCAGTGTGTGTTACAGTCACAGAAAGCTGACACCCACACCTCGCAGCACCTAGAAACCCACCTCCCAGTGCCCACTGAACCGTGGACACACCGGTCCTCCTGCTCACCCACCCACCACCCATCTGCACATTCTCCAACAACCCACCTATTTACCCACATTTCCTCCCATCCATGAACCCGCCCATGCACCAACTCTCCATCCATCTACGCCTGGTGCTACCTGCCCATGCTTATCTGTCTATTCATCAATTCCTGCACTGCTTGGTCATCAGCTTTCAGTTACAATAACAAATATCTGAGACAAATCAACTTATAAAAAGGGCAGTTTGTTTTAGCTCAGTTTTGGAAGTTGTAGTCCGTGATCCATGGGTCCTGTGGCTTTGGGCTGAGGCTGGCCCATCATGGCAGGAGGGCTTGGTGGGCAAGACCAGTCACCTCATGGCTGAGGAGCAACAGAGAGAGAAAGGAAGAAGCTGGGATCCCACTGTCCCCTTCAGGGGCACATCCCCAGGACCAAAAACCCCATGAGGCCCTGCTTCCTGGAGCTTCCCCCGCCTCCCACAGTGTCAGGTGGGGACCGCGCCTCCAACACGTGGCCTTGGGGACAGGCTGCAGCACCCCCACCTGCCCATCTGTCTACCCACCCCGTCCCAGCCACCCAGCCACCCAGCCAGCCTCTACTCCTGTCCCCTCTCGTCTGTCATCCAGTCACTCGTCTCCAGCACTACACAGCCAGGTAGTAAGTAAGCTGCCTGCCCTCAGTCCAGGCCTGGAGCCCAGCACGTCCACCAGGGTGACACCACCTCACCATGTACATGTGCGTGCTCCCACCCTTGCTGTGAAGCAGGCTTGGGGCAGGTGGAGTGGCTGAGCTCCCTCAGGCTGGCGCCTAGTCCACTGGACACTGGCAGATGGGCTTGTTAGCGCAGTGAACTGTCAGGCATAACGAGGAGAAGGCTCGATTTGTAAACACTCGGTCAATATGAATTAACACCATCAGGATGGAGTTTGGACTAAATTGGACAACCTCATTGGCGGCACCCAAAGCCCAGCAACAATAGGTAAATTAGGTCATCATTAAATTATCATGAAGGAAAAATGCATAATCGGCAGCCACACTGGTAGAAAGATGATGGCTATTTACAAAAACCCTGCTGTTTGCAAATTTGTGCAAAATTATTTGTTCCTGGCGGAGTTTTATGGAGCTATCTGCACATTATCTCCGCTCAAGATACCCAGCCCTGCATATTAACCAATGTCTGTGGTTTAATTGGACATAGAACAGGCCGAATTGTAAATCGCTTTCCTGCCATCTATCTCTGTCTCCACGCTGGTCCCTGGGAGCGCAGGGCAGAGTGAGGAGACAGGGCTCACCTCCTCCCCGGGGCCTCCGTGTACCTCCTTCCTGCTGGGCCACAGCCCTGGAGCGGGGTGGCACCTGCCTGTGCCTAGCCGCAGCATGCAGAGCAAACGGACTCCAGACGGGCCGGAAGTGGTCACCGGCAGGAGGCTTGCAGAAGAAGTTGCCGAAGGCCGCCAGGGGGCCATTCTACAGATGTGCGTGCTTAACGGGCCTTTCTTCCACTGGACTATTAAAATGAGAGGGCAGAAAGCGAGGGGATAAAGGGTGGCCACAAGCCAAACCTGGCCTCTCCTGGTGAGTGTGCCAGGTGACCACAGGCCTCAAGGGGCTCGGTGTGGGCAGGGCCATGTTCAGCTGGCCCCGTGCCGATCTGGCCCTGAATTGGCTGGCCTGGGAGTGGGTAGCGGGGCTGGGACACAGACATGGGGCACCCAGGGAGGACTGCAGCCTACAGTCTGGCCACTGCATGCCCACGTGGCTCCTCCACCGAGCTGTCATTCAACACAGAGGGTGCCCAAATGCTGGTCTGAAGGAGAACCCAGGACCAGCTGGCCAGCGTGGAACGGGCTCTCCTTCACTGACGATCTCTAAGATTTGACGTGTATATTTTATCACAGTAGCATTCGCATGGAGGCTCACCACAGGCAGGGCCCTGTCGGGTGAGCCCATTTCTTCCTTGAGTGGCTGCAGATCTGATTTGAACTCGGGACAGCCACAGCCTAAGTCAAGTGCTTGGCCTCTCAACTTTCTTTTGGGGCAGGACATGGGTGGGGGGCATGCTGAGTATGGGGCGGAGACATGAGTGAACTGGATGAATTCTGGAAACCTGGACCCCAAGTCCCCAAGAGCAGCCCCTTTGGCCTGGCCAGAGGAGACGCTCCATGCCAATGTCCCTGGCAGCCTCTGAAGGGCACCCTGCCCTTGTCTGCCCTCTTTGCCCAGAAGCAACCCTGATGTCTTTTCTGTGTGTCGCTAACTCCACCAAAGGAACAGCAAGACGCACCCCAGCCCGTGGGTCGCGGCAGGAAGCCTGCATGTGGACCCCCAGGGTGTCATACCCAGGGAGCAGGGTGCTTCCCAGGCACCTGGGTTTCAGGTTCCTGCTCAAGCCTCCTCTAGCCACAACCCGAGCTCTCCTGGACCCAGGGGCAGCTGATTCCCCAAGGGGCACCACGCTGGGCCCCCGTTAGGTTGAAGCCCTCGGCAACCCCAGGATGGGCACACAGACCAGAGGCCTGCCATCAGTGTGAGCTTGGTGGTGGGGACCTGGGAGCTGCACAGCTCTGTGCCCTTTCCTGGCCCTTGCTGGCCTTAGGTCTTAGCTCCAGGTGCCATGTGCTGATGGTGCTGCTGGGCAGCAGGCATCTCCTCAGAGGATGTGAGGATGGTGGTGCTCAGGCCTCTGGTGCCGGCCACTGCAGTGGTGTCTTGAGCAGCCACCCAAGTCCTGTCCCCTGAGAGTGGAGCCTAGGTGTGCAACGAGGGTGGATGTGGGTAGGTGATGGGCTGTCAGGCTCCCACCTCTGCCCTGTGCTTCCACTGCTCTGGCTCTCAGGGTTCGACACTCAGGCACCTCTTCAGCACCCTCCCGTGAAGTCGATGGAGGGGGTTTCACAGTGGCTAGGAGGGGTGGGCTCCTACTGGCCCCTCAGTGGCCCTGCTTGCCTCCTTTCTCTGTCCTTCCAGCCTCCAAAAGAGCTGGTAGCTCCTGGAGACTTCTCCAAGCTGCAGTGGCTGCGGCATCACCAGGCGGGCCTGGACACCTGCTCTGCTTTCCTACGTCCTGTGGTTACCTCCCGCTCTCTGCAGACTCCAGCCAGGAGGGTGCCCATCATCCGGCCTGGCAGCCTCTGTGACAATCACCTTAGGGACTTGGAGATGTGAGCATCCCTTTGTGTGACTTGGACGGCATTTCCTGACTTGCTGCTGGGTGAATTCAGTAAACCAGATGGACTCACACCCCTCCTGGACTTTTTCCATCACTTTCTCCTGCCTGGTGCTGCCTGAGGAAAACACAGAGCCCAGCCACACTGGTGCAGCCGTCAGAGAGACAGTCAGTCCACAGGCACAGGATCTCAGATGAGGGCTCTGGAGGAAGCCCAGCCAGGCGAGGAAGGAGGCTGGGGGCTGCAGGGCACGTGGTGCCACAGGGAGCTGTCCTGGGCAGGGGGCAGCAGAGCACAGTTCCTGAGCCAGGAGGGGTTGCTCAGGCCTTGGCCCCGATCAGGTCATGAGGGCCGCAGCCCACATGGTGGGGAGAAGCCCCTGCACGGGCAGGTGCCATGGGTGATTGGTGAGAGAAAGTGCAGGACTGGCCCTCATAGAAGGGGCCTTGGGAGTGCGCGCACGGCTAGGTGGGATCAAGCTGGGCATCAGCCATGGTGGGCATGAGAAAACTGTGGATGCCAGGTGGAGGGGCCTTGGGGTGACCGGCCTGGGGTCCAGGAAGAGCTGGGCTGGAGGAAGGCATGGGCGGTCAGCACACACACACCAAGAGAGGTCTTGGGAGGGTGGAGTGGGGCTCAGGGAGGCCCAGGGCCTGGAGGGCAGAGCCATGGCTGTGAGCCAAGCACAGACAGGCTGGGCAGACTTGCGCTGGGGTGTCCTGTGCACCTCTGCGAGAGTCGTGTAGTCATGTGTGTCATGTCTGCACGTGGGCATCTGAGGCCCTGTGTCCCTCCAAGTGTCTGATCCTTGCCCTTGTGTGTCTGCTGGCCAGGGTCAGTTTGCTGAGGACCCCAGGCTGAGCCCTGCAGAGCCTGAGGGTGGGCAGGTGCACGGGCAGGTCAGGGTCAAGGTTGCTGGGGCAGCTTGAGGAGCAGGGGCTAGGAGGGCCACACAGGAGGGCTGCCTGGAGCCACTCGACTCTCAGGGCCTCTGGCCGCTCTGCAGCCTGGGCCCAGGTCCCCATGGTGGCCACTCTGGGCCACAGTCATAGCTCTGTCCATGTCTGACCTGGCGAATGGGGACCTGGGCCAGAGGGGCAGGGGGGCCGAAGACGGCAGCCCAAGCCAGCTTCTGAGGCCAGACCTCCTCCTGCCCTGGGGAGCGGCCCCTGGAGGGTCAATTCTATGCAACCAACTCATTGATCCCTCGACCAGGTTAATTAATTAATTAGGGCTGCCGTGAAGGAAGGTGGGCTGGGCCCCGGGAACGGATCCCCCACCAGGAGCTTTATTAGTACATAAAATGAGTGTTTAAAACCCACGCGGCCACGAGTGTGCTGTCGCAGCTTTTCATTAAACAAACCTATAAAATTACTTGCCTCATTATGTATTTTCGCGACTTCCTCTGCCTTCGATGCTCCCTCCCCACCTGCCTCCCGCCCGCTCTAAGTGCCTATTTGAAATCAATTTCTCTAATAACGGACTTAATGAGCTCATCAATTAGGGCTGCCATAACGGAGTGTAGCCGGGCTCTCCGGTTATCAGTTAAACTCTGGAACTAATTTCCATGCTTCATCTATCACGGGGTGCCCACGACGTTTGGCTGCTGCTCCGGGACGATAGGGAGACCCTAGGCCCTTCCTGCTGGCTGCACGGGTGTCCCAGGAAAGGACAATGAGGACCGAGGGGCCCACCTGGCCGGCGCGCAGGGTGCAGGCTCGGCCACACTGGCATCATTAGCAGTAATTGATGACAGGGGGCCCCAGACGAGGCGGTCTTCCACAGGGAAACCCCGTTACACCTTCTCACCCTCCCATGAGGCCTCTTATGCCCCTCAGTCCTCTAACACACACCCCAACCGCTGCAAAGAGCCTCGTGTCTCCCCAAATCCTGAGCCCCCAAAGGAAAGCAGAGCCCCTCCTGATGTCCAGGCCAGAGTTGGCCCAGGCCAGCGACAGTGCTCAGGGGCAGGCAGAGGACCCCAGAGAAGGGCAATGGCCAGGGAGGGAATGAGGAGAGCAGAAGGCACTGAAGCTGACCTGGGGGTATAGAGAAGGGAATGTCATGGGTATGCCGGGCTCCACAGGACGTGGCAAGGTCAAAGGGACACATGGGAGAGGGACACAGGAGACCAGGCTCTGTGGGGGCCTGTGCTACTGGGGAGGCTGGGCAGGGCTGGAGCAGGGCCTGGGCGTGAAGGGCAGGGCCTCTGTCTCCTGCCACACCCAGGTTTGGGACAGCAGAAGGCAGTGGAGTCTCAGGGAGGGAGGTCCTGCTGCAGACCACCCTGGAAGTGCACAGAGGCTGGAAGAGTGTGTGCCTCCGCTCCGGTTGGGAGGGCCTCACAGCAAGGCAGGACCCAGGGAGCAGGGCTGCAGTCCAGGGCCCTGCACATTCCTGCCCCAGGCCTGAGTGGCCACCTGGAGAGGAAGGAGGGGACCAGGGTCCCAGGCTCAGGGCAGTCTGATTTTCCCAAGCCAGACACCAGCTGCGACCAGAGAAGATGAAGAAACAGGGTGCCCTTGGGAAACGGAGGCACAGAGCACATGCCTCCCTGCCCAAGTGAGGACAGCGCAGTGGCCCTAGAGATTGACTTCATCTTGCCCTGGCCCTGGCCCCAGCCTGCAGTCATCTTCACCAGGCTGGGCCAGGGCTCCTGACGCCTCACGTGGCACCTACTGGACCTGCCCCGCTGCGGCCCTGGCCGCGCTCAGTCCTAGCCCCAAGCCCAAGCCTAGGCTGAACACCCCCTACACCCAGGACAGCCTGGACAAGCCCAGTTAGCCCCCACCAGCATGGCCCAGGCAGGAGGCCACAGTCACCCCAGGGTGCCCCTGGTGGCAGGCAGACCCTGTGCACATAGGGAGAAGGCTGGTGGGCTTAGCGGAAGAGGGTGCGGCTGGTGAAGGGCTGGGGCATGCTGGTAGGGGTGAACGGCCAGCGTGGCCCCTTCTTCCATCTCCTGCACCCCCAGGCCCACAGGGCAAAGTGGGCTTGAAAATCCCGCACGCTGGGGGTGGACGGTGGCCCCTCCTGGTGGCAAGGGGTGCACGTCACCGCTTAGCCCGCTGCTCCGGGTGATTCGTCATAGTCAGCCTGGATCTTCTCATTAGTGAGAAGCCATTAGTGCGGCTTTATCAGTGGTGGAGTCGCTGTGCGCAGGAGGCTGGCCCGGCCGCCTTCCAGAGCGCCACCTCCAGGCTGCTCTGGGGCGGCCCCATTGATGGGCCCAGGCAGGGCTGCACAACCCAACCAGGCCCTGGACAGCTGCTCCTGCTCTCCCCACACTGGGCACAGCCGGGCTGGAGCTTGGGGTGAGTTGAGCTGGGCGGCAGTCTCAGGGAGGGAGATCCTGCTGCAGACCACCCTGCAAGTCACACCAGGGCCAGGAGCCTGCAGGGGGAGCACCTGCAGGGGAGGAGCACCTACAGGATGAGGAGCACCTGCAGGGGAGGAGCACCTGCAGAAGGACAAGCCCTCCAGCAGCACTGTCCCAGGGACAAGGGCTGTGATACACATCCGAGGGACGCCAGGCACAAGTCCTGCCTCCAGAGGACTGCCTCAGGACGGCTACCCCAGGAGTCCTGGGTGGAGGGGGTGGGGGTGCTCTGAGCAGGGAGGGCACGGTCTGGAGAAGGCGATGCAGCCTCAGGGGCAGTGGCTGGAGTGAGAAGGTGGGGCCAGCAGGTGGTGGGCAGGAGAAGAGGCCATGAGAAAGAGGAAGGGCCAGGTGCAGACCCAGGACCGGGATGCAGAGTCGCTGAAGCTGCGCAGAGGTGTTTGCAGCAGGGAGAGGTCAGCGGGCCGATGACCCTACGAGGGCAAATCTGGAGGCAGAAGTGCATGTGGTGCAGCAATGCAGAGCCCATGGGGACAAGACAGGTAGCCTGGAAGCCAGGGCGGAGCAGGGAGGAGTGTGGGGACACTGTCAGGGAAGGGCAAGGCTTTGGAGGTGGAGCAGGGCCAGCGCCTGTACTAGAGTGCTGGGGAGGGTGCCGCAGGCCAGGAGGGCCCTGTGGGGGAGGACACAGTGGGCCCCGGCACAGCCAGCGGGCATCTCAGAGACTCTGCACCCACATCCTTCTGTGTCTGGGCCTCTCCCTGGCTGGCTGGGTCAATGCCCTCCTGCCCACGTCACCCCTCCCTGTCTACCACATGGAGACCACCCTGGGCTGCTCTCTAGGCCCTCCGTGTCTTGAACACTGTCACACCCGCTCCCATCTGGCAGAAGCCACTCTTGGCCATAAGGCACAACAGACCCTCAGAAAGGGAAACCGAGCAAGGAAGGGTCTGTGGGGTTTAGCTACAGCGTGGGCAAATGAGGAGCACCTGCAGGGGGAGCACCTGCAGGGGAGGAGCACCTGCAGGGGAGGAGCACCTGAAGGGGGAGGAGCTACAGGAGGAGCACCTGCAGGGGACAAGCACCTACAGGAGGAGCACCTGAAGGGTGAGGAGCACCTGCAGGGGGAGCAACTACAGGGAGGAGCACCTACAGGGAAGGAGCACCTACAGGGGAGTAGCACCTGCAGGGTGAGGAGTACCTGCATGGTGAGGAGCACCTGCAGTGGGAGCAGCTACAGGAAAGGAGTACCTGCAGGGGAGGAGCACCTACAGGAGGAGCACCTGCAGGGGAAGCAGCTACAGGGGAGGAGCACCTGCAGGGCAGAAGCACCTACAGGAGGAGCACCTACAGGGGGAGCATCTACAGGGGAGGAGCACTGCAGGAGGAGCACTGCAGGGGGAGTACCTGCAGAGGCAGGGGTGATCTGGCTGGAGTCCTGGGCATCAGTTCTGCCTGCTGTCTGTACTGGACTCCCGAGGAGAGTTGGCATGGAATTTTGCAGGGCTAGAAAGGGAGCCCCACCCTCCTCCTGACAGCATCCCCACGCTCCTCCCTGCCCTGCCACGGCTGCTACCTGTCTTGTCGTGGGCTCTGCATTGCTGCATTGTGTGGCACTTCTGCCTCCAGGGAGGATGGGTGACCCTGATGCTTGGGCTCTGCTCCCCATGCCCAAGCAAGGGAGAAAGTGAGGACAGTCAGGCAGTGGCTTAGCATAGGGCCCAGCTTGCTGCAGGGCCCAGTTCCCAAACTTTCCATGAGGGCCTCTTTCCCCACACTGGGAGGGGCCACAGCCCAGGCTGACGACCTCTGAACCCCACAGGAACCTGGGCCCCAGTTCCCTTTCCTGGGAAAGGATGGTAGCACAACCGTGGGGAGGCTTCCGCAAGATGGCAGGGTGCAGCTAAGCCGTGGGGACGGCTGAGCGCGCTGGAGTCGCGGAAGGGAGAAGGTGATGATCACAGCCGTGCTGAGGGAAGACGGCACCAGGCTGCGGCCCAGAGTGTGGGGGCCGTGGAGAGGCCACGGCAGGTAAGTCAGGTCCCCAAGGCCTGAGCAGAGGGGAACTGTGAACAGGAAGCCTCAGGCGGAAGGGCAGAGCTCCACCTGGGGCCCAGGGAGGCTCTGGCTGGGCTCCAGCCCTGGCTCTCTCCTGCTCTGCGGGCAGGTGCCCAGGCAGGCCCCCCTCGTGAAGTGAGCTCACCTCCGAGCAGCGCAGCCAGGGGTCCCCACTAGAACAGCACGCCTGTCCTCAGCTGCTCTGGACTCAGCACTGGCCCTGCTCACCAGCTCTCCCTCCTCACCATTTAGACATGACCCCACTGGCTGCACCTTCACTCTGCTCCCCAGGCCCCGCTTCAAGTACCCTACCATGGGTCAGGCCTTCCAGAGTGTGTGGGCCCTGCCCAGCCCAGGCCCAAGGAAGAGACCATCAGCTCCAGGGGTGGCTGCTGTGGGTGGGCTCTCCAGGGGGCTCTGAAGATCCGAGGAGGGATGGGGAAGGGGTGTCCTGGCTGGGCGGGGGCATGGGCAGCTGGCCTTGTAGCGGGAAGGGTTTTCCCAGGGGCTCCCAGGAGGACTGGGGGTACAGCCAGCTCAGTTCATGGGGTGTCAGGAGCCAGAGAAGACGCCTCCTCCCCCGTGGAGAAGCCCACCCACTGAGCTTGCCCTCAAGCCTGGTGTCTGTGGGGGCAGCCGTTCCTCCCTCCTTCCTGGCTGGCCTCTGTCCTGGTCCTGACCCAGCAGGCTGAAGGGGTGGAGAAGAGGCCCAGTGGCCCAGGCCCCCCACCAGCCAGTGGCAGAACCCCAATCCCATCAGTCCTCCTTCAGCACTTCAGTTTTGGGGGTAGACAAGCTCCTCGTGGCAACCCGAGTTTTGGCCCCCTCCCTACTCGAGGGCACAGGGAGCCAGGACAGTAGCAGAGAGTGGACACCATACCAGAGACCCCCAGAGAAGGGCCAGCAGGGAGCAGCCAGATTTAGGGAGCCTCCCACTCCTTCCATCCCCCCTTATGTGGGTACATGCACACCCCAAAGCCACAGGCTCTAAGGGAAGCCACAGGCTAGGGGCTGAGACAGCGCCCACCAGCTAAGAAGGGTTGGCATCACCCAGTAGGACACCGTCCCTGGGGCCTGAGGGCCTCCATTCCCTCCATGGCCCCTCCTTTGCCCCAAGCAGGCAGGGCCTCCGGAAGGGACAGGGTTAAGAGCCTGGTGCCTCCCCCGTTCCTTTGAAATGGCTCCCTGGTTCCAGAATGACTCTGGCTTCCCCTCTTAATCTGTATTTTACGAGTGAGGAGCTTTGCATTATGCAAATCGTTAGATAGGAACAGGTGACATTTCAGCAAAGAACATGAGCAGGCGGCGGCCGGCAGCGGCCGATTTAGACATTAGTATTTGTCACCAGGGCGTGGGGCGGCAGGACTGGGCCGGGGAGGGCTCCTCACACCTTAAGGTGGAAGTCTGGACCCTGGACCGGCCAGTGCTGCCACACACCCTGCGCCACAGGACCAGGCTGAGATCCGCCAGGCTCCTCCGGGAGCTCACTGTGCCCACGGCTGGGTCAGTGCAGCCCCCTGTACTGACGAAGAAGCAGAGGCCGAGGGAGGAGGACAGGACAGAGCCAGGAAGGGTCAGCCCAGTGGACAGCCCAGTGGATGTCACCTGCCCCCAGGGGGAGCCTGCCCCAGCGCCCTTCCCCTGCAGGGCCACTCCTCCCCAGGCTCTGTTCCTGGCCTGCACTCTCCCCCATGGCACGCCCACCCCTCTGTGCCACCTCCCACAGCTCCCCTGGGCAGGCGTGTGTGGCCGCCATCCATCATCCCTCTGTCCGACGCAGCCACCGTCCATTTCCCAGGAAGTTGCTTGAGAGGAAATGGACGAAAAGAGAAGCAAGCGCCACTGCACCCCGCAGAGAAGCCTAGAGCCCTTCAGTCCCCAGCCGCCTGCCAAGGCCTGCCATGCCCACCTTTGTCCCTGAGCTCAGAGGTCTGGGGGGCAGTAGGAAGACATGTGTGCCCCCGGGGCCTCCCGAGGTCAGGGCAGGTGAGGGTGGCCAGAGCACACTTTCTCCAGGAGATCCACAGGGACTGGGCCACGTGAAGAACCAAAGTCACCAGCACAGACAAGGACCAGCAGGCCCCGGCCCGGGGAGCAGTGGGCTCAGGAGGCCCGGTGTCAGGCCCCCATGGCAGCTCCCAGCGTCAGCAGGACTGGTGTCCGCCAGGTCTCTGCAGACAGGCCATCTGGAGCTCCCGCGCGGAGCTCCGGCTCAGATGGCCCCGGGGTGCACAGAAGGAGGAAGGAGCAGGAAATACCTGACCTGGAGGCAGGAGGGCAGCCCACCCCAGTTCTGTGAGACAGCATATTCAAGGAGCCTGGAGCCTGGGCAAGTTTCAGAGCAGATTAAGGGAGATTGCTTTGGATATCTTGGAACAGGGCTCCTTGACCACTGGACAAGGAGCCTCTGGCCATTGTTGGGAGGTGGCCTCGGTCGTGTTTCTGGGCAGGGTTGTAGTGCCAGGCTGTGGCTCTGTGGAATTCCTTGCAGTACTTCCTGTCTTCAGGTGACAGGTGTGACAGTGCCCTGGTTCATCTATCTGCCAGTGTTGACATGGGTGACTCCACCCTGACAACTCTTACAGGACTGCAGGCAGGGACACCAAGGGAGAGGCTGTCCTCAAGCTGAGGCCAGAGGACTTGGAGAAAGGCAGTGTCTCGGGAGCCTGGGAGCCCGGGAGCCCCAGCCCCACCCCGGCTTCAGCTGCAAGGAACCGCGCAGTGCAGGGGGGGAGCTCCTCCGGGAGAATTTGGGGCAGAAATGAACACATGGGATCATGTGAGAGAGGAGGGAAGGTCAAGGGCCCTGAACCAGGAACAGCCCAGTGGATGTCACCTGCCCCCAGGGGGACCTGAGCCCTTGCTGGGACCACCCCCTCCCCCACCTGGGGAGCTGAGGGAGCTCGAGGGGAGAGCTGGCTGCAGGCCCAGGGCTCTGCCTCCTTCCCAGCCCCACCACACAGGCCCCTGCCCCAAAGCCTGCTGGGGCATGGAGTTGGTCTCTGTGGAACAGCTCTCAGAGCCCCAGAACTTTGAGTTCTGGATCCTGTGGGCGGGCTGGGTGTCCTTGGGGCGAGAACCCTCCACTCACTGGTCCATTCCCAGCCAGCAGCCAGGGGTGAGGCAGCAGCGGGTCCTCAAACATCCGCAGCCTATACCACTCAGCAGTCTGCAGGCCCAGGCAGCGGAGAGACCAGCAGGCAGTGGCCAGGAGCAGAGCTCCCCATGAGCCCAGCACGGGCCCAGGAGGCTCACACCTGCCCACATGGGGAGCGGGGGGCTCAGCATGCACCCAGCAGGGAAAGACAGGGCAGGAAACCCAGCCCTCACCACCAGGCTCCACAGCACCCCTTGCCTGGCCCAGGATCCCCCAGGGCTGGTGCCCCCTCTGCACTCCTGCCATCTGGGGCAGGGCTCCCCAAATGACAACCCTGCCATCCCTATGGGGTCCTGCTTCTCAAGTGTGGCTCCCTGTCCCCCAAGGGCATTCCTCCCCTCCTGAGCCCTTTCTCCACCCAGGCCACAGATCAAAGCAAACCCACAGCCCTGGGAGAAGTCGGAGCAGCGGGTGGGCATGGCATGAAGCCCCTAGCAGACCAGGCACCTTCCAGGGCACCCAGAGGCACAGCGCCCCAACAGGGTTGGGCACATGGGGTGGGAAGCCTGCGGGCAGGGTGCACCCCAGCTCAATGCCCAGCCATTGCCTGGGCTGCTCTGGGAGTTGGGAGGCCAGCAGCAGAGCCAGGAGCTGTCCCCTGTAGCAGCTCAGAGTTATGCAGGCTGGTGACTGCCCTGACCCTGGGGCTCTCAGTGTCCCCTGTCTGGCATGGCCCCCTCTGCAGCCTTCTCCAGTGGATGGCCCAGGGCACCAGCTTTATCTGTCCTGCAAGCTCCTGTGCAAAAAAATTTGGAATAAACGAAGACTTGAAAATGGACATGTAATTTTGCCTTTTGAAGACGTCGGCACTGGTGCATTTGGCAGAGCGTGGGTCCCTCCCTGGTCTGCCCAGGAGCCTCACCCAGACCCCAGGGCCCTGCAACCCAGCTCCCCCCCCTCCGTCCCCCACCCTCTCCCTGCAGCGGTGTGTGGGGCAGTGTGTCTTTCCCAGGAGCACCCTGCTCTCTGCAGTGACATTTAAGATGAAAAGAAAGGGACAGTCCCTGCTCTAATAGTGTAGCAGGCCTGAAATTAGCATGAGAAAAGGAAACTGTCCTTATCAGGAGGAGTGTGGACGCTGCTCAGCTTCCGTTCCTTTGTCTATTGTCAATAATCACTTACCGTCAGGCCCATAAATGTCATTCTTGGGGTGCTCATAAACAGTCCGTCCCTTTTTAAATTAGCAGGTAGAGATATTTATGGGTTTCTATTAAGGTGATGATGGGGGAGTTGAGAGCCCGGTGGCCCGGATAAGGGAGAGGTTGGGGAGCGGCAGGAGGCAGGGAGCCTCTGCACCCTCCCTGCACAACTGAGGGCGCCTGGAAGGCTCCACGTGGGGCGGGGCTGTCCAAGGGCAGAGGCCACCCGCTGCTTGAGGGGTTGTATTTCAGTGTGGTCAGGGACTGGGGCACACCCCCACCTACCCCCACCTACTCCCACCTGGGGGCTGGGCCTCAGCTGCTCATCTGAGAGGTGGGCGGAGCCGAGCTGCCTTGGGGACAGCAGAAGGGCAGCTCCAGCAGGCAGACCCTGCATGTGTGCAGCGCGCGCGCGCGCGCGCACACACACACACACACACACACACACACACACACGGCCCTCCACGAGCCCAAGGCTCCCTCCTCCTCTCATCCGTGCTCCCCATTACAGCTCAGCCTATCTTCCCCTCCTGCAGGCTTCCTGTCCCCTCAGGACCTCTTTCCTAGTTCTATCTCCTGCCCGGCACCCCACTCCTCCCAGCTCCTCCTCCTCTAGCTCCTCCCACCTCTAGCTCCTCCCTCTTCACAGCTCCTCCCTCCTCCTGTTCCTCCCCCCTCAGAGCTCCTCCCCCTTACAGCTCCTCCTCCTCACAACTCCTTCTTCCTCTTGGATCCTCCTCCTCACAGTTCCTCCCTCCTCCTGCTCCTCCCTCCTCACAGCTCCTCCTCCTCACAGCTCCTCCCTCCCCCTGGCTCCTCCCTCCTCTAGCTCCTCCATCCTCACAGCTCCCTCCTCCTCACAACTCCTCCTCCTCCAGCTCCTCTTCCTCACAGCTCCCTCCTCCTCACAGCTCCTCCCTCCTCCAGCTCCTCCATCCTCACAGCTCCCTCCTCCTCACAACTCCTCCTCCTCCAGCTCCTCTTCCTCACAGCTCCCTCCTCCTCACAGCTCCTCCTTCCTCCACTCCTCCTCTTCACAGCTCCTCCTTCTCACAGCTCCTCCCTCCTCACAGCTCCTCCTCCCCAGCTCCTCCCTCCTCACAGCTCCTCCTCCTCCAGCCCCTCCTCCCTCTTCACAGCTCCTCCCTCCTCCAACTCCTCCCTCCTCATAGCTCCTCTTCCTCCAGCTCCTCTTCCTCCAGCTCCTCCTCCTCACAGCTCCCTCTTCTTCACAGCTCCTCCTCCTCACAGCTCCTCCCTCCTCCAGCTCCTCCTCTTCACAGCTCCCTCCTCCTCACAGCTCCTCCCTCCTCACAGCTCCCTCCTCCTCACAGCTCCTCCCTCCTCTAGCTCCTCCCTCTTCACAGCTCCTCCCTCTTCACAGCTCCTCCCTCCTCCAGCTCCTCCTCCTCACAGCTCCTCCATCCTCCAGCTCCTCCTCCTCACAGCTCCTCCCTCCTCCAGCTCCTCCTCTTCACAGCTCCCTCCTCCTCACAGCTCCTCCCTCCTCACAGCTCCCTCCTCCTCACAGCTCCTCCCTCCTCTAGCTCCTCCCTCTTCACAGCTCCTCCCTCCTCCAGCTCCCTCCTCCTCACAGCTCCTCCCTCCTCCAGCTCCTCCTCCTCACAGCTCCTCCTCCTCACAGCTCCTCCTCCCCCAGCTCCTCCCTCCTCACAGCTCCTCCCTCCTCCATTCCTCCTCTTCACAGCTCCCTCCTCCTCACAGCTCCTCCTCCTCACAGCTCCTCCTCCTCACAGCTCCTCCATCCTCCAGCTCCTCCTCCTCACAGCTCCTCCCTCCTCACAGCTCCTCCCTCCTCACAGATCCTCCTCCTCCAGCTCCTCCCTCCTCACAGCTCCTCTTCCTCCAGCCCCTCCTCCTCCTCCAGCTCCTCCATCCTCACAGCTCCTCCATCTCCAGCTCCTCCCTCCCCCAGCTCCTCCATCCTCCTGGCTCCTCCATCCTCCTCCCTCCTCATAGCTCCTCCTCCTCACAGCTCCCTCCTCTTCACAGCTCCCTCCTCCTCACAGCTCCTCCCTCCTCACAGATCCTCCCTCCTCACAGCTCCTCCCTCCTCACAGCTCCTCCCTCCTCACAGCTCCTCCATCCTCCAGCTCCTCCTCCTCACAGCTCCCTCCTCTTCACAGCTCCCTCCTCCTCACAGCTCCTCCCTCCTCACAGATCCTCCTCCTCCAGCTCCTCCTCCTCCAGCTCCTCCCTCCCCCAGCTCCTCCATCCTCCTGGCTCCTCCATCCTCCTCCCTCCTCACAGCTCCTCCCTCCTCACAGCTCCTCTTCCTCCAGCTCCTCCTCCTCCAGCCCCTCCTCCTCCTCCAGCTCCTCCATCCTCACAGCTCCTCCATCTCCAGCTCCTCCCTCCCCCAGCTCCTCCATCCTCCTGGCTCCTCCATCCTCCTCCCTCCTCATAGCTCCTCCTCCTCACAGCTCCCTCCTCTTCACAGCTCCCTCCTCCTCACAGCTCCTGCCTCCTCACAGCTCCTCCTCCTCCAGCTCCTCCTCCTCCAGCCCCTCCTCCTCCTCCAGCCCCTCCTCCTCCTCCAGCTCCTCCCTCCTCACAGCTCCTCCATCTCCAGCTCCTCCCTCCCCCAGCTCCTCCATCCTCCTGGCTCCTCCATCCTCCTCCCTCCTCCTGTCTCCTCCCTCCTCCAGCTCAGCCCCTCACTCCTGACCCTGGCTTGATTCTGTTTCCACTTTCTGGGCAACTTCCTTTCTCTGTTACAGGACCCCATGCTGCTCCCGAGGCCCTTCTGGTCTGTGATGGCCCTACAGTGGGGCACACTGGCTGGTGTCTGGTAGTGCAGACCCGGGGCTTATCTTGCATTGTTTCCTGGTCAGCAAGTACCCTTGTCACCTCCCACTAGGGTCAGTGAGATACCTCAGGGATCATTGGTCGTGTGGCCCACATGACGTCTGCCAGGGGCCTCCTTGGGCAGGACCTGTGCCCTCAGTGCTCCTTGCCTGGTGGGTCACTAAGAGCAGCCCCTCCCCAGGCGGAGTCAAGCCCCCTCCTGTGGGGTCTAACATTCTTCTTGCGTCTGGGAGAAAGACTGGCGGAGAGGTTCTGTTTAAAACAGAGATGGCCTCCAATGCCCCAGAGCCCTCATGCTCTCGACCCTGAGGCCATACCCTGGCCCCTTACCTTGCAGACGCGGCTCACACAGGCAGGAACAGGAGGTGCCAAGGAGCAAAGGGGTGGCTGTACAGAGGGTGACCAGTGCAGGAGCAGTCTCCCTCAGTGCTGGAGCACCCACGTCCCCTCGCGCTTGTGGCTAGACTCCCCCAGCCGCCGCGGTGAGGCCAGTCGGCCTGAGCCCTTGGGTTGCCTTGTCCCTCCCTCCCTGTGGGTCAGCACACTTGACACAGAGGTTAAAAATGTGCAGCACACACAAGGGGCAGGCAGGACTCACAAAAATGCCCACAGGGACTTCAAGATGCTGGCCTCCTAAACTGTGACCCTGCACTTGATGACAGTGTCACCAGGAGGGGCACCATGAGGAGGGAAGTCGAGGGGTCAGAGGTAGGCACTGCCTGGGGCAGGCGCGGAGGACTGGGTGAACGGGGCAGCAGGAAGACAGGAAGTGGGGAGGCGAGCATGCAGGCTGGGGCGTGGGGTAGTGCCATGCGGGCCCGCCATGTGGGAGCCCAGACACATGGGCCACTCTCAGGTCCCCACCCAGAAATGACTGGCTACCCCTCAGGTCCCAAGCAGCCAATCTCCCTCCTTGCCAGGGTGATTAGTGGGAGGACAGAGTGAGGTGGCCACTGGGACCCTAGTGTGGGCAGGGAGAGAGATCAGTCTCTGAGGAACTTGAAGTCCAGAGGCCATGGCATGGCATGGGAGGGGAATGGCCCTGCAAACCCTGGCACACAGGGTCCTCCAACCCCTCTGTGGGGCAGCAGGGCACGCCGGCCCTGCTGCAGGGTGCAGCTGGCAGCCTGGGTGGAGCCCCTGGGGCACACGCAGGCTGCAGCCCCCTTCCTGGGCCACCCAGTGCATCTCACAGCTGGCTCCGCAGCCGACCACATTCCACCTTAAATGGGTTTGATCAGCGCTGCACCGGTGAGCGCATGCTAATATTGGCTCCAATAAAGAGCAAATCAGGACCCAAGTCGACTCGTCTTATCGCACAGTCAGAACTGATGGCTGCAGAAGTCATAAAGATCCCATTTAATCTCGTGCCTATCTATCACGCGGCCGTCTTCATCCTCTTTGTGCCGGGGTAATATGTGCTCATTACGGAAGCAAAACAGATCTGGCATGAATAAACGCGGATGGAGTGCTCACTTGGAACGTGACAGCATGATCAGTGGCGGCCGTAATCGCAGAGAATCGAGGGCTAAATTATTCCATAACCGTGATTTGAGGGGACAGCCCAGAGCACCCCACAGCTGCCTGCGGTGCAGTGACGTGTCCTGATAAAACATCCTTCCCAATTTACGGGGCCGCGCTTGACTAATCTGCCGCGGCGCGCACACTGGCTAATCATGCCATCAGTGCCGGAGAAGGGGCTCAATTGGGACTCAAATGAAAGGAGATTGGAGAACCACCCTCAATTGAAATTACATTTGTAAATGAGCCAGAGTTTTCTGTTCAGACTGTGAACGTTGCGGTAAATCTGCCCGAGATGCCGTCAGCAGAGGGGTGGGCGGCTGGCGGGGGTGGCTGGGACGCCGCCTAAGGCTGTAGCTGGGAGCACTGAAGGGGCTGAGGCCCCTGTTCCCAGCTCCCAGGAACTGCGTTGGCCTGAGGGGCAGCTCTGGGAGAGCAGAGAGGCCAAGGAGGGGCTTGGGAAGCAGAGCCTGGTCTGCCAGAGCCGGACCTCAGCTTACCCATCTCTAAAATGGGGAACCAGCAGGGCAGGGTGAGAAGGCAGACATGCCAGAGCCTGTGGATCTCCCTCTGCCCACCCACCCCTGCACACCTGCCCTGGCCACCTCCTTCAGTCCCATTTCCTACGGGCTTGTATGTCTCTCTGGTCCTTATCCCCATCCCACTGCACAGGGTCAGAGCAGGCAGTGTGTAGAGGCCCGTGGGGCTGGGGACAGGAGACCCAGGAGCTGGGCCCAGATCAGTCCGAGAGGTCATGACCCAGGAAGCCACACATGAGCCTGTGGGAGACACTCCAGGAGGTGACCATCCTGCAGGTTGCCTGGGGACAAAGTGAGCCCGGGCTTGAGGCACACAGGCAGCAATGGGGAGCCTGGGAAAACATGGGGGGCACGGGCAGGGACCTCAGTGACAGACCTGCCAGGCCCAGGTGGCAGCACTGCTCATGCACCCACCCACCCCCACGCCCTTGGCAGTGGGGTAGCGGCCCATGTCCAGCCACCTCCCCAGGGACACTCGGTGAGGAGACTGCAGGCAGAGGAGGGGAGAAGCTGGCCCTGGAGGTGGCCACACAGCCATGACCCCAGGAAAGGGCCACCCAGGTGGGGTTACTGGGCTGTTTGTCCCCTCCCCAGAGGGTGGCAGAGTCCCTGCAGTGGGTGGGCAGACCAGGGTGGCAGTGGAGCCCAGCCAGCTGATGTGACCAGGCCTGTGGCCACAGAGGTCTCTGCCTGCTCTGCGGGGCTCCCTGTGCTGCTGGCCGCGTGGCCCCACGGCAGCGAGCAGAGTGGCGGCAGCGAGCAGAGTGGCGCATCACTCCTCTTTGGCCTTTATGTAAATCAAGGCCTAATTAGCCCATCGGGCGTTTGTGTAGAATATCATTTTTTTAATTACCAGCCCTGGGCAGGTTTGGCTGCTGCCTGTTGTGGGGCCAATTACCATAAATCCCCCGGTAACAATTAACAGTGCTGGCGCCCGCTGCGAGGATCCGGTGTTATAATTGTGCTCCCCGCTCTTGTTAATTGCCCTATCTGACTCTTTACTTTTTATGCCGCTCATCTGCTCATTACCGCAGCCATTTAATTCAATTAGCGCCTTAATTAGAGGAACAGCCTTGTCCAATGTCGGGGCCTTGTCAGGGAGCGGCTTGATGAGCAGAGACAAACAGGCCGAGCTGGCGCCTTGGAAGCAGCAGGGCCTGGGGGCCTGGGGGCCTGGGGGCCTGGGGGCGGGGGTGGGGCTGCCCGAGAGGCCTTGCCAGACCCCTTTGACCCTGCCTGTCCTAGGGGTCCCCAGAGGCCACAGGAGCAATCCCCATCCCTGCTCCACAAGTGCCATCCGCCCAGGGCGACCTTCAGGAGGCTCGCGGGTCTGTCCTACCCACCCCCTGGCAGACACTCCAGGCCCACGCCCACCCTGGACGCTCCCCCAGATGGGCACTGTGTCCAGGGTGGTTTTGTTTGGGGCCAGTCCATTGAAATTGCTATTCCCTGCCTATTAATTCTCCTAATTAGAATTAAATGAAGCATGCTAAATTGCTAGATTAACCAATAATTAAGCAGCCATCGCACTAAAACTGAATACCCGTGTGGCGGGCGTCCTCCTCAGCTCCTGTGCCAGGGCCCGGTGGACACAGCCGAAGGTCCTACCCACAGGCAGGTGACTGGTGAGGCTGCAGCCCCGCCCTGCCTGAGCCTGCCCGGGGTGTGAGCACTTCGCATGCCCACACGTGTGCAGACGTGTAAACGTGTGTGGGAATGCGTGTGGCGGGGAAGCCACACAAGAGCCTGTGGGGGACACTCCAGGAGATGACCATCCTGCAGGTTGCCTGGGGACAAAGTGAGCCCGGGCTTGAGGCAAACAGGCAGCAATGGGGAGCCTGGGAAAACCTGGGGGGCACGGGCAGGGACCTCAGTGACAGACCTGCCAGGCCCAAGTGGCAGCACTGCCTCATGCGCCCACCCCCCCCACGCCCTTGGCAGCGGGGGCAGCGGCTCAGACTAGGCAAGGAACATGAAAACACCCCCCACTACCCAGGAGGGAAGGGGCAGGCAGAGGGTGCGCTCCAGCTGCCACCGTTACAGCCCCACGCCTAAGCAGGGTGGCCCTTGAGGGGCTGCCCCAGAGGCCCGACACCCTGGGGCTGGTCCAGCCCAGCTGCCAGCACTGCACCAGCATCTGCAGGGGGCCCCCTGGTGGCCACTCTGGGCCCTGTCTCAGAACGCCTCACCCCTCCCCTGGAGCACGTCCTCTGTACCCTGCACCCTCTGGGACCCCAGGCCACTTTGTGACAGACCTGGGATCAGCACAACCTCCCTTAGCAGCCAGACATGCCCTCCCTGCGCCCATCCTGTGTCCCAGCTCATGGGTAGGGGCATTGAGGGACGCCAGTCACTGGCAAACCCAGGCTGTACTCACCAGCAACTTCACAGATGTGTGGCCACAGGCAGGTTGCCCACCTCTCTGTGCCTCGGTCTCCCCTGCCCTCTGAAGGAGAGTGCAGCTGCCTCCAGGGCCGCTGCGAGGATCGTCATGACGGCCCCCCGCCCCCCCACCCCGCTACAGGCTTTCTCACCAGGTCAGGGCGCCTCCTGTGGTGGCAGGCACACCTGGTGGTCCCAGCCGGGAGTGCAGGGGGCAGGCCCCCGTGAGCATCCTGTGGCAGGTGGTGTGGGGGGGGGGGGGAGTCCTTGTTACTGAGTACATGTGACAGGGAGGGGACAGGCTTTGAGGGGCAGCCCAGGATGGATCCTTTGCTCCCTGGGCTCAGCCCCCACCGCACTGTGAGCCTGGGACATCCATCCCCAAGCTGCGGCACCCTGCCGTGCCTGCGGCTGTAAACTTCCTCATAACAGCTGCTCCTGCAGCCAGAAGATATTGACTCTGAGGAGAAACAATGGCACGAATAAAATAAAAATAAAAAAGTTAATTATCCTTTGTGTTTGTAATTTAATTAAAGATGCAGTAAAGTTTTACTGTTTTTCCAGGTGATGATGTTTAGAGCCCCGAAAAGCTATTTGTGCTGGGGAGATTAAAGTGCATTTTAAAATGTTCCCCGAGTACTTTCACATTTGTTGATAGATTTTTAAATTAAACTTTAAATTGTAATCTAAATTACCTCCAACAATTCATGGTCCCTGTAATGAACTCCCACCGTTCCCGCTGTCATCCAGCTATGATGAGTGTGAGCCTGCTCCGCGGCCAGCGCCTGAGGAGCTGGGGCCAAACCAGGAGGCTGTGCACTGGCCAGGCACAGCGGGAGGAGGCTGTGCACCCGCCAGGGGGCCTGGCAGGGCCACCTGCTGAGGTCTCTCTGTTCCTGTTCCAGAAACCCCCACGGCACCCCACACCAGGCTCCTCACCAGGGAGAGAAGGCAATCCAGCTGGAAGCAGCCAGCCTCACAGCCTCTGGGTGAGACCAGAGAGCTCTCCCAGCGCCTGCAGCGGCTCAGAGGCAGAGCCTGGCACCGGAGGGAGGTGTCCAAGCTAGGACACAGCAGCCTTGCCCAGGGCATGCAGGATATCCCCCAGGCCTGCACAGAGCCGAAGCCTGGTGTGAGCCAGTTCTTGGACCACAGGGAGGCAGTGGCTGTGCCTCCCTTAGGCAACCAGAGCCACCCAGAACACACCAAGCAGAGACACCTAGAACACACCAAGCAGAGACACCTAGAACACACTAAGTAGAACACACCACCCGGAATATACCACCCAGAACACACCAACTGCACACCACCCAGAACACACCACCCAGAGCCACCTAGAACACACCATGCAGAACACACCAAGTAGAACACACAAAGCAGAGCACACCAGAATATACCACCCAGAGACACCTAGAGCACACCAAGCAGGACACACCACCCAGAATATACCACCCAGAGCCACCTAGAACACGCCACCCAGAACACACCACCCAGAGACACCTAGAACACACCACCCAGGACACACCACCCAGGACACACCACCCAGAGACACCTAGAACACACTACCTAGAACACACCACCCAGAGACACCTAAAACACACCAAGCAGAACACAGCACCCAGAACACACCACTCAGAGACACCTAGAACACACTACCTAGAACACACCACCCAGAGACACCTAAAACACACCAAGCAGAACACAGCACCCAGAACACACCACTCAGAGACACCTAGAACACACTACCTAGAACACACCACCCAGAGACACCTAAAACACACCAAGCAGAACACAGCACCCAGAACACACCACTCAGAGACACCTAGAACACACTACCTAGAACACACCACCCAGAGACACCTAGAACACACCACCCAATATACACCACCCAGAGCACACCACTCAGAACACACCACCAGAATACGAAACTACTTCAAGCCTGCAAATACCCCTAACATTTTCCCAGATGGGTCATTTTTTACTTTGTTGCCTGGATTTCCGTTTCTTATGGTCCTGCACATTGGTGATGTCACTGGCAAAAGTTGTTACCTCAGCAGCCTGGCCATGTGCCTCCTGAAGGCCTCAGGCAGGAAAATGGCGCAGATGCCAGCCAATCCCAGCCAATGCAGGAGGACACCTGGGGCCATTCTCCAGTGCTTCAGTACTCTCGGTCCACTTGATGGCACTGGAGTCCCCGCCATGGGGCAGAGGGGCAGGTGGGAAAGCAACACGAGTGCGTGGCAGCAGGCTGGCAGTGTGTGTGGTGTGTGTGGCGTGTGACATCACACAGGGAAGAGAGCAGGAGTCCGCGGAGCCTGCGCCCTCCGCCCATGCAGCCTGCACACAGCACTGCAGCCCACCCAGCAACAGCCCAGGGGAAGCACCTTCATGCAGGCCAGGTTGTGTCCAGGAGTCCAGTGGCCCAGGGTATGCTGGGACCTTGTCTAAAGGACAGTCACTTCTGACATCTCCCCCTCCACGAACAAAGCACAACACCCGGGGACAGCCCTGGAGGCAGCGACGTCCCCTCTGGGGAACTTCCTGTAATGAAACCGTGGAAGGTGACAGTAGACGAGCTGGGGCCAAACCACGGGAGGCTGTGCAACAGCCAGGGGGCCTGGCAGGGCCACCTGCTGAGGTCTCTCTGTTCCTGTTCCAGAGACCCCCGCGGCACCCCACACCAGACTCCTCACCAGGGAGAGAAGGCAATCCAGCTGGAAGAGGCCAGCCTCACAGCCTCTGGGTGAGGCCAGAGAGCTCTCCCAGCACCTGCAGCGGCTCAGAGGCAGAGCCTGGCACCGGAGGGAGGTGTCCAAGCCAGCCCACATGGGGGAGGAGTGGCCCCATCTGCCCTGGTCTCTGATTCTGACCCCTTCTTCTCAGGGCGGCTCCCAGTGGGCCCCAAAACTGAGCCTCTGCCAACCATTCCTCCTCTACCAGCACAGCTGCCTCTGGGTCACGGGGTGTGGGAGGCCGGACAAGCTCTTAGCCGGCGACTGCGACCACGTGGGACCAGGCCCTCGCGTGCCAGGGAGAAGAGCAGAGGGCAGGAGGGCCACACTTGGATGTGGGTGCATCTGCCAGGGCAGTCAGCTCCGAGTGGGGCAGAGCCAGTACCATCGACCCACCAGCAGGTGGCCACTGGCCTCGGCCACGTCACAGACACTGTGGGCTCTGTGGTCTACTGAGTGCACATTGAGTAGCAGTGGTTGCGAAGTTCATGCCCACCTCCTCTGGCCACCAGGCCCCTCTGTCTATGGGCTCAGGGCCAGTGCTAGGGTGCCGGGGACTGACAGACATCCACATAGAAAGACGCTGTCACTCCATCCTCCTTCATATGGAGAAACTGCTCTGCACTAGCCATTCAACAGGACTAAGCATGACCGTCTGTGTCCATTCTGAGAGGTCCCTGCTCGTAGCTCTTCCCAGACTCCCTGCCACCAGCCTTCAGATCCCCTTCATCCCAGACCCCTGACCATCCATCCAGCCAGGTAGGAGCTGCTGCCCTTGGACCTGACCACGCCGGACACATCCCACTGAGACAGAATGGACAACACAGCATGCTGCTTGCAGCTCTGCACACAAAAAGGATGTTCCTTCTCCACTGTCCTTCAGGGTCATCCCCGAGTGGTCTGTAGCTGTCCACTTTTAGACCTCTCAGGAAGCCAGACATCCCCAATCCACTGGCCCTAAGGAGCCCCTGTGGGATGGGGTGCAGGGGTGCCAGAGTCCCTGCTGTGAGAGGGATCCCGGTGCCTGCCATTCAAATGCATCCCACTTCTGGGCCCGGCCGGCTGTGTCTTGAGTGCTCTTCCATGTTAGGGCAGGTTTCGGCCAACCTGCCCTCTAAGTGGGCCACGGAGAGAAGCTCAGGCCCTGGGCACCTGACTCCCACACCTGGTGCTCAGTCCCCCCAAGGAGGGCGACGAGGCCGAAGCTTTCTGCAAGGGAGAACGGGCCCCTGCAGAAGAGGGCTTGGGTTTGCTCCAGCCCGAGGTGTCCTCCATGACCCTTGCTGGTGGCCAAGGCTCCACACAATGGCCCTTCATGGTGGATGACCACCACTGAGTATGCGTTGGCCAGCCAGGGGCCTTACACACAGTGCAGACGGGGCTTCAACAGCAGACAGCTGCCTCTCATGGCTCTGCTGGAAGCCCAGGGTCCAGGGGCCGCGGATGTGCTATCTGGTGGGCTCTCTTCCTGTGAGCTCGCAGGGCAAAGAGCTCTGGTCTCTCTCCTCACAGAGCACTAGCCCCCTCATGGGGTTCCACCCTCACGGCCTCCTCTGAACCTGATCACCTTGCAAAAGCCCTGGGACTGGACACCATGTAGTTGAGATCAGGGTGCTCACCTGAGCTGTGGAGGGCACAAGCATCAGCCCCCCTCCAGGGTCTAACAGATCACAGGTCTGGCAGCGGCCGGCACTGCAGCTTGGCCTTGGTTGTGGGTGGAGGTCACTGTACAGGAGTCTGGAGGAGCCTGCACTGGCTGGGTGCTGGTGCCCAGGGCTGTTGAAGCAGGCCATCAAAGCTGCATGAGGTGCAGGGCCTGGGACAGACCACCGGTCCAAGTGCCCGTCAAGCCGGGAAAGCACCCAGCCTCATGCCTGGTTCACACAGACTCTAGTGATGGCCAAGGCTCCACACAACGATCCTTCATGGCCACCCCTGTGTGTGTGCTGGTCACCCCCAGGGCAGGGCTCTGGTTCACTATGGGCCAGGAAAGCACGCCAGGGCCCCTGTGCAGTGTCCACCATGTTGCTCCTCCCAGGGCCCTAGCCCATTGTGCCAGGGTCTTCCAGTTATACTCTGGGGGTGCCGAGTGAATTCCGGCTGGACTGGCAGGCCGGCGGCCCCCTGTAGCAGCGTCTGCTTAACCTGAGTCCCAAGCAGCTTCTCCTCGGTACTCAGGACCTAGTCAGGGCCTCAGGTCCCCATGAAGGCCTGGAGGGAGACGCAGGGGCCTGAGCCACACAGGTCCCCCCTCAAGGGAGCTGCTCCCCTTCGCCGAGGGCCTCCGGTCTGAGAACTCTGCTGGTCGGTTCACTCGGGGTCTCTGGGGGCTTGCTCCTGTTCTGACCAAGGAGGATCAGGCAGGATGCCAGCCTCCTCTCACAGGACACTGGGTCCTGCAGGGCAAGGCGTGCTGTGTCTGAGTCCCAGCGACCTTCTGATGGGCAGCCACCTGCATCTGGTCACCAAGCGCTGCCCTTGGCTCCTGCTGCCCTGGTGTCCCTCCCACCCAGCTCAGGGGCCACCTCACCTGGAGGGCAGGCTGAGGTCCCCTTCCAGGAGCTCAGGGCCTCCCCAGCCAGCAGAGACACTAGGAAGCCCATTTGCTAATGAGCAGCCCAGGGCCCCCAGAGACTCCTAGACCCCCACCGGCCAGGCTGCCCTGCCCTTGCCTTCACGAGGCCAGCCTACTTCCTGGCCATTCCCTTCCCATTTTCCTTCACAGACATTTCCCCCAACACAAGCCCCACCCCTCTGGTCTGCCCCTCGGAGTCCTAGGCTAACTGCAGTGGAACCGAGGGCAGGAGAATGGGGAGTGGGCAGGCCTGCCCACTGCTGGCAGGTGAAGACACACTGCCCCCGGCTCAGCTGTGTCTGGTGAGCAAGAGCCCCACGGGGGTGACCTGAAACAGACCCTGGGGCAGCCAGGCTTGAGCAGTGAAGGATGGCTGGCCACTCCTGAGCTGTAGGGACGCCCTGCAGAGGGTCATGAGACAGGGAGGCTGTGAGGGGCCAGGGCGTCCTGCAGGGGAAGGGCAGCCACCACAGGCACTGAGGTCCTAATGCTAGAGCTCAGGACTAAACAGACACTGGAGCCAAGGTGCAGCTGCGACATAGAGGTCAGTGTTCTGGTCAGGAGCCACCAACTATGGGAAAGGACATCTGGGGGACAGCCCTAAGGCCGTGGCTCTGCAGGTCCCCTGGACATTCTGGGCTTACAGAAGTAGCCAACACTTCCCTCCTAAGAGGGTTGTGTAGAAGACCCCCTGGAACCCCCAGGGCAATAGGGGGCCCCAGGAGGTGGCCAGGGCTGCTCTCCAGCTTGCAGGACAATGACCAGCATTAAATCCCAGCAGGACCCACCTGCGAGGTGCTGGCTGGAGAGGGAGGAAAGGGATGTCCCCAGGATAGCAGCAAGGAGAGCAACCGGTATGGCATGATCCAGGGCCAGGCCTGGGCCCTGCTTCCCAAGGTCCCCGAGCACATCAGATACATGGCTGCTCATGGCCCAGGAGTCCAGTACCTGGCAGAGACACAGGCCAAACCTACTGCTGGGTGGCTGTTAGGAGCCAAGACAAAGCCATGTTCGAGGCTTGGTGCCGTGGCTATGCCTGGCTGTCCTGGGAGGCACTGGAAGGGAGGGGCATGCTGGGAGGCACGTACTGTGGGGACAGACACCCCCAGGATTGTGCTCCAGGGCAGGCCCAGAGGACACCTGTCCCCAAGGCTGTCAGGCCTACCCCTGGGAGGCACTGGCATCACAAGAAGGTAAGCAGGGCCCTCCTCTGCAGGCCTGGTCAGGGACAGGACCTGTACACCCAGGTCTGACTCTGGGATGAAGGGAGAGCAGGAAGGGCCATGGCTGGAGGCTGCAGAGGACCAAGTGGCCAGAGCTTGCTCTAAGCCTAGCACTCCCCTCTCTACGCTGACCACACATCTGCAGGGCACTACTGCAGGCCCCAAGCTCTGTGGTCACCCTCTGTGCTGCCTGCTGACCCGGCCTCCTCCCCAGAGCCATGCAGGGCCAAGCCAGACCACCAGTGGTGTGCTCAGCATGAGGCCGGGCCCGCAGAAGACCCCAGGACACGGGCTCTCCTGCTGCACTGGCTCCTCTACCTGCAGCCAGTGGCTCTCCCCAGTAGCCTTCTCTGGCCAGACAGGCTCTCCTTCCTGCACAGCACTTGGAACTGCACGATCACCTGGCTTTGCTTTTCTGATGGGCGCCAGCTGCACCTCCTGGCTTCCGTCCCTGTCCTCTAGTCCCAGGGCCTGGAGCGGCCCCTGGCTTGCTCCGCCCTGGCTCTTTCTGGGGGTTGCCGGTTCACTCCAGCCCCCCTTTTCTTTCGAGGTTTGTCTTCTTCCAGGTGGTCAGATTATGGTGCTTCCCTGTGTCTTGTACCAACCCCCCGAAGTCCCAGACGTCGTGAACACCCCTGTCCGCTGCTAGCCCTGCCCTGGTCTGCCAAAGTCTTCTGAGGAGAACCCGCCACGTGGGACCATCGCACCATCCATTTCTCACCCTGTAGTTCTCTGGGGGTCTCCTCCAAGAAATTCCTCCCCAAGGCCACGAAGAAGTTCCCCAACACCTTTTCCTATCTGCCTACAGTCTCACCATCGTGTCTGAGGCTTTAATCCACATTTGGACTTCCCTCTGTGGGGTGTGAGGTCGGGATTCTTCCTTCTCTTTCCTGCAAGGTAAGCGGATGTCCCCAGGTGTCCCGGTTTCTGTTGCTGCATAAAAGCTGCTCTGACCCCCAATAGCCTCAAACAAGCCCCTCAACCTGATTCTGAGCACTGGGGACGTGGGAAGGGCTTAGCAGTGCTTCCCTTTGTAGGGGGAGAGTGGCTGCTTGTAGCTGCAGCCAGTCATCCTGCTGGACATGCAGGTTGGTCAGCCACGTGGCTAGGATATGGGCCGGTGGCTGGGAGCTTGGCCAGCTGCCAAAACCCGTGCCCACCACACAGGTTCCTCAGAGTGCATCCTGATGTCCTGCAACTTCTTGCTCTGTGTCCAGCTACTGTCGGACCTGTGACCCAAGAGAGGCAGGAGCTGTGTGACCTGTGCTGCATTTTGTGGTCACCAGGAAGTCCCTAAGGCCAGTCCAAGCAGAGGAGACCCAGATCCAGCTCTCAAACCAGGGTCGAAGCACAGACCTGTTATTTCAATTTTTTTTTAGTATTTATTTTTAATGACTTATTTATTTTTATGTGGTGCTGAGGATCAAACCCAGGGCCTCGCATGGGCTAGGCGAGCGCCTGCTCTACCACTGAGCCCCAGCCCCAGCCCTAATTAACTAGTTTTTAATCACTAACATATATGTGGCATGTATCCATCTCGCGTGCTATTTTGAAATGTGGATTGTGGGACAGCTGCATCAAAGCTGGGTCACATGCACAGCCCCCCTGTCGTGGGGACCCTGGAAGTCGTTCGTTGGAGAACATACCACATGCCATTACCTGTGGTCCCCAGGCTGCACGACAGGCCTCCTGCCGCCTCCCAGCAGCTGAGTCTGCCTCCTGTGCCAGCATGTTCCCCGCCCTTGGCCCCTGGTGACCACCTGCGGTTCTCTGCTTCCATTAGGCTGAGCGCCCCAGACACTGCACCTGGGTGACACCCTGTGCACGTGGCCGTCTGCCCCTGGCTGTCCACTGGACACAGAGTCCTCCAGGCCACGGGCCTTTGCAAACATGTCTTTTCTTCCCTCCTCCCAACAGTGCTGCCTTCAGTACGGGTGCCCCACCCTGTGTCCACCATCTGCTGACCGACATCTGGGCAGAGTCCAGTGAAGGGGGGGGCAGGTGTCCCCGACACCATCTGCATTTCCTCTGAACGTGTGCCCAGGAGGGGCATGGCTGGGCTGTGGGGCAGCTTGGGACACCTCTACACCTTTTTCCACCGTGGCTGTACAACTTGAGACCCCAAGAGTGTGCAGGGGCACCCCTCTCTACCGGCACTTGCTGTCTTTGCCCTTTACTGTCAGTCATGCTGACAGGCACGAGGCAAGCTTCTGTTGTGACTTCACGATTCCTAGGTGGTCGTCATGCCGAGCATGTCCTCACGTCCCCACGTCCCAGTTGGCCTTTTATGTCTTTTTTTGAGAACTATCTATTTGGCCTTTATTTATTTATTCAATGGGGGTGGATAAGTGGGAAATCCATACCTCCAGCCAATTTTTCCCCCCAACCAATTTTTAAAATTTTATTTTGACATAGAGTCTCAGTAAGATGCCGAGGCTGGCCTTCAACTTGTGATGCTCCTGCCTCAGCCTCCCCGAGTCACTGGGACCACAGGTGTTGCCATGAGGCCCAGGTTTGGCCACTTTTTATCAAGTCACTTGTTTTCCTGATGGGGAGCTATTGGGAGCATGCACCTGTCTGGGTGTCAGTCCTGTGCAGCGTGGGGCTGGCAGGAGGGAAGGCCCCTCTGCAGGTCATCTCTTCACTCTGGTTGTGCAGAAGCCCCTGGGTTTGATAAGTCCCTTTCGTCTGTTCTTGCTTTGTTGTTTCAGGGTCATGTCCAAAAAATCATAGCCCAGGATGACGCCAGGGAGCTTTGCCCAGACCTGTTTTTCTAAAAACTCATGCATTTTCCAGACATCTCCCCAACATCTCTTTGAAATACTCACGGCCACTGTCCTGCATCAGGTTGCCGTGAGCAGGGGACCTGCTGGAGGGGTCCGCAGAAGTCCTGGGGGTCGGCTTTCCAGCCCAGGGCCCTCTGTGCCTTTGACTGCAGGGCAATCTCCTTCCTTTTTAAACACGTCTAAGGTGTTCTTCATACTCATCGTGATGTAAATGCTAAAATTAGTCGGTAGCATTTCTCAAACATCTGTTATTTGAATCGTCTTTAGGTTGCAGATTGACTCAGGAGCTTGCCGGCATGCATGTCCGTGAACACCATCCAGCTCTCCTTGGCCGATTTGGATCTTTGATCTTCTATATAAGGTCAAGGTTAATTCTGAGGTGCTTTTTGTTTGATGCTATTGTGCCAGGACTCTGTGAGACTCAGACAATCCATTGTCTGCTTTCAGAATACAGTATTTAGCATTAACTGAGCACTAAGGTCCAATTGTAGCCATTTTAACTCTAGCCCTTCTCTTTGTCCTCCTCAGTTTTGAAATTAGCCAGTTGCATAGATTGTAACCCCGAGTCCCTCCTATCAGAGCAAGGGGCAGCGCTGCATCAGGGATAAATGAGGTGGACTGCCCACCCAGCGGCGCTGGCTAGCCAGGCTGGGTCGCTACTCTTGGGTAGCTGCAGGAGTAACGTCAGCCTTACTGAGCTGCTTCTGAGCACGTGCCTGATTTCTTCTGGCACCCTGAGCACGTGCCTGATTTCTTCTGGCACCCCAGTATTTCCAACAATCTTGGGGGCTCATTGGGATATGTCACCCAGGGGACCATGGCAATGCCCTCCTCAGAAGATCCACATCCTGCTGCCTTGAGTGACCGCCTCCTTGTCAGGGAGGAAACCTGTGATCCCTCAGCCCACAACAAACTCAAAACCAAAAGTGGATCAGCAACACAGGGAAAGGTCCCAAGCAAGCACCGTGGTGACCAGGCAACTCCAGGCACAGACCAAGGTAGGAAACCTGTTCTTCAGAGAGAACTCCCTTGGTGGCCGGGACAGCGGGGGGTTGTGTAAGCGTGACTAAGACAAGAAACCTCTGGGGGGCTGGGGGATTGAGCCCCCAAATTGAAAACTCTAGTCTAGAGAAAGAAGTTGCCGGCAGGGAAAACACACCACAGTTCCCAAAAGCCCTCTGGGCCTCATGTAAAATCCTGGAAATCCAGGCTCAGGACCAAAGGGAAAAAGAAACCAAGATGATAAAACACTCCTGCTTCATCTGTCCTCAGGACCTGCCTCCACGCCTTCAGTGTTTTGGTCAAAGTTCAGGGCAGATGGAGACTGGATGGAGACTGACAGAATGTGTAAATGATAACTGTCCTGATAGGAAGAGACAGATTATGCTCTCTGTAGGAGAAAGGGGCCTATGGTCCTCTTTCCTCTGTACTATTACCAAAACGCTCTTCCCTAATTACTAAAACTGAGAATAAAACCGGTGAGACTCAGAAGGAGAGCAGGGCCCCTTGTCTTCCCTGGGACTATTTCAGAGAAGAGCAGAGAGGTACTGGGGCCAGGAGCAGCGGCTGCTGGCCCTCCCCAGCATGGTTTCCTTTCCTACCTCGACTAAGAAGAGAATTAGGACAACTCCACAGAGCACGTCCCCTTTACCCTGGGAGAGAAGTCCGAGTCCTTTCCCTCCCCATCAACCTTTATCCTGTAGGTGAGGATCTTCTGGGAGGAGGTGAAATCAGATTGATACCCTAACTCGCTCAGAGGTGAAAATTTTGATACGGGAACTGGAGGCTTTGTTAGATGCCCCACGAGGAGTTGCAGACCAATTAGACCAATTCCTCAGGCCCCGACTTTACATCTGGATTGAGTTCATGTCCATGTGTGATGGCCAAACCAGACCTGGTTGTGACGTGAAAACACAAAACCACTGTGGTAAGAATCCTGGGCCTGGGGAGGGGTCAGTCCCCCCCAGCCTTTCTCCAGGAAGCCTGAGGGACCACGTCCCCACCTTTGGGGGGTGGATGACTGCCCTGGGCTCTGACGGCGCCCTCTGGAAGTGTGCGATGCCTGTGAGCAGAGCGGGTCCTCCCATCCGTTTCTGTGAGCACCTTCAGGTTAGAGGCCCTGCACAGGCTTCAGCCTCTAGACTAGGAATTTTTTAAAAGAGGAGAAAAGCCCCAGTGATAGGACGGGCCTAAGATGAGGACCTGTGAATGTCCGGGGCTCGGAATCTGGGGTTGGCTCTCCTCTGGGTCCGCTGCATACAATGAATTCGGAGTTCTCCCCTTGGAGGGCGGCTTGCAGCTTCCCGACCGGCCTGCTCCCCCGACACATGTTGAGTACTTCATCCCTGGCAGCTCGGGAACGTGAGCATCCAGCTGGACACAGTGATGGTGATGAAGTACACGTGAGGGCCCTGTGAGAGGGTTAGAGAGAGGGCTGCAAAGGGAACAGGAGGGCGTCCCCGGCCCAGCCACCACCAAGGCTCTTGAGACACACCAGAAAGAGAGGAAGCCCGCAGAATTTCTGAATAGATTGAAAGAACAGGTGAGAAAATATTCTGGATTCAATGTGGTGACCCCTGAGGGCAAGGAAGGTCAACACCACAAGTTGTGACTAACAGCTGGCCTGACACTGCTAGAAAACCACAGAAACTAGGAAACTGGAAGGACACCAGCCCAGGGGCTTGTGGAGGGGGCTCAGACTGGTGGAGAGAAACAGAGAAAGAATAAAGTCATGCTCTCCGTCACAGAACAGGTGACCCAAAGAAAAGCAGGCCCTAAAAATCAGGGGCAGGGCTGGGGATGTGGCTCAAGTGGTAGCGCGCTCGCCTGGCATGCGTGCGGCCCGGGTTCGATCCTCAGCACCACATACCAACAAAGATGTTGTGTCCGCCGAGAACTAAGAAATAAATATTTAATAAAAGAAAATGTTTTAAAAAAATCAGGGGCAAAAGGGGCCCCACTCAAGACACCTCGGAGATGACAGACCCAGGGGACACAGCAGGCAATGGAGATGACACATGCTGCACCTGGGGAGCGCCGTTCTAGGCCCGGGGGCTGGAGGGGAACGGAAAGATCCTACGTGCACAAGGCTTCTCTTCCTGAGAACCTTTTCCTGAGGAACTCTGGACTCCCACGTGCCTTCAGGAGACAGCACTCTGGTCTGACACAGGCGGCCCTGTTCTCCTCTGCTCATTAGGCCCTCTCGCTTCCTCGGAAGCTCTGTCTCATTGGAGTGGTGGGCCCAGGTCCATGCTCTGTGTTCCGTGGGTCTTGCTTCGTCCAGCTGGAGGGTCAGCCCCCCATCTGCCCTTCCTGCTGCCTGTATTCAGAGGTCAATTGCTCAAGGAGAAGGTGTGGAAGGTATGTGTGCACGCATACCTTCGCACCTGTGTGTTCTGTGTTGGGCCTGATGTGTGCTTTTGTCCACATACAAAATCAGCATACAGATAATGGAGGTCCATAAACTTAGTAAAAGAAAATGGATCCAAATTCCTTTTAGTAAAAAAAAAAAAAAAATCCAAATTCCTTTTAGTTCATATGACTTAAGCCTTTAAGGAAAAGTTCGATTTAAATTGGTTAAATAGATAGGACAAAAGAGATCTTTTAAATTACTAACACACAAGCTTTTCTAGGTGGCCAATCATGAAAATGTTAGGTTCCATAAAAATGCTTAAGGTGCAACGTCCATTGCTTTTAAGGATTCTTCTTGGCGGGAATAGCCAACTTAAGGTGTCAACTAGACTTGACTAATACCTTGATTTTCATGGGTAAACGGAATGGGATAAACATTTATAATTGTGCTCGTTAGAGGAAATGTCTGATATTTGCAGTTAAAATACTAAAACAGCAATGGTTGAATATGAAATCAAGTACTCTTGGCTTGAATGATATGAGACAATATATTTGGGTCTATTAAATGTGTTTTTATAGTTTGTTGGTAAATGAGAAAAGACTGTTTCTGGGTCTTCACTGAAAGCAAGGTTACTAAGAGTCAAAATTCTAACATGTAATTCTATATGCAAAGAATATAAAAGTTCCAGCTGTGTTTTAAAACCCGTGAAACAAAGCATTTTTTACCTTGCTGAAAGGAGTAATTTGTCTAAATTCACAAATTTCATAAGTATTTTTTTCAGAAAGTAGATTTTAAAAAGGGTCTGAAACTAGAAAAGAGTTGTGAGAAAGTCACGGTGTGGAAATGTATCTTAACATGGAGAATTAGAAGGAACAGTACGCTACAGTCCAAGCGGAAAGGGAAAACCAAGGGGCAGTCACGCTGTGAGGGTCTCGTCGGCAGCAGTAGGGCTTGGGAAGGCCAGTCTCAAGAAGTCCTGTGTGACTAGGGGCTGTAATCAGCACAAAGGTATTCAAGGGTTCTTCCCTAAGGTCAGCTTTAATAAGCCAATTCTCTATGTTCAGAAATAACATGGCTGCTTAAAACATTGATCTGCTCTTATCTATCAGGGTGATTTCTTGTGTCTATTAGGTTTTAATATTTGGGAACACGAAGTCTTAACGGATTTAGAATTTGTAGCTGTTTTAAAGTCTTCTAAATGATTACTTTGTAACTGGTTAAATAATCAACTGTTGTTTTACATCATTCCAATAGAGTTGACACCCTAAATATATGTGACCAGAGATGTTTACATCAGAGATGTGTTTACATCTGAGACCTGTCTGAGCCTTGTCTAATTATAATTTTGTAAAATGAAAGTTTATGTAGGTTTATAGGCAAAGTAACCAGTAAGTGCTCTTTTATACATTGTAACCAATGTAGAAGGGCCCAGCTGCCATTTGAAGACCTGGCTTCTGTGTGCCTTGACTACGTTTGGTTTGGACCATCGACACTGTTTCCTAAACTGAGAGATTTAAAGTCACACTTTGACTTTTGTCAGTGTTGCTAACACGCAGACCTGTGGTCATAGTTACCTACAGTGTGGATTTAAATTTTTCTCTAAAAGTTAAATTTATAAGGACTGGTGTCCTTATATCAACTAAATTTAGTTGATATAAGGACACCAGTATAATTGTGATACTAATTATTACTGGCTTTTTTGTATATTAGATATATTCATATCCTCGAAGTATACAAGTCTTCTAAAATATAAAGCTTAGGATAACTCTTTACCAAGATGGTATATTCCAAACCAAAGTTTCTGTAGTTTTCTCTTCCAGACTTACATGAAAGTGACAATTTAGTTGGGGATCTACTTATGTCATTTGATGTTTTGTAATTGAGTAAAAATAACCTGTCACCAGCATGTGACATACAAAGATTTTGTGTTACTGCATTCATTGGGATGATGAGTTAAGGTATCAGAAGATTCTGATGTATTTAAAGGTAGACAATGTGAAATGTGGAAACATTTGCCACTTCTTCCACAAAGAAAAAATTAAAAATTCTTTTGTTTGATTCGAATTTCAGGTGTAATTTGCATTGTGTAAACTGATATTCATATCACCTCAGGAAACTATATGTAAAAATTTTATAAGATGTTATTTTAAAAAGAAGCAAAGATCAGCTTCAGAAGTAAAACATCTAAAATTAGTCAAGAGCTCCATCTCACTTGAGATAAGGCTCTGCCTCTTACCCCACTCCATGTTAGGAGGGCTCCAAAGTAGGCCAGAATTAAGCACATTTCAAGTTATGCTGAAAGGATAGATTTTTATTGTAAGGGTTACTGTGGTCTCAAAAATAAACAGACAATCTAATACAAAACTTTAAACTTAAGTAAAGGATTGTATAAATTATAAAAGGTATTCAATATATAAACTCTTTATAAAAGAGTTTCAAAAGAAAATAAATCTGAAAAGCTCTCTTATGTGATTAAGTTATACATTTATGGGTCTTTGTTAGGCAAAATAGATTCCAAAGACATATTGGTGTTATTACAGAAATTATGCTTCTTGGTTCAAAGCTATTACACAAACTGAAATGTTTTTGCTTTTATTAACTTCATTTTGTATTTTCCTTTAAAACTTTATAACTGCTACCCATTGATGTGTTTGCAGAGTGCCTGCTTCTAAAAGAACAGCCTGAGTTAATTTGAAACAAGAAGCCATCATGTAAAGTCAGATAGGATATAAAGTATTAGTACTGGAAGTACTGGAAGAATACTAATAATATTAGAGTACTAATAAAGTATTAGTACTTCCAGTACTAATAGTGACCACAATTAAATGGAAGGGGTAACTATAAAATTATAGACATTGAAGATAAAACCCAGTACTCCTACTCCAAGACTGGTGAAACTGACCTGCTGGATGTTTCAACCCAAAACATGGAGACCAAAATCAAGGAAGTAAAAGGGCCAAGGAAAAAGCAGCCAATATTCTGGGTCTTGCCTTCTTAGGTCAACCAGGAGAATGACAGGACCCTTCTAAGGATAACTGCAGTGAGTCATTGACCTCCCGATCGGGGGATCACGAGGACCCTAGAGAACAGGAAGCCACCCAGTGCACATTCTGCAGAGGAGGGTCACTGGAGAGGGAGATGTCTCTGATGTTTCCAGGGAAGCCACACGTGGTCAGCAAGACCCTGGCCCATCCTGGCAGATGGCACAACTGGAAGAGGAAAAGCTAAAGGAGCCAAGAGGCTTTTCACAAGTTCCCAAGAGTGATCCCTGACAAATCTCAGCTAACTCTAACAGTAGAGAGAGAGGAAAAAAAGGCCAATTTTGGCCAACTTGGTCTTAAACACCCAGCAGGAGAGTAAAACCAAAGCACAGCTGCATGTGGACATTTAAAAGACAAGACAGGTTCTTTTACCTGAGATGTACATTTGTGTCAGTCCTCCTGAAAGTCAGTAAAACTGGGAGGTTATAAAGGAAGCGTCTTTATACAGGAGTATCTGATAAATATTGCATAAAGCTCTGTCAGAGTCACAGGTGTGTTCTGAGCCAATCTGAGACCTGTCTGTGCTTTTTTTTCTGGTGTGATTATCATGAGCTGCTGCTCAGACTCCTCTGGAGTTTGCAGTTCACTTCCAGCCTGCGACTTGGTTTTAATCAAGACCTGGAAAGAAGACAAGCTACAGCTGAGTTGGAAAGGACCTTACCAAGTGCTCCTCATCACCAGGATGCCTACCTGGTCTCCTAAAAGGGGGGAACCCATTACCATGGGTGATTTCCACTCAATATATCTAGGATGGATGGCACAAGAACAGAAATGAAAACGCGGCCAAAGGGTATAAAAAGAAAAGGGGGAACTGTGAGAGACAGAAAGTCCAGTGGTCCATTCTCAGAATATAGTATTTAGCCTTAATTGGGATGAAAGGTCCAGTTGTAGCCAATTGAACCATAGTCCTTCCCTTTGCCCTCCCCAATTTCGAAATTAGCCAGTTGTGTAGATTGTAACCCTGAGCTCCTCCTATCAGAGCAAGGGGCAGCGCTGTATTAGGAATAAGTCAGTGGACCACCCACCCAGGTGTGCTTGATAGCCAGGCTGGGTAGCATGCCCTGCTGCAGAAGTAAGGTCAGCCTTGCAGAGCTGCTTCTGAGCCTGTGCCTGGCTTCTCACAGCACCAGGATTTCCAGCAGGTTCCTCATTCCATGTTTACACTTTGTAGCTAAATTGCTGGTGCAGAAAAACATGGGTGGTTTTGTGAAATAATTGGGGTTTATCAAATATGTCCATAGATTCTCTGCAGCCCTTCCTTTAAAAGGCAGAGCATACCCCTGCCAAGTATGGGCTAGAGGTAGTGATGGTCTTCTCAGGAGATGGTGGGAATGGCAGTGTGTGACTTTGGAGAACTGGCTGTAAAAGTCACCTCAGTGTCCTCTTGCCTGATCTCTCTGTAGTCACCTGCTCAGGGACAGCCAGCTACATGTCACGAGGATGCTGATAGAGCCATGTCAGCAGGTCCCCCTCGTCAGGAAATCAGGCCTTCTACCAGTGCCAGAGAGGAGCTGATGCCCTGTGATGCATCATCTTGGAGCAGGTCCTCCTGCCAATCAGGTCCTCCAACGATGCAGCTCCAGCAGCGTCTTGATCTCAAGCCCACACGGGTCTCTGAGCCAGACCCACTGGACCACACTGCTCCTAAACCCCTGACCTACAGCAGCTACAAGAAAACAAGTGCATAATTAATTATGCAGCACTTGACATTAATCAGTGACCCAGTATCCACAGGCACTGCTAAGTCTCTTACCAATTCTAATGTGTCTGCTGATCTCGTTGAGTTTCTATGCAGGTAACCATGTTCTCCTAGAACTGTGGCGGGAAGTCCCTCCCTATTCAGTTCAGTGTCCTAGTTTATTTTTTCTTGTCTTATTCTACTCTTGTTGGTGACAAATTTGAGCAACAGAGGTGCATTCTGTCACCTTAACTCTTGATGTATGAGGGATGCCAGAGAAAGTTTTCTAATAAACACTGATGTTTGCTGTCAGGCTTTAAACAAGTAGCTTTTGATCAAGTTCAGAAAAGGTTCAATCTATTTCTAGTTTCCTGTAAGTTTAAACCATAAATAGGGATTGAACATTATCAAATTGTTTTTATCTATACTCACAGTAGTCTTTTCCTTTAGTTGGTTCATGAGATAAAGCACATTTTGGTGCATGACAGGATTTTTCTCATGTTGAACCATCTTTGCATTCCTGGAATAAATCAATTTTACAATGAAAAAATATAAATAAGATAAAATAAAAACCCTTGGGCTTGGTTATATTCTATTTAGGATTTTTATTGAAAGGCTCATAATTGTCCTTTCTTTTCTGATTTTGGAGTAAGGCTCATAAAATGAGCCGAGATGACTTACTCTTGTATTCTATTCTCTAAAAAAGTTTACATAAGAAATAATTAGTCTTTATTGAGGATTTTCGGTGGGAGTCATTTGTTCCCTGTTGCAGTTTCTCTCGTGGATATGGGTCTATTTAAATTCTCTATTTACTCGAGTGTCCATTGGGCACTTCATATTTTCACAGAAATTGATTCATTCCAGGTTTTCTGAACATATTGGTGTATAGTCACTCATGACTTTCCTCTAGTATTTCTGCAGTTGTTTTCCAGTTTTGTTCTATGTCCATCTCGTGTTTCTTTTCTCCTTTCTTGCCAGTCTTGCTTGAGGTCTGCCAGTCTTGGCCTATTTATCTATTTAAGTTTCCTCTGGCTTTTAAGGTTGAATTTGTTCTCTTTTCTCTGACTTTTGTTCTTATCTTTTGAACTTGTCGCCCCCCTTCTGGTATGTCTGCTTTAGCTGTGCCTACCTCTGCAGCTGGCCGTGACAGTGGCCTAGTGTGTGGCCAATTTCTATGACTGATTTGCACACAGAAGAAACCTGTGTTGTCTATGGGATGTGTAAATTGGAAGATAATATGCAATTGGATCTACTGTAACATTGAAATGCAAGGACCTGTGCCTGCTTTCACATACATCATCGTTTTATAGGAAGTTTGTTGAAAGTTCCAAATACCACAATGTATTCGAGTATTTCTCCTGGCGGTTTTCAGCCACAGCTGAGGGAACCCTGAAGACTGTGTTACTTAATGCATATACATACATAGTCCTTCTATATTCCTGACCTATTGTCTTTTTGAGCAAGTGTCTAGTCTTCCTTGTCCCTTGTGATTTTTTGACCCTAATTGTATTTGTCAGATATTAGAATCGCTACCCCAAATTTCTCTGGATCTTATCTGCCTGTGTATCTTTTGTCCGTCTCTTTATTTTCGGTCTCTCTGTGCTTCTGTACAATATGTCCTGCTGGCTCCCCCCCACTGTGCGGGTCCCTGCTATCAGATCAGCCCTGCGCCAGATTTAGCCGGTATTTGCTGGCACCGTAGACCCCTCTCATTCTGAGTTTTCTAATTTCTGTGTAGTTGGCCTATTTTGTCTTTTCTCCTTCTCCAGGGCTGCAAAGATCCCTCCTCTCTCCCTCTTTAACACCATAGCCTTGGGCCCTGCAGGTGTTTACCCACCCAAGCAGGCCAGCCCCTCTCTGTGCCACACCCTTTGGGCACCTAGAGAGCCAGGAGCAGAGGAGGAGGGAGGGAGGCAGAACAAGACAGGGCACCCAGCCCGTGACATTCCTGCAGCGGTGCCAGCCTGATGTGGTGCATTGACAGAGTTTCCTGCAGCACCTGCCCACGTGCCCAGTGCCCACCTGCTCACCCAGCCCTCGTCTGTCTTTCATGGTTGAAAAGTGAACCCGTGGTCCTGCTTCATTTTGCACATGTGGTCTGGCCAGAGGCCCTCCCCTCCCTGTGGCTCCTTCCAGCTGTGCATTCAGGGTCCACCCAGGCGCCTGGGGTCCCAGGGAAAGAGCATGAGCCCCCACAGAGAGGCCAAGGAGGGACCTCAGCGTCAGAAGGAAACCCAGATTCCTGAGCTGAGGAATTCGCCAGAGCCCCGCTTACTTACAGGTCAGGAAGTTGGGGACTAGGGTCCCTTACCTGCGGGAGCACTGGAGCCCCCCCTTGGAATGGAGGGAGGTGAATGGGCAGACATTCAGGCCCAACTGCCGGTAGCCCCAGACCTCAGGCACAGCCCAGCGCCATCCAGTGGGATGATAAATGGATGCTATTTTTAAAGAGAGGTGCTGCAAAGATCATCTCTATTTGTTTTTGTGGTGTAGCTGGGCCCTCGTGCCTGCGTGGTAATGCAGCGCTCAGGGAGATAAACTAAGGACTGAGCTCTGAACCCACCCGATACCATCGGGCACCACAGTGCACTGCTGCCTAACAATCTCGTGAAGGTTTTCTAAATTAAGACCAAACAGATGGCCGCCGTGTATCCCCACATCAGCCCCGTCCAGCTCCACACTCCCATCCATCTCGGTGTGGAGTGACGGCCAGCCAGCAAGGCAGTGTGGGAGCAAGGTGGCCTGTGGTGGCCATGTGGCCGGGAGGGCACAGCTCCTGCAGGGAGGTTCGGGCATGTGGCAGGGACCACACAGATCACTGCAGCTCTGGAGGAGAAGCACCCAGGCTTCCTGAGCAGCGCGGAGGGGACGGGCCAGCCGCGGAAGCCTGGCACAGGCTTGGGCGGTCCAGGCTCTCGGCTGTGGTCCTCTGAAGCCCACTTAGAAACAACCAGCATCCACTCCAGCACCAGCCGCCCTCAGCTTCCAGAGGCTGGTCCTGCCCCAGCCCAGTCCCATATTCAGGACCAGGCCAGGCAGAGGCGAGGCGGTCCAGGCTCAGGGAGGAGAAGCCATGGGACCACAGGGAAGGACCACAGCCACTGGGAGGGAACAAGATCATCAGGGGTCAGGGCTGGGATTGTGGCTCAGCAGGAGAGCGTTCGCCTAGCACGGGCGGGACCCGGGTTCCATCCTCAGCACCACATAAAAATAAAGGCATTGTGTTGTGTCCATCTACACCTAAAAAAAAAAAAATTTAAAAAATTATCAGGGGCAGGGTGGGGAGGAGTGGAAGGGCAGTGTGCCCCCTGGGAGCAGCTACCACAGAAGGAGACTGAGCCTGTGGCTCAGGGACAGTACCTCACCACCTCGCCCCAACGGAGGTCAGGGCTACTCCCCAGGATCCTTGACCACTGCCATCATAGCCCCAGGAGCTGGGCTGAGCTGGCACACTGGGCCTAGAAGAGTGCCACCTGCCCAGCTCCAGGGCCCAGGGTCTGACCTGCGCAAGCAGCTATAGGGAACCTTCCACCCAAGCAGGTAGGGCTGTTACCAGGAGCAAGGGACAGGGTCTGCAGGGCCTTCACACCTCCCCCCAGTCACCACTCCAGGGATGGCCCTGGGTAGGGGTCCTCAGGCCCTGGCCTACCCTGCCATTGCCCCGAGCACCCAAGCCACTGAGGCCTGAGCCCACCCAAGGTGGATGTCCAAGAGTCCGAGAGTCAGACCAGCCTCGGCCTCTCCAGATGCTGACCCCTGGTCCCCCTGTGGGCTACAGGGCTACGGGCCTGGACCTTGGCCTTGGTTCCCAGGTGCTGCCCAAGGCAGGTGGGCTGTAGGCTTGCTCACTAGAGAGCACCTCACTGCAGCTGCTGCGGGGTACCCTCTCCAGAGGCCGGCCCGGGGCCTCCCGAGTCAGGGCAGATCACCCCTGCTAGAGCCGCCCTGTCCATCCGTGCTGTCCAGTTTCTCTCTTATGCAAAGCGCAGGCCTCCGGCCAATGGTTGTCAGGATCGGCGCTCACTGGGCACGTTTGCTCCAGGGAAAACGGACAGCACGTGGGTTCAGTGAGTAGAGGACCAGGTCCCGGGCAGGGCCTGAGGCACCCGAGGCCTTTCTGCCTCCGCTAGCCACACCTGCTGCCCAGCGAAGGCCTGTGGGACCCAAGGGCTGGCAGTCTGCAGCTCCGAGGTCTGGGGTCAGCAAGGCCACCCACACCTCTTCCCACAGGACCCTATCCTCACCTGCTCAAGGAAAGAAACCCACTGAGGTGCATGGACTCCACCGGGAGTCGGCACCACACCAGGCCCCACTGAGGCCAGGTGCGGATCTGGAGACCCCCTCGGCCCCTCCTAGGATGCTCTGCTGTGTGGGGCGAGCACAGGCCCTCGGGGCTGCCCCTGGACACCCTGCCCCACATCCCAGCACCCCCCCTCGGCAGATCAATAGCTTGGGAAATCTGAAAAGGGCCCAAACAAAGAAGTGGGCTTGTAAGTACCCAGCTCGTATCAGCTGATAAATGGCCCCCTCTTTAAGGGACTTATCTCTCCAGGACTTGCGGAATGAGGGATGGTGTCATTTGTCCTGTTGGCTCGTCTGGACCAGCCGAGCCGGATCTATTTAAAAGATAGTGCGATACTGTCGACAGCAATAGACAGGGTAATTGCAGAGCGACTGCCGGGGTATAAATTACACGGCTCTAAGTGGTGGAGTGGCCGCGGGAGAGCGGAGAAATTCCTGACAATTTACTTGTCCCTCTGCCCCGCCGCCTGCTTATCACGGGCCAGCAGAAGAAACGCGCTCTGGGTGAAAAAATTAAGTATTGATCAAATTAACAGTTTTTACTGATCTTTTTAAGGAGAAAAGGAGAGCAACAATTAAATTTAGAACACAAAAGACACGGCAGGATAACTCCTGACCCATGGCAAAGTCGGTGATGAGGACAAGCAGGAATCACAGAGGCAGACAGTCCACAGGAAGGAGCCGCCCGCGGCTCCTGCAGGGCCCGCCACCTGCCCCAGGCCAGCCGAGTTCCTGGGAAGATCCCCCCAGCCACCCACAGAGTGCAGAGGTGGAAGGAGGCAGACGCAGGCTCATCCTGGGGTCCCACAGGGCCTGAGGCTTCTGGCAGCATGGAGGGACCCTGTGCCCAGCCCCGTGTCCCCTCCTAGTGGGGCCTCACGGAGACCACCCACCCACTGCCATTCGCTCCCCTGTGACGTGGCATGGCCTGAGCGCCGTGGGGCAGAGGAGCTCTCAGGCGGGACGGCTGTCATCCTGATCACCATGGTCCTTGTCCTGGGCCTGTTCTCTGTCCTCACACACCAGAGGGCCCAGGACACCAGTGTCAGGAAGGCCTGTGGGTCAGGAAAGCTGGGACCTCCTTCAGCGGGCATCAGGGGGGCCTGGGGCTCGGGAAAGAGGACTCCCCATAAACGGCCAGCCCCGGCCAGGTTGCGCACAGACCCGGGACAAGCCCTGTGCCCTGGCCATTCTGCTGCCCTCACCACCAGCAGGACAGACACATGGCCTGTCCACTGAAGCCCCACTGAGACTTCACCTTGAGCGGAGGGTCGGCAGCAGAGTCTCGGGCCACCATCTTTAAGAATGCCACAACCCTGGGTGACCACTGGGCAGTGACCACAGACTACAGGTACCCACTCACCCCCTGCCAAGCTCCCACAGGCTGGGACTGGGGAGGACTCCATGTGCTAGGAGCGGTGCCTGCCCGGGACCGGCAGCAGTTGGGTCTCCTCGGTGGCTACATCTGGAGCCACCGATACCCCAGTGGTGGCCCTGAAGCACCTGGGAACCCAAGGGTAGGCTAAGTGGCTGTCGGCGGGGACTGGATGGGCAGCCCTGGGAAATGGCCCCTGGTACAAATTAATGGCTTTGACTGGCAAATAACTGACCTCTGAGCAGACCCAGCGATGCCCAGCCAGGTGCCGAGGTCTGGCAGAACAAGCCTACCTGGGGCCCTCACGGTGGGCCCACCCCCAGGAGGGAGGACCCTCCCGGGAGTCACAGCCCCCAGCCAGCCACAGCAGCCACAGCAGGCACAGAAGAACACTGACTGCAGCTCCCCATGCTGAGGCTTTGTGTGGCCCAACTGGGCTCCACTCAGGCCCTTGGTCCCTCCTCTCTCTTGTCCTGACCCACCCACTCTCCGTGGCCCAAATTCTGAGTGGGGCCTCACAGGGCTAGTGTGACACCAGGGTTCAGCCTAAGGCAGCCTGAGCTCAGGTGAGACTAGCCCCCAGAAGCAGGGCCAACAAGGTGCTGTCCCAACACTAACTCTGAAATCTGTCCCGACTCATGTGGCACAGGGAGGTCATTGCCCCTGAGCTGGGCTTTGGGTGGGGAAGTGGAGGAGGAATGAGGCTCAGTGATGAGGCCATGCCCAGGGACCGCCATGGGCCATAGCCCCAAGCCATTCTGAGGGCTGAGCCCAGGGCCAACCCACTGCGGGTCAGGAGCTAACCCTGCCCTCTCCGTGCACCTTCCATAGGGGCCAGACACCTGTCCCAGCCCCAGGATGCCGCTACTCCTGGAAGGGATCGATGGTCCCTGCTGACCAGTGGAACTCAGTGGCCAGGAGGCGGGCAGGGAGGACCTCCCCCGCAGGCACCCCGCACAGCCTCTCCTTTTGGTCCAGCCTCTCTGGGTTTCCCACGCACTCTGGGCCAGGCCCTGGGGAGACCCATGAGGGAGGCAGACCAGCAGGGAGAGTCTGAGAAGAGCCCAAGGGTCCGTGTGCCCAGAACCAGCAGGCTTCTCTGCACCCCACCTGCCCCAGGGCTGTCCCTGCACCAGTGCCCTCTGCTGGGTGGGGGTCACGGCAGCTCTCCTGGAGGCTCAGGTACAGTTGTGAGAAACAGTGAGCAGAGGCCCGCACCCCTGAGACCATGTCCCGCAGGACCACCACACAGCATCACAGCCACACACCCTCACCAGCCAGCCAGAGTCCACCCCACACCCCTCCGTGACCCGAGGACCACACAGTCCGACTCCTTCTCCATAGAGAGGGGCTCAGCTGCCCTCCGTGGAGTGCTCCCAGGCGTCTCGTCCCTGAGGGCCATGGTGTCTTCTCATCCACAGGACTCCACCTTGTGTCCAGCTCTTCAGCCCTAGGGCCTTCAAGATAAACTTCTTTACGAAGGAGGCAGAGTGAGGCAGGGCCTCTGTGACAGGGCCCACCCAGAAGGGCCGTCTGCCCACTTCCCCAGCAGGCCACCAAGTGTGTCCCACAACCTCTGCTCAGGGCTGTGGCGAGGCCCCGTCCCCGCCTGCCCTCCCCAGGCCCCGAGCCCAGATGACCCAGTGCCTGACACCCACCTGCTGAGGGGAGCCGAGGGCTGCTGGTCCCCTGGCCCCTTCACACCCACCTGCCTGTGCCCTGTCCAAGCCCCTTGGACTTCTGCCTGTGGGCTCCCCATGGTCAGGCAGGAGCCAGGAGGACGTCTAGGCACAGGGACTAAGCTGGCGCTGACCTCGGTGTCCTAAGAAACCCAGGACCCCACTGCCTGTGCTGTCCCTCAGGCCAGTGCCCCACCGGCCATGCCGTGTAAGCCTTCAGAGGTGCCCAGGGCAGCATGTGGCCTGCACCCCTGGCAGAGCCAAGGATCTTTGTGGAACTCTCTCGGGAACAGGGCACAGAAAGCCAGGAGCTGAGGGGCAGCAGTTGGGACCTTTCACACAGGAAGCCCCAGGGCCTGCTCCAGGGGGAGGCTGCCTCCCAGCCCAGGGGACAGGCAGGGCGCGCAGCCCTGTCCCCCACTCAGGCTGGGGATGCAGAGTGAGAGGAAAGGAGAGGACAACCCCCTCTCAGCACCTAGGAGGGCATGAGCCCCAAGCCCACGTCCCTCAGAAGATGATTTTTAAGCATGAGGAATTGCTGCCACGGGATTCTTCCGGAACGCCCCTCCTGCGTTTGATGCCTTTTCTCTGCATAGTAATGTCTTAAAAAAAAAAAAAAAAAGAGCCACTGATATATGTTACAAGAAGTGTATCTCTTTCACTGAGACAGAACATTTTAATTCCCCGACACCTTTTAGTGATTGCTTCAATTTCCGAAGATTTTGATAAAATCATGCGGTTTAAGAGTCGCGGGAAGGAGGCTGGCGCGGGCAGAGCGTAATGAAAAGCTCCTGCTTCTCAGCCTTCACTTGACACAGCCCGGCTCAGGGCTAATAAACGCCGCGTGATAAATGTTGGAGCCACGATTGTAAAAATATACTTGTAATTGGGTTAATATGCCTTAAAATACTACCCATCAGTTATCCTCCCTTCTCCCCTGAAGCCTGCGCAGGGGTGCGTGTGGCCGGAGCCCCTCTCCCCCACCCTGGGGTCCCGCTTCCTCCATCCCTCCCTGGCCCTGAAGCCCCTTCATCACCTGTGATCTGACTGAGAGGCTGGAGGGCTGAGCCCCCCAGTGCCCTGCTCGCCACATGGCGGGGGCTGCACTGGGCAGGACACGCGGAGGGTGGTGCAGCCCAGGAAGCCCTCCACCAGTGCCCAGTTCCCTGCAGGTGGTCCTGCGCCTGCCCCGTGTGTCCAGCAGAGGCCTGAGGGCAGCCTTCCCCTCACTGCCCTCACCAGCTCTATCTCCACCCCAGGGAGCATCTGTCCCCAAAGGCAGGGCCCCCAGGGCTGGGAGACAAGCAGAGTGCTCAGAAGCAAGGCAAGAGGGACCTGGTGGGCAGGCAGCCGGTTTGCTCTGAGGAACAGCCTAGGCAGGGGCAGGGCCATGAGCCCAGGAGGATGAGGCTCTTCCCTGGAGCGTTACTAGAAAAAAATGCACAGGAGTGAATCAGGGAACGCCAGGCTAGACCTCGGGAAGAGGGTGGGGTCACCAGACATGGCCTTGCCCCTGACCTGTCCTTCCACTCATGTTGTCACCTGTCCATGGATACAAAAGTGAAGTCACAGGCAGCACTGTGTGCTCTGCAGGGGATGAGACTCTAGAATGGGCCTGCTGGGCTCTCTCCAATGCCAAGGCCATGGCCAGCCCCACTAGTGTTCTGCTCAAGTTTGTGAGCTTGCTGATGGGATGGATGGGTGGATGGTTGGTGATGGATGGGTGGATGGATGGGTGGTTATGGATGGATGGTTATGGGTGGATGGTTATGGATGGATGCTTATGGGTGGGTAGTTATGGATGGATGGTTATGGGTGGATGGATGGTTATAGATGGATGGTTATGGGTGGATGGTTATGGATGGATGCTTATGGGTGGGTAGTTATGGATGGATGGTTAGTGATGGATGGATGAATGGATGGATGGTTATAGATGGATGGTTATGGGTGGATGGTTATGGATGGATGCTTATGGGTAGGTAGTTATGGATGGATGGTTATGGATGGATGGTTATGGGTGGATGGTTATGGATGGATGGTTAGTGATGGATAGATGAATGGATGGATGGTTATAGATGGATGGTTATGGGTGGATGGTTATGGATGGATGTTTAGTGATGGATGGATGGATGGATGGATAGATGGATGGGTGGTTATAGATGGAAGGTTATGGGTGGATGATTATGGATGGATGGTTATGGATGGATGGATATGGATGGATAGTTATGGATGGATATTAGTGATGGATGGATGAATGGATGGAGGGTTATGGATGGATAGTTACGGGTAGATGGTTATGGATGGATGCTTATGGGTGGGTTGTTATGGATGGATGGTTAGTGATGGATGGATGAATTGATAAATGGTAATGGATGGATGGTTATGGGTGGATGGTTATAGATGCAAGGCTATGGGTGGATGGTTATGGATGGATGGATGGTTATGGATGGATGTTTAGTGATGGATGGATGGATGGACGGATGGGTGGTTATGGATGGAAGGTTATGGGTGGATGATTATGGATGGATGGTTATGGATGGATGGCTATGGATGGATAGTTATGGATGGATGGTTAGTGATGAATGGATGAATGGATGGATGATTATGGGTGGATGGTTATGGATGGATGCTTATGGGTAGGTTGTTATGGATGGATGGTTAGTGATGGATGGATGAATGGATGGATGGTTATAGATGGAAGATTATGGGTGGATGGCTATGAATGGATGATTATGGGTGGATGGTTATGGATGAATGGTTATGAATGGATGGATGAATAGTTATAGATGAATGGTTGGAAGGTTATGGATAGATGGTTATGGATGGTTATGGATGAATGGATAGTTAGGGATTGATGTTGGACAGTTATGGATGAATGGTTGGATGACTATGGATGGATGGTTATGGGTGGATGGATGGATGGTTATGGATAGATGGATGAATGGATGGTTAGATGGTTATGGATGGATGGATTGATGGTTAGATGGTTATGGATGGACAGATAGATGGTTATTAATGGATGGATAGGTGATTAAGGATGGATGGTTTGGATGGATGGATGGATGTTTATCAATTGTTATGGAAGGATGGATGGATGGATGGTTATGGATGAATGGATGGGTGGGTTAGTAATAAATGGTGGAGGGCTAGAAGATGAGCAGATGGATGGATGAATGGATAATTGGATAGATGGATGGACAGATGAATGAATGGATGGATGGATGGTTGGGTGGGTGGGTGGTTATGGATGGAGGGATAGTTATGTATGGATGGTGATGGATGGATGGTTATGGATGGTTGGTGATGGATGCTTAGATGGTTATGAATGGGTGGTTAATAATGGATGGTGAAGGGCTAGTAGATGAGTAGATGGATGAATGAATGGATAGTTGAATAGATGGATGGGCAGATGGATGGATGGATGGCTATGGATGGATGGAAAGGTAGATAACTGAATGTTTATTTTACAGAGCTTAGGGCAAGTCCCTAGCAGTAGGCTGTTCTGGAAGCTGATGCACAGATATGGAGAGGGCTCAGGTAGCCTTTGATTCAGACCATGAGTGGCTCCTTTTCCCACAGGGCAGAGACCTTCTGTCTCTGAGCTCATTCTCCCCTGGAGGATTCTCAGCTTAGCCCTGGCCCACCCTTGCCTCCCTGCGGCTCTCACTCAGTCACCTGTCCCCTCTTTCCTCCTTCCACCCCTCCAGTTCTGGGGTCCAGGTCCTAGGCTCCCTGCAAGTCCTGAGACCTCCAGTCTGTGAGGAGGTGGAGATGTGAGGATCTGGACAAGGCAGAGCCTGGCAAGTGCTGGGAGGACCCCAGAAGGGGCCAGGGATTCAGGTGGGAAGGGCAAGCTGCACCACACAGCCAAGACCAATGTGTAGTGGGAAGGGCCACAGAGCCAGGCCCCCAGGTCTCAGTGTGCCTCTGGGAGCTAGCCAACCAGGAGCCCACAGGGGGAAGGGCATGGTTCCTGGACCCCCCAGCCCAGGATGGCCAAGAACGAAGTCCTGAGTGCTTCACTGTGAAGAGATGAAGCTCAGAGAGGCCAAGAGAGTGACCCCAAACCTCAGAGATCTGGACAGAGCTGGACAAGGCAGGCCAGGCTGGCTGGCTGAGCTTGGTCAGCATGTTGGTCTGAAGGAGAAGGGAGATGCCAGTGTCCTAAGGGAGGAAAGTGGTCCCACAGCCTTCACCACCCCAGCAGGGGCACGGCGTCCCAGGAGGGCACACCGCACTGCCACTGCTCATGATCCAAACTGAGCCCCCCACTACAGTCTCAGCCCCACAGCCAAGCACGGGGCCAGCACCCGCCCAGCCCAGGGGGCTCCCTGGTTCCCCAGCCTGGGCTGTGAGCTCCCTGAGTGGCAGGTTGGTGCCTCCAGGAAGACGTCCAGGGAGAGAAATGGCTGCCAGGCGGGTTTGGCAGTCACTGGGTGAGAGGCTGGGTGACTTGGGGGTCGCAAGGTGGGGTGGACCCTGGGGTGCAGGGGCATCTGGAGGACTAACTTGTCCGCGGCTCCATAGGGCCCGCCCTGCTTTGCCCAGCAGGCAGTGTGGTGGACATGGCAGCTGAGCTGGACCCCAAGGGAGTAATTGGATAATTCCCTCCTAAGAGGCCAGGGCAGGAAGGCGCCCCGGATGCGCCACCTCCCCAAATTGCCTCCCTGTGGAAGCTCTTTAGGCAGCAGGCAGGGCACGGGAATGACCACGCACTGTCGGCTCCCCGAGCGCGGAAGGGACGATGGCTGGGGCCTCTGCTCCACACAGAGGCTGCAGCAGACGAGAGCGTATTCGCCTGCTCATGTGAAGCGATAGAACTGTGAATGAGCTGCTGACCTTTCTGGAGTGACAGGTGACCCGCGAGATAGCTGAGGTGGGCAGTGGCAGTGGCCTCGAAAATTGCTGCTGCTGCCTGAAAATAGACAATAAGAGCGAATGTGGCCTGAGGAGCCGTCGCTGCCGTGCTGCGGGGACAAAGCGGATTATCTCGGGCCACCGGTCCAAGCCCATCAGCCTGCCCCTCCCTTGTGCTTGAGGAACGGGGGCAAAGGCACCACAAGGCCCACCATGTCCAGGAGGAGCCCAGGGAGACAGAAGACAGTCTGCATGGTGACCAGCCCCCTGGGGCTCAGCTCACCCAGCCCAGGGCCGCCCCAGACAGGCTCAGCCAGGCCCCACCCCTCCCAAGGGTCCCTGCCTGCTGGACAGCTCCCCAGCAGGACCCGTCTGCCTGGCAGCCTTCTGACTGCTACAGGGGCCAACAGTTCAAATGCTTCTGTGCAGGATGCCCAAGGCCTCACCCCCAGGGCCCCTCATCACCCACCTCCATCCCAGCCCATGGCCTTGGTGCCCCTGGCCTGCTGCAAGTCCTTCCCCCCAGGGAGACGCCCACCAAGCCAGGCCTGAATGCAGGGCTCCACAGGTAGAGGGCCCGGCCCAGGCTTGCTGGCCCCAAGGCCATCTTCTGCCCATAGGCAGCAGGATGCAGAGGCCCCAGCGAGGGGCCTGCAGTCCTATTAGCACCCACCCCGTCCTACACCCTTCCGTCCTAGGTGGTGCCCCTGGGGCTTCTCAGACGGCAGGGGCCATGGGGTGCCTCCTGCTCCCAGAAGGGCCTCACCCTGGCTGGGACCTGCCCACCACCACTGCTCCTGCCACCACGGCCATCAGGGGTCCCCAGGTGTGCAGCAGCAGCCCCCTCAGAGGGGCCCCTCCACGGAGTCCTGCCCCTGCTGGCCTGGCTCTGCGGGCACTGGGGAAGCTGGAGGGGGCATGGCAGCCCCAGGACAGTGGTCCAGGTGGGTAGGCCTTGACTCACGGTCCTCAGAGCAGGCTGGCCCCCAGACCACCTCCTGCCTCCACTCAGAGGGGCCACTTTGAAGCAGAGCTTGGAAAACCCTTCTGGTTGTCTCAAGATGTGACCCAGAGGGCCAACCCCTCAGAAAAGGATGGAACACTTTAATGAGGAAGGAGAAACGTCAGGAGTCAGGTGACCAGGGAGCCAGAGGCAGCCAGGGGCGTCTGTGGCAGTGGGGGTGGGTCCTGGAGCAGGCAGTGAGTGGTTGGTGGTCACCAACGCTGGGCACAGCAAGAGCCACCATTTTGCCATCTGAGCATGGGCAGGGCCAGGCCAGGCAACCAAAACACATTGATTGTCCATGCAGCAACCAGCACCTGGCACAGCCACCACCTGCCAGGAAGACCCAGCTGGGCCCTCCATGTGCCCAGGATGACGCGGGGCACAGGAGCTGCTGGGTGGTTCAGGGCAAGGCCCCCAGCCCCCAGCCGACTCTAGACATTGGGGTGGGGTGGGACCCCCCAGGGAAGGTCCCATACCAGGGGAGGGCTAGCCTGGTGGAGACCAGGAGGTCTCTGGGAGGGTGGGCATCAGCACCCATGTCCCACCACGTGCTCACCCCACACCAGCGGAAGCCCACATGTCCCAGAGCCCACTGGAGTGGGTCCACCAGCCACGGGCAGAAGTGTGTGTCCTCCACACAGCCAGTCCCTCCAACAGCTGCCTTTGAGCTCCTAGAGGAACTCCTGAGGGGCGAGGGAGCAAAGGGAGGCCAGGACTAGGCTTCCTGGAGGAGATGGGGCAGGGAGCTGGTGACAGGAACATGGGGGCCCCGGGGAGGGAGGGGGCTGTATGGGGTCCCAGCATCCAGGCCAGGGTGCGGTGATGACCTCCAGAGAGGAAGCAGAGCCCTGAGGTCAGCACCGGCCCGAGGAGCCTCCACATCGCCCTGGACTTGCAGTTGAGGCCCAGGTGGTGGGTCGCACCACTCCCCCAGGACCCTCGGCCCTTCAGCCCTCGCCCTCCTTCCCTGGAGCTGCACAGGACGGGGTGGGGTCCTCCTCTTCCCTAGGGGACGCTGCCCACCTGGAGGAACCCTGCCCCTGCTCCCCAGGTTCATTCCAGCAACACAAGCTGTGCCCTAGAACGCGCACCAGGGGCCAGGTACCCCTCCCCAGGCGTCCCTCCTCCTGAGGCCTGACTCCAGTCCCGCTTCTCTGCTCGGCCCCTGCCCTGCTCCCCACAGAGCTGTGGCTACCCCAGGAGACCCCAGCCACCTCCGCCCTCCACAGCAGGACCCTGGAGCCCTCCCTCTCCAGACACTATCTACCTTCTCTCCTGGATGGACGCTCCTCTGCCGCCTCATCCTGACACTTCCCTGTCTCTGTGCTTGATCTCCTGTGTCCCCTACCGACTGCAGCAAAACAGATGGCCACAATGACTGTGGCAGACGCCACCAAGTGGTGGCTCCCACAGACCCCGGCTCCGACATCAGGAGGCACCGCAGGGCCTGGGCTCCTCTCCCCAGTAGGGGCCCTCTGCTGGTGTCGCCCACACATGTTGCTACCGACTGTGCCCCCAACTGGGTGCCAGCACAAATCCCCTCCAGCCTCTCCATGAGGAGGGTGGCCAGGCCCCAGAGCACGTGTCCCAGACAGTGCAAGCAATGTCACTTCCTACAACCTGTCCTGGGCAGTCACCAGACTCACTCCCCCAGGCTATGCACCACAGGCTTCAGGGGACAGCAGTGCAGCCCCCAGCAGAACATGTCCTGGACGCTGAGAGCCGTGTTGAAGGGCAAGGCTGGCAGAGCCCCCCTGCGGCACAGTCCCCATCCTAACACACAATCAGTGCACCTCAGGACCATGGCACCAGGTTAGACTGCAGGCACAAGGTCTCCACCAGAGGGTCCAGGTGTGGTGCAGGCTCCTAGGGCACTGCAGGTACACCACACAGTCCTTCTGAGGACCTAGGGGCAAGAAAACAGCCCACACACTCTGCCAGGCGCCACAGGACACTTGCACCCAGGTATTCAAAACAGAAGGTGGAGGGAAGCAGCCACCAGCAACCCTGGACCCAAGTCCTCATGCATGGTCAGGCCCGTGATCAGGAGCCAACTGAACCCATCTCTATTGAATGACATCTCCATCCCTCTCCACAGCCTCCTCATCCCCACTGAACCTCCCCCCACTGAGGTGACATCTCCATCCCTCTCCACAGCCTCCTCATCCCCACTGAACCTCCCCCCACTGAGGTGACATCTCCATCCCTCTCCAGAGCCTCCTCATCCCCACTGAACCTCTCCCCACTGAGGTGACATCTCCATCCCTCTCCACAGCCTCCTCATCCCCACTGAACCTCTCCCCACTGAGGTGACATCTCCATCCCTCTCCACAGCCTCCTCATCCCCACTGAACCTCTCCCCACTGAGGTGACATCTCCATCCCTCTCCACAGCCTCCTCATCCCCACTGAACCTCCCCCCACTGAGGTGACATCTCCATCCCTCTCCACAGCCTCCTCATCCCCACTGAACCTCCCCCCACTGAGGTGACATCTCCATCCCTCTCCAGAGCCTCCTCATCCCCACTGAACCTCTCCCCACTGAGGTGACATCTCCATCCCTCTCCACAGCCTCCTCATCCCCACTGAACCTCCCCCCACTGAGGTGACATCTCCATCCCTCTCCACAGCCTCCTCATCCCCACTGAACCTCTCCCCACTGAGGTGACATCTCCATCCCTCTCCACAGCCTCCTCATCCCCACTGAACCTCCCCCCACTGAGGTGACATCTCCATCCCTCTCCACAGCCTCCTCATCCCCACTGAACCTCCCCCCACTGAGGTGACATCTCCATCCCTATCCACAGCCTCCTCATCCCCACTGAACCTCCCCCCACTGAGGTGACATCTCCATCCCTCTCCACAGCCTCCTCATCCCCACTGAACCTCCCCCCACTGAGGTGACATCTCCATCCCTCTCCACAGCCTCCTCATCCCCACTGAACCTCCCCCCACTGAGGTGACATCTCCATCCCTCTCCACAGCCTCCTCATCCCCACTGAACCTCCCCCCACTGAGGTGACATCTCCATCCCTATCCACAGCCTCCTCATCCCCACTGAACCTCCCCCCACTGAGGTGACATCTCCATCCCTCTCCACAGCCTCCTCATCCCCACTGAACCTCCCCCCACTGAGGTGACATCTCCATCCCTCTCCACAGCCTCCTCATCCCCACTGAACCTCCCCCCACTGAGGTGACATCTCCATCCCTCTCCACAGCCTCCTCATCCCCACTGAACCTCCCCCCACTGAGGTGACATCTCCATCCCTATCCACAGCCTCCTCATCCCCACTGAACCTCCCCCCACTGAGGTGACATCTCCATCCCTCTCCACAGCCTCCTCATCCCCACTGAACCTCCCCCCACTGAGGTGACATCTCCATCCCTCTCCACAGCCTCCTCATCCCCACTGAACCTCCCCCCACTGAGGTGACATCTCCATCCCTATCCACAGCCTCCTCATCCCCACTGAACCTCCCCCCACTGAGGTGACATCTCCATCCCTCTCCACAGCCTCCTCATCCCCACTGAACCTCCCCCCACTGAGGTGACATCTCCATCCCTCTCCAGAGCCTCCTCATCCCCACTGAACCTCTCCCCACTGAGGTGACATCTCCATCCCTCTCCACAGCCTCCTCATCCCCACTGAACCTCCCCCCACTGAGGTGACATCTCCATCCCTCTCCACAGCCTCCTCATCCCCACTGAACCTCCCCCCACTGAGGTGACATCTCCATCCCTCTCCACAGCCTCCTCATCCCCACTGAACCTCCCCCCACTGAGGTGACATCTCCATCCCTCTCCACAGCCTCCTCATCCCCACTGAACCTCCCCCCACTGAGGTGACATCTCCATCCCTCTCCACAGCCTCCTCATCCCCACTGAACCTCCCCCCACTGAGGTGACATCTCCATCCCTCTCCACAGCCTCCTCATCCCCACTGAACCTCCCCCCACTGAGGTGACATCTCCATCCCTCTCCACAGCCTCCTCATCCCCACTGAACCTCCCCCCACTGAGGTGACATCTCCATCCCTCTCCACAGCCTCCTCATCCCCACTGAACCTCCCCCCACTGAGGTGACATCTCCATCCCTCTCCACAGCCTCCTCATCCCCACTGAACCTCCCCCCACTGAGGTGACATCTCCATCCCTCTCCACAGCCTCCTCATCCCCACTGAACCTCTCCCCACTGAGGTGACATCTCCATCCCTCTCCACAGCCTCCTCATCCCCACTGAACCTCCCCCCACTGAGGTGACATCTCCATCCCTCTCCACAGCCTCCTCATCCCCACTGAACCTCTCCCCACTGAGGTGACATCTCCATCCCTCTCCACAGCCTCCTCATCCCCACTGAACCTCCCCCCACTGAGGTGACATCTCCATCCCTCTCCAGAGCCTCCTCATCCCCACTGAACCTCCCCCCACTGAGGTGACATCTCCATCCCTCTCCAGAGCCTCCTCATCCCCACTGAACCTCCCCCCACTGAGGTGACATCTCCATCCCTCTCCACAGCCTCCTCATCCCCACTGAACCTCCCCCCACTGAGGTGACATCTCCATCCCTCTCCACAGCCTCCTCATCCCCACTGAACCTCTCCCCACTGAGGTGACATCTCCATCCCTCTCCACAGCCTCCTCATCCCCACTGAACCTCTCCCCACTGAGGTGACATCTCCATCCCTCTCCAGAGCCTCCTCATCCCCACTGAACCTCTCCCCACTGAGGTGACATCTCCATCCCTCTCCACAGCCTCCTCATCCCCACTGAACCTCCCCCCACTGAGGTGACATCTCCATCCCTCTCCACAGCCTCCTCATCCCCACTGAACCTCTCCCCACTGAGGTGACATCTCCATCCCTCTCCACAGCCTCCTCATCCCCACTGAACCTCCCCCCACTGAGGTGACATCTCCATCCCTCTCCACAGCCTCCTCATCCCCACTGAACCTCCCCCCACTGAGGTGACATCTCCATCCCTCTCCACAGCCTCCTCATCCCCACTGAACCTCCCCCCACTGAGGTGACATCTCCATCCCTCTCCACAGCCTCCTCATCCCCACTGAACCTCCCCCCACTGAGGTGACATCTCCATCCCTCTCCACAGCCTCCTCATCCCCACTGAACCTCCCCCCACTGAGGTGACATCTCCATCCCTCTCCACAGCCTCCTCATCCCCACTGAACCTCCCCCCACTGAGGTGACATCTCCATCCCTCTCCACAGCCTCCTCATCCCCACTGAACCTCCCCCCACTGAGGTGACATCTCCATCCCTCTCCACAGCCTCCTCATCCCCACTGAACCTCCCCCCACTGAGGTGACATCTCCATCCCTCTCCACAGCCTCCTCATCCCCACTGAACCTCTCCCCACTGAGGTGACATCTCCATCCCTCTCCAGAGCCTCCTCATCCCCACTGAACCTCCCCCCACTGAGGTGACATCTCCATCCCTCTCCACAGCCTCCTCATCCCCACTGAACCTCCCCCCACTGAGGTGACATCTCCATCCCTCTCCACAGCCTCCTCATCCCCACTGAACCTCCTCCCACTGAGGTGACATCTCCATCCCTCTCCAGAGCCTCCTCATCCCCACTGAACCTCCCCCCACTGAGGTGACATCTCCATCCCTCTCCACAGCCTCCTCATCCCCACTGAACCTCTCCCCACTGAGGTGACATCTCCATCCCTCTCCACAGCCTCCTCATCCCCACTGAACCTCCCCCCACTGAGGTGACATCTCCATCCCTCTCCACAGCCTCCTCATCCCCACTGAACCTCCTCCCACTGAGGTGACATCTCCATCCCTCTCCACAGCCTCCTCATCCCCACTGAACCTCCCCCCACTGAGGTGACATCTCCATCCCTCTCCACAGCCTCCTCATCCCCACTGAACCTCCCCCCACTGAGGTGACATCTCCATCCCTATCCACAGCCTCCTCATCCCCACTGAACCTCCCCCCACTGAGGTGACATCTCCATCCCTCTCCACAGCCTCCTCATCCCCACTGAACCTCCCCCCACTGAGGTGACATCTCCATCCCTCTCCACAGCCTCCTCATCCCCACTGAACCTCCCCCCACTGAGGTGACATCTCCATCCCTCTCCAGAGCCTCCTCATCCCCACTGAACCTCCCCCCACTGAGGTGACATCTCCATCCCTATCCACAGCCTCCTCATCCCCACTGAACCTCCCCCCACTGAGGTGACATCTCCATCCCTCTCCACAGCCTCCTCATCCCCACTGAACCTCCCCCCACTGAGGTGACATCTCCATCCCTCTCCACAGCCTCCTCATCCCCACTGAACCTCCCCCCACTGAGGTGACATCTCCATCCCTCTCCAGAGCCTCCTCATCCCCACTGAACCTCCCCCCACTGAGGTGACATCTCCATCCCTCTCCACAGCCTCCTCATCCCCACTGAACCTCCTCCCACTGAGGTGACATCTCCATCCCTCTCCACAGCCTCCTCATCCCCACTGAACCTCCCCCCACTGAGGTGACATCTCCATCCCTCTCCACAGCCTCCTCATCCCCACTGAACCTCTCCCCACTGAGGTGACATCTCCATCCCTCTCCAGAGCCTCCTCATCCCCACTGAACCTCCCCCCACTGAGGTGACATCTCCATCCCTCTCCACAGCCTCCTCATCCCCACTGAACCTCCCCCCACTGAGGTGACATCTCCATCCCTCTCCACAGCCTCCTCATCCCCACTGAACCTCCCCCCACTGAGGTGACATCTCCATCCCTCTCCAGAGCCTCCTCATCCCCACTGAACCTCCCCCCACTGAGGTGACATCTCCATCCCTCTCCACAGCCTCCTCATCCCCACTGAACCTCCTCCCACTGAGCACTCGCTTCCTGCCCTCCCCTCCCCTGGATTCTCCCACTCTGCTGTCCGTCTCTCTTGGAATGATGACCCAGAGAGTCAGAAGTGGCCTCTCCCTTGCTATCCTTCTGGGGTTCCCCCCTCACTCTGCACCCTAACTCAAGTTCTCATGTCCTTCTTTTGCCCATCAGAACTTCTCCTGTTGAAGGCCTATGTCAGCTCTCCACTGTGCTAGCCGTGGGGCTCCTGCCTTCCCCTGTCCCCACTGAGACAGATGCCCTTCATCTGCCAATGGGCATGCCGGTGCCCCCCCTTCCCCACATGGACAGAGCCACTGTGCCCCTGGTGGGCAAGTACCCGTTCAGGTCCCTGCATGGTTGCCTATGGGTGGTGTTGAGGCCAACAGCTCAGTCACCTGGTGATTCTTTTGGCCCTTCTGCAGGCCCACCACACAGCTCTGCACACTGGCCTCACGGTGGACACTCCGTCAGATTGCACCAGGGTCCCAACCTCTCCACATCCCCATGGACACTTTACAATAGCTGTTCTAATAATCCGGAAATGTTCACAGATGTGGACCCAGGACCCTGGGCGGTCATCCCAGAATCAGCACCTTGGATGGTCACTATGACCTGATCTCCTGGATGGTTACTTCCTCAGGACAATGGGTCTGCCTTGTCCCCACCTGCAGCTCATCTAGTGACCGCCCTGAATGGCCCCCTCATCCCATCTTCACAGTGTCCTCCCAAGGACACACTGTGAAAGGCCTCTTCACTAGAGGGACCCCCCTCCACTGACCCCACAGTGGTGACCTCCCTCAGGTCACATCCTGCCTCATCCACACAGGGCCCCAGGCCAGGGTCTGGGAGAGGCCATGCATACCCTGACCCAAGCCCCTGGGGAAGCTCAGCCCTGCTGCCCAACCCATGACCTAGTCGCTGCTGAACCTGTGGTCAGCAGCTCGCCTGTTGCATCACAGGGGCCCAGGGCTAAAAGAGGAGTAGTGAGTCCCCCCACCCAGGGACCCCAGGGGAGAACTGGGTCCTGCGGCACCAGGCGACACTGCCCACGCCCACTCCCCAGCATGCACCTGGGCAGGCGGGTGGGCCTGGCACCCCCACTCTCCCCTCCATGCCCTGCCTCTGCCTGTTTATCACGTCCTGTCCTTCACTGCCCCTGCCCCTTGCCCGAGGGAGAGCCATTCAGAGCTGCCCAAGCTGAACAAGACGATATTTCTGTTGAGCTGTGAAGTTGATTAATAATTTGGAAATGAAATCAATATGGGCTCCGCTTTTCTTCCTGTGGACCCCTGCACACCACGCAGGCTGAGGAGGCAGCTGGCTTAGGGCAGAGGAACCAGGCGCCAGGGACAGGCCTGGTCCAGGCCCTGCGACCTCCAGCTGGGTCAGACGGAAGCACACAGCTTCCCAGGGGAGCCCTCGGGGGCTGCAGACCACAGAAGGAGCCATCCCAGACCGCCCTCGCTGCCTGTAACAGGGGCCACTCCACTGCTGACTGTGGTCCCTCCAGGCTCTCCACCCATCTGGGTGCCCACTTCATCCCCTCCCTCATCATCTCCAGGGAGCCTCATTCATGCCCCCAGTCATCCAAGAGGTGCTCCACCCGGTCCACTGTGGCTCTCCTCAGTAGAGATGACCATGACCCGTGGGCCACCTCTACTGAGCTCCCTGCCAGCTCATTGCCAACCCCTATCCACGGCCCTCAGGGCTGGAGTCCTGACTATGGCAGCTCTGCCCCTTCCCCAGGACAGTCCCCAGCAGGGAGGCTGAACCACACTCCTCCCTCAGCCCCCCAGTCCTCGCTGAGTCTGCTGGCCAGGATCCTCTGGTCAGGAGCTGGGGCCTCCCACAGGTCCAGCCCGTGGTTCCTCCTGGCCCTGCCCAGACGAGCTGCTGGAGGAAAGAACTGCCCCATCCATCTCGGGGCACAGGGCCCAGTGCCGGTTAGCACAGGGCAGCAGACAGGTGAGCCAGTGGATGGGGCGAAGACCAGGACCAACTGGCACAGCCAGGAGGGCTCCACTCCACTGAGGGCACACCAGGCAGCAGCCTGGGAACCAGGGGAGCCAGGGGCCCTAGCACAGGTAGGCAGGGCCAGGGATGGGCAGGAGGCCAGGCCTGAGGGACCCAGGGCTTACTGCTGCCTACCCAGCACTGTGGTCCACCAGCACACCAGGCCCTCCCCCTCTGAGGCCCCACCTGCCCCTGTCCCGCCTGGAGCCAGCCCTGCCAGCCGCAGCATCCAGTGGACTTGGCCACCAGCACTCAGAGTCTCTGCCCTGCTCTGGGACACCATGAAGGGGAGGCGGGTCTGCCAGGGCTGTTGGGACCTCCTCCTCGCTGCCCCTCACGATGCCCATGAGATGGTCTGGCTCCTGCAGCTGCATATGTGGCCTTGAACCCTGCTGAGGACCTGGGGCAGATCCTCAAAGCCTCCTCTGGGAACCGGGGACGGAGAACGGAGCCCTCGGCCACCCTGAGGGTGCAGCTCAATCCCCCAGGCGGGAGGCAGGCAGCAACCTCTTGCCCCTTGGGGGCCCCACGGTGCTGGCTGGCCACCGGCAGCCTTCACTTGCCACGCTCTGTGTGCCCCTGGAGCACCATGTTGGCCAGCATGCAGGAACTGTGGAGTCCTGTCCCCAGCCCTTGGTGACACCCTGACTGGGGCCCCAGTCCAGCCACCTGGACCTAGGTCCACTCTGCCTCAGGAAGCTCCCATCTCTGCAGCCAAGAATGCTTCCTCTTCTGTCCCAGAGAGCAGCCCCCAGGCCAGGGACAAGCCACAAAGGGCAGTCTGGCCTGGCCAGGAAGGTCCTTCCTGCTGTCCCACAGCAGGAGAGCTGGAGGGGCCTGTCCCAAGATGGCCCTGGTGCACAGGACGATGGCTGCTTCTCTAAAGTCTCAAGCCCCCTCTGGGCCCCAGACATCATAGGGGTGAGGCCCAAGTGGAGAGCTCACCCTGTCAGACGGCACTGTGGTCAGCTGCAGACTGGGGCCACCCTGGAGGCCCTGGCTCCCAGCCCCAGGGTCCCTTCCACCCGGTGGACAACAGGCCAGTGTGAAGTAGCAAGCACCCCCAACCCAAGAGGCTCAGCCTGTCTGCCGGTGGGTGCCAGGTCAGACACAGGGGCCTCCGGCTGAGCCACCACGCCTCCAGCCTGAGAGCCAAAGTCCCTTGACCCATGTGGCGGGGGGGTGGTTTTATGGGAGCCATTGACCGGCAGCATTGATCCCCAAGAATGTATCGCACAAATCATTTTGCACTAAACTGCGGAATCAATGAAGAAATCTCCCGGAAAATTTATATTAAAAGTCTCTGTTTGCCTAAATGAGTTCCCTGTGCCCATATTGAATATTTGGCTGATGAATTGAACGGGTTTAAATTTGAACATTGCAGACCCATTAAAGAATGAATTCTTAAATCAAACCCTGCCATTTATGATTGAAATGAGATTTCCTCCGCGATGGACTAGCCACTATATAAATCAGCTGTGCGTTTTATACTGAACCATAAACAAGATATAATTCTTTTAAATACACAACAGGTGCCTTAAATCTTTTGATGCATCTTGTATTCATCTAAAGTGTGGATTGCTGTATTTACACCAGGTTCTGCAGGGCCTCTGAGGGTGTGGCCAGTGGAGGTCTTCTAGCTCACAGCCTCCAGAGTGGTCCCAGGTGGGCACAGAGGAACCAGGCTCAGGTGTCCTCCAGGGCAGGCCAGGGTGAGCTCAGCACCCTGACACACATGCACAGGCACATGCACACTCATTCATGGCACAAGTGTGTATGCACACACCTGTCTACAGGCCAACACTGACTTGCTCGTGTACACAGCTCCCAATGCACACACTCGTGCACAGACATATATATGCACAAACACACAGGTCTTGTGAATGTGCATAAGTACATGTGTGTATTCGTCAACACAAGCACACACGCTCATGTGCACCTGCATGCCACACACACATGCTCACACTGACATGTGAAGCACCCACAGGGGCACAGGCCTGGGTAAGCATGCATGCAGAAGAACCCCAACAACACACACATGCACATCTGGGCACCCCCTTGCCTACACAGATGTGTACGCGTACATGCAAGCCATGTGAACACACACTGGCACACATGTGCACATGTACCCATGCATATGCAAAGACTGTAGGCAGGACCACACAAGGCATTGGCCAACAAACTTGGGCATCTCTACAAGAATGGTAGACACGAGAACCATGTTTACAGACACCTTCCACACGTACACATGCTTGTACAATTACAAACGTACTTCTCCACTCTATGCAGAGGTACCTAAGTGCAGCCATGGGACAGCCCATCCTTCCCCATGTGCCTCTGGCCAAAGGCACCTCCGCACTGTGGGCTCCACCACTGTGGACCGGGACCCTGAGCTGCACACCCAGGCTGACCTGCGGGAAGAGCCAGGAGAGGACCAAGAGCGCCGCAGGCCTGCCCTCCAGGGGGAGCAAGTGCCTGAACAGGGACAGGCTGGTCCAGCAACCAGGACGAGAGGCACAGGGCACTTCCATCCAGGCCCCCCTTCCTCTGCTGCCCCACCTCTGCCTCCGGACCACACAACCCTCTTCATGGATGTCAAAATGCACCCCAAGCTCTGCCAGTTGACCACCTAGGCTGGAAGATGTGAGCACCCACACCTGGAACCAAGCAGGTCCTTCCTCCTGAGCCCCTCAGCCCCAGAGAACAGGTGGAACACACTGGGGCACTCGCTACAGACCTGCAGGACACCAGGTCCCGGCATCTCCCTTCCACAGACCCCAGCAAGGTCAAAAAGGTGACCTCTAACCCCCAAAATAGACCAGCTGAGACCAAGATACACACTGATCCCCAGGCCACACAGACCCTGGAGACGCATTAAACCATCTTGTCAGGAGTGGAGTGAAAAAAGCATAAGTGGACTCAGAACCCAGAATCAAGGAGGCCACCCTGCCTCACACCACAGAGGCAGGGACTCAAAAACCCATGACTCACACCAAATAGGAGGTCCTCGCAGAAAAAGCATGACCAATAACACTGAAAAGAGATACTTCACTAACACTAACAGCACAACAAACTGAACACCTCACACTCCACCCCTAAAACTCCATAACTCATTCTCCATCCCTCACCCTCCAACCCTCACTCTCCATCCCACACTCTCCATCCCTCACTCTCCAACCCGCACTCTCTATCCCACACTCTCCATCCCTAGCTCTCCATTCCTCACACTCCTTCCCCAAACAGCATCCCTCACAATCCATCATCACACTCCATCCATATCCATCATTCACACTCCATCCCTCAGACTCCATCCCTCACTCTCCATCCCTCACACTCTATCCCTCACTCTCCATCCCTCATTCTCCATCCCTCACTCTCCATCCCTCACACTCTATCCCTCACTCTCCATCCCTCACTCTCCATCCCTCACACTCTATCCCTCACTCTCCATCACTCACTCTACATCCCTCACACTCCATCCCTCACACTCCATCCCTCAGAGTCAATCCATCACTCACACTCTATCCCTCACAATCAATCCCTTACTCTCCATTCCTCACTCTCCATCCTTCACAGTCCATCACTCACAATCCACCCCTCACACTCCATACCTCACCTTCCATCCCTCGCAATTCTTCCCTCACACTCCATCCCTCACACTCCATCCCTCACTCTCCATTCCTCAATCTCAATCCCTCCCACTCCATCCCTCTCTCTCCATCCAACACTCTCCATCCGTCACATTCCATCCCACACTCTCCATTCTTCACACTTCATCCCTCACTCTCCATCCCTCACACTCCATCCCTCACGCTCCATCCCTCAACTCCATCCCTCACTCTCCATCCCTCACACTAAAACTTTCATTATCCATCCCTCACAGTCCATGCCTCACTCTCCATCCCTCACTCTCCATCCCTCAATCTCCATCCTTCACAATCCATCCTCACACTCCATACCTCATCCTCCATCCCTTGAAATTCTTCCCTCACACTCCATCCCTCACACTCCACCCCTCACACTCCATACCTCACACTCCATCCCTCACACTCCACCCCTCACACTCCATACCTCACCCTCCATCCCTTGAAATTCTTCCCTCACACTCCATCCCTTACACTCCATCCCTCATTCTCCTTCCTTCATTCTTCATCCCTCACACTACATCCCTCACTCTCCATCCCTCACTCTCCATCCCTCACTCTCCATTCCTCACAATCCATTTCTCACTCTCCATCCTTCACTCTGCATCCCTTACTCTCCATCCCTCAACCTTCATTGCTCACACTCCATCCCTCACCCTCCATCCCTCAACTCCATCCCTCACAACTGATCCCTCACTCTGCATCCCTTGCACTCCATCCCTCACTCTGCATTACTCACTCCCCATCCCTCAATTTCCATCCCTCATGGTAAATCTTTCATTATCCATCCCTCACAGACCATCACTCACTCTCCATCCCTCACTCTCTGTCCCTCACTCTCCTTCCCTCACTCTCCATCCCTCACACTCCATGCCTCACTCTCCATCCCTCACTCTCCATCCATCACACTCCATCCCTCACTCTCTGTCCCTCACTCTGCATCCCTCACATACCATCCATCATTTTCCATCCCTCACTCTACATCCCTCACACTCCATCCCTCATTTTCCATCCCTCAAAATCCATCCCTCACCCTTCATCCCTCTACTCCATCCATCAGTCTTCATCCCTCACAATCCATCCCTCACTCTCCATCCCTCACAGTCCATCCCTCACTCTCCATCCCTCACACTCCATCCCTCACACTCCATCCCTCACACGCCATCCCTCACCCTCCATTCCTCAATCTCCATCCCTCACACTCTATCCCTCACACTCCATCCCTCACTCTCCATACCTCACACTCCATCCCTCACACTCCATCCCTCACACTCCATCCCTCACACTCCATCCCTTGTGGTGAGCCGTTTCTGCGGACTGTGGTCGCCATTACAAGATGGCGCTGGCTCCGCTGTGGTCTGTAACAAACAACTCCTTATTTGGGAGAGTTGGCGCATGGTTTTTTAACACCCTATGAGAAAGCTCCACGTGGCAGCTTCGCATTGGGGCTTGAGATGCTTTATTAAGGCTGGGAGAGGCATCTGAGAGGGAGAAGAAGAAATATCAAGGACCTGAATAAACGGCTGAGAGAAGATTCCTGTTGTTGCGTCTTCCTTGCGGGCAAGGGGGTCGCGACACTCCCTCACTCTCCATCACTCACACTCCATCCCTCACACTCCAACCCTCACTCTCCATTCCTCACTCTCCATCCATCACACTCCATTCCTCACATTCCATCCCTCAATCTCCATTCCTCACACTCCAGCCCTCACACTCCATCCCTCACACTCCATCCCTCACTCTCCATTCCTCACTCTCCATCCATCATACTCCATTCCTCACATTCCATCCCTCACTCTCCATCCCTCACACTCCATCCCTCACACTCCATCCCTCACTCTCCATTCCTCACTCTCCATCCCTCACACTCCATTCCTCACACTCCATAACTCACACTCCATCCCTCACACTCCATCCCTCACACTCCATCCCTCACACTCCATCGCTCACATTCCATCCCTCACTCTCCATCCCTCACACTCCATCCCTCACACTCCATCCCTCACATTCCATCCCTCACTCTCCATCCCTCACACTCCATCCCTCACACTCCATCCCTCACACTCCATCCATCACTCTCCATCCCTCACACTCCATCCCTCACACTCCATCCCTCACACTCTTTCCCTCACTCTCCATTCCTCACTCTCCATCCCTCACACTCCATTCCTCACATTCCATCCCTCACTCTCCATCCCTCACACTCCATCCCTCACACTCCATCCCTCACTCTCCATTCCTCACTCTCCATCCCTCACACTCGATTCCTCACATTCCATCCATCACACTCCATCCCTCACACTCCATCCCTCACTCTGCATTCCTCACTCTCAATCCCTCACACTCCATCCCTCACACTCCATCCCTCACACTCCTTCCCTCACACTCCAACCCTAAAACTCCATCCCTCCCTATTCATCACTCACACTCCACACCTCACAATCCATCCTCACACTACATGCCTCAAAATCTATCCTCACACTCCAACCACATCCATCCCTCACTCTCCATCCCTCAAACTGCATCCCTCAAACTCATCCCTCTCTCTCCATCCCTCACTCTCCATCCCTCACGCTCTATCCCTCACTCTCCATCCATCCCACTCCATGAATCCACTCTCCTTCCCTCACACTCCATCCCTCACCCTCCAACCCTCACTCTCCACCCCTCACTCTCCATCACTAGCTCTCCATCCCTCATACTCCATTCCTCACTCTCCATCAATCACTCTCCATCCCTCACTCTCCATCCTTCACTCTCCATCCCTCATACTCCATTCCTCACTCTCCATCACTCACAATTCATCTCTCACTTTCCACCCCTATCGCTCCATCCATCAATTCCATCCTCACAATCCATCCCTCAACTCCATCCTTCACTCTCCATCCCTGACACTCCATCCCTCACTCTCCATCCGTCACTCTCCTTCCCTCTCACTCCCTGCCTCACAATCCATCCTCACACTTCATCCACATTCATCCCTCACACTCCATCACTCACACTCCCTCCCTCACACTACATCCCTCACTCTCCAATCCTCAAACTCCCTCCCTCACACGGCATCCCTCACAATCCATCCTCACACTCAATCCACATCCATCATTCACACTCCATCCCTCACACTCCATACCTCACACTCCATCCCTCACACTCCATCCCTCACACTCCATCCCTCACTCTCCATCCTTCAATCACCTTCCACTCACACCCTGCCTCACAATCCATCCTCACACTTCATCCACATTTATCCCTCACACTCCATCCCTCATGCTCTGTCCTTCACACTTAATCCCTCACACTCCATTCCTCATGCTCCATCCCTCACTCTCCATTGCTCAAACTCCCTCTGTCACACTGCATCCCTCAAAATCCATCCTCACACTCAATCCACATCCATCATTCACACTCCATCCCTCACTCTCCATCCCTCACACTCCATCCCTCACACTCCATCCCTCACTCTCCATTCCTCACTCTCCATCCCTCACACCCCATTCCTCACATTCCATCCCTCACTCTCCATCGCTCACACTCCATTCCTCACTCTCCATCCCTCACACCCCATTCCTCACATTTCATCCCTCACACTCCATCCCTCACACTCCATCACTCACTCTCCATCCCTCACTCTCCATCCCTCACACTCCATCCCTCACACTCCATCCCTCACACTCCATCCCTCACACTCCATCCCTCACACTCCAACCCTAACACTACATCCCTCACTATTCATCACTCACACTCCACCCCTCACAATCCATCCTCACACTACATGCCTCACAATCTATCCTCACAGACCATCCACATCCATCCCTCACTCTCCATCCCTCACACTGCATCCCTCAAACTAATCCCTCTCTCTCACTCCCTCACTCTCCATCCATCCCACTCCATCCATCCCACTCTCCTTCCCTCACACTCCATCCCTCAATCTCCATCCCTCACTCTCCACCACTCACTATCCATCACTAGCTCTCCATCCCTCACTCTCCATCCCTCACTCTCCATCCCTCACTCTCCATCCTTCACTCTCCATCCCTCACTCTCCATCCCTCACTCTCCATCCCTCTCACTCCATCCCTCACACTCCATCCCTCACACTCCATCCCTCACACTCCATCCCTCACACTCCATCCCTAAACTCCATACCTCACCCTCCATTCCTCACTCTCCATTCCTCACTCTCCATCCATCACACTCCATTCCTCACATTCCATCCCTCACTTTTTATCCCTCACACTCCATCCCTCACACTCCATTCCTCACTCTCCATTCCTCACTCTCCATCCCTCACACTCCATTCCTCACATTCCATCCCTCACACTCCATCCCTCACACACCATTCCTCACATTCCATCCCTCACTCTTCATTCCTCACTCTCCATCCCTCACACTCCATCCCTCACATTCCATCCCTCACTCTCCATCCCTCACTCTCCATCCCTCAAACTCCATCCCTCACATTCCGTCCCTCACTCTCCATCCCTCACACTCCATCCCTCACACTCCATCCATCACTCTCCATCCCTCACACTCCATCCCTCACACTCCATCCCTCACACTCCATCCCTCACTCTCCATTCCTCACTCTCCATCCCTCACACTCCATACCTCACATTCCATCCCTCACTCTCCATCCCTCACACTCCATCCCTCACTCTCCATCCCTCACTCTCCATCCCTCACACTCCATTCCTCACATTCCATCCCTCACACTCCATCTCTCACACTCCATCCCTCACTCTCCATCCCTCACACTCCATCCCTCACACTCCATCCCTCACACTCCTTCCCTCACACTCCAACCCTAACACTCCATCCCTCACTATTCATCACTCACACTCCACCCCTCACAATCCATCCTCACACTAAATGCCTCACAATCTATCCTCACACTCCATCCACATCCATCCCTCACTCTCCATCTCTCACACTGCATCCCTCAAACTCATCCCTCTCTCTCCATTCCTCACTCTCCATAGCTCACGCTCTATCCCTCACTCTCCATCCATCCCACTAATCCATCCCACTCTCCTTCCCTCACACTCCTTCCCTCACACTCCATCCCTCACCCTCCATCCCTCACTCTCCACCCCTCACTCTCCATCACTCACAATTCATCTCTCACTTTCCACCCCTATCACTCCATCCATCAATTCCATCCTCACAATCCATACCTCAACTCCATCCTTCACTCTCCATCCCTGACACTCCATCCCTGACTCTCCATCCGTCACTCTCCCTTCCCTCTCAATCCCTGCCTCAGAATCCACTCTCACACTTCATCCACATTCATCCCTCACACTCCATCACTCACACTCCCTCCCTCACTCTACATCCCTCACTCTCCATTCCTCAAACTCCCTCCCTCACACTTCATCCCTCACAATCCATCCTCACACTCAATCCACATCCATCATTCACAATCCATCCCTCACACTCCATCCCTCACACTCAGTCCCTCACACTCCATCGCTCACACTCCATCCCTCACACTCCATCCCTCACTCTCCATCCATCACTCTCCTTCCCTCTCACTCCCTGCCTCACAATCCATCCTCACACTATATCCACATTCATCCCTCACACTCCATCCCTCCTGCTCTGTCCTTCATGCTTCATCCCTCAGACTCCATTCCTCATGCTCCATCCCACACTCTCCATTCCTGAAACTCCCTCCCTCACACTGCATCCCTCAAAATCCATCCTCACACTCAATTCCACATCCATCATTCACACTCCATCCCTCACACTCCATCCATCACACTCCATCCCTCACACTCCATCCCTCACACTCCATCACTCACTCTCCATTCCTCACACTCGATCCCTCACACTCCATCCCTCACACTCCATCCCTCACACTCCATCCCTCACACTCCATCCCTCACACTCCATCCCTCACTCTCCATCCCTCACACTCCATCCCTCACACTCCATTCCTCACACTCAATCCCTCACACTCCATCCCTCACACTCCATCCCTCACACTCCATCCCTCACTCTCCATCCCTAACACTCCATCCCTCACACTCCATCCCTCACACTCCATCCCTCACTCTCCATCCCTCACTCTCCATCCCTCACTCTCCATCCCTCACTCTCCATCATTCACACTCCATCCCTGACACTCCATCCCTCACACTACATCCCTCACACTCCATTCCTCACACTCCATCCCTCACTCTCCATCCCTCACACTCCATCCCTCACACTCCATCCATCACACACCATCCCTCACTCTCCATTCCTCATTCTCCATCCATCAAAATCTATCGTCAGAATCCATCCCTCAACTACATCCTTCACATTCCATCCCTCACACTCCAATCCTCACTCTTCATCCCTCACCCTCCATCCTTCACACTCAATCCCTCCCTTTCCATTCCTCACACTCCATCCATAACAATGCATCCTCACACTTCATCCACATCCATTCTTCATACTCCATCCCTCACACTCCACACTACACTATCCATCCCTCACACTCCATCCCTCACAATCCATCCTCACACTCCATGCACATCCATCCCTAATACTCCATCCCTCACACTACATCCCTCAAACTCCATCCACCACTCCATCCTCACAATCCATCCCTCAACTCTGTCCCTCAGTCTCCATCCCTCACAATCCATTCTCACACTCCTTCCCTCACTCTCCATCACTCACACTCCATCCCTCACTCTTTATCACTCACCCTCCATCATTCACTCTCCATCCCTCACACTCCATCCCTCACTATTCATCACTCACACACCACCCCTCACAATCTATCCTCACACTCCATCCACATCCATCCCTGACACTCCATCCCTCACACTGCATCCC